>NC_142380.1:8257000-8603500 GCF_059441005.1 Hippichthys cyanospilos
TGAGCTGTGACTCGCTAAGTTTGGTCATGTGACTGAGCAAGCTGAGTTACTATCTGAGCCACGGGCAACTATGATGGCATTTTTAGGTGATAACAAGCGACAAAATAGCTGGCCCAAGATGAAAAAAAAGTGGATTTTGCTGCCTCAATCATATTCTACAAACACTACACTAGAATCAGAATAGTGTGTTTTAGATGAGTGGTTCTGCAGAGACTACAGCGGCAAAAGAATAGAAGAAATTGATCAAAAACAGTCAAAAGCTTTGTGGATGAAAAAAAAGAAAAGAAAAAAAAGAAATCCTAAGACCAAAGGAGCAGTAAAAACCTAGAGCACAAAAAAAGTGTTACAAAAACAAGTTGAAAATGTGCCATTGACGGCTATAACATCACAGATGTTTATGGAGTGAGGTCACGTGATGTTCGCAAGTTGAGCCGTGATTGGTTGTTACCTGAGTATCTTTGATGTCATTTTCAGTCAACAGCAAAATATAAAATGGCCACCCCCTCTTAAAATGGATTAAAAAAAAAAAAACAAAGAACTAGAGAGGTTAGAGAAAGCTAAGTGTTGCGTTCAAGTCCCGAAGGTAAAGCTATTGGAAACCTGAGACTGAGTTCTGGTTGCTTTTTTGGGCTTTTTGAAGACACCGCTGAAGAGTCCTCCTTTCTCCTGCAGGAACAACAGGAAATGAATGCTACAGTCGTCATGGTAACGCAAAGCCGCTAGCTTGGCACCACTGACCTTAGCCCCGCCCTCAGAGAGATTTTCACTGCTTGCAGACAGCTCGCTTGATTGAGACAAATCATCCTAGACCAGTGGATAAATTCAAAGCGCGCCAACGTTAAATCATATACTACTTCTAAAATTAAAACGTTTACAACATTGACTGCTCACCTGAGACTTTTCCCTGAAAAGTTTTGGTGATTTTTTAAAAATCCCGCTGAACATTCCACTGCTTTCCTACAGAGAGAACAAACACACACACACACATATACATATATATATATATATATATATATATATATACGTATAATTACACACACACACACACACACACATACGAATATGTAGGATGAACTTATTTTTGTGTAGATTAATATTATTTGTATTATTTCCGTATATTTATTTATTTTGAAGTTTAGCCTTTAGTTATTATTATGATTATTTATTTTTTACTGTTTACTTTAGATTAAAAACCACGATGTACTGCAGTTGATCAAGTTCAATTATACTAAATACAAATACATTAAATAATTAAATATTATATAATAATATTTTATAATAATATTATATTTTATAATTTTATATTTTTTAATTTTATAATAATATTATATAATAATATTTAGTATTAAATAATAATAAAAAAATCAGTCTTTTTCTCCTGAAAATTAAAATTGAGACATTGATATACAGTATTCTAATTCTACACTCAATTCCCTTAAAAATAAAACACAATATAAGAGGGCAGTTCAAAAATACAGAAATTTGAATCTTGCCAAATTGTTTTGAATTTTGAGAAAAACACATTTAAAGTTTGAGCATATTGATCTTTCATTGTCAATCCCTCAAAAGTCCTCTGCGCAACATAAGCCTTGTTCCGTCAAAACACATCATACGATATAAACAATACAACAAAAACACTCACCTTGGTGTTGTCATTGACATTGTTGTGGCTGGCAGGTATGTCAATGTCAAGAAGATCCTAAAAACACAACAAAATCTCAAATTTGACTTGACAAGCATGCGCAGTATAGGCGTGATCTTAATATTTTGTAACCTGTGAGGGCCTGCGTGCGTGTCCCCGTTTGGGAGGTTTTTTTGGCATGTCAGGCTTGTCCTGGAATGGACAAGCAGTTTTAGCATCGCAGGCTCAGGGATGTCACATAAACGAACTTTACCTTGGCCGCCTTGCTTTCATTTAAGCTGCCGTTGCTGCCCGACACCTCAGAATTGTGTTCGGAGTGCGATGCCTAAAATAAATAAATAAATAAATAAACATAAGTTCAGTAAAACAATTCAAGACGAGTTCTGAAATATTTAGTTAGAACAAAAAATAGGGATGGGTGAGACCCGACAATTAGCACCTGGCAGACCTGTCCAAATTTCAAGGTATCGGTACTCGCGAAGGTAACCGATACTAGTATCGGCCACTCTCTTGAAGCAGTTTTATGATCACGAATCAAAAATGACAAATTGGAAGAGTAGAAAATTGCCAAAAGTACTAGTGGTATCGTGCATGGTATCATATCTGTGACTACTAAAGAGTTGAGTGCTTGTAGTGTTTTCGTTCTGGGGAAAAAAAAAACGTTTTATCAAACATCTCTAACAAAAAGGTAACTTGTTTTATTTCCTACAGTTTTCATTTTAGATTCTCAATTGGAATTATGGACTGGTGAGCACAGATTTTAAGTATCGATATTTTGCAGATGCATGGCCTTATTTCAGCAAACACAATTTTGAAACCAAAATTATGCTTGAGAAAATTTAAAATAACCATTTCTTAAATAAAATGATTGTTTAAAAAAATGGAGGGGGTGGGGGTGTATCCATCAAAAGGAATAGTTGTATTGGTGCTTGTTATCCTTTCAGTGACTACTAAAGAGTTGAGTACTCATATGAGTATCTTTTTGTAAAAAAAAAAAAAAAGGTTGCCATGAAACATCCCAAATTGAAAATGAAATAAGTCATAAGCATAGAGTAAAACACACATATAAAATGAAAGATATTGACCTTGGTGTTGTCGTTCACGTTGTTATTGCTGGCGGACAAGTCAATGTCAAGGAGGTCCTGAGAAAATAAAATATATTTGATCCCACTTTCCATCCATGCATAGGCCTGATTTTATTTTATTTTATTTATTTATTTATTTATTTATTTTTGCACCTGCGAGGGCCTGCGTGCGTGTCCCCGTTTGGGTTTTTTCAATATCCCGCCAAAAACGCCAGACTTGTCCTGCAAGAAAATTTAGCATCAGAGGCTAGCTGATTTGAGCTAATTTGTCTGTGCTCACCTTTGATGACTTGCTGTCATCTAAACTGCCGTTACTGGCTGAAAGCTCGGCATTGTGCTGTGAGAGCGCCACCTAAACAAAAGCAACAACAAAACATGTTCTCGGAAATGACATTTAGCTGTACATTTTCTCAGATTTCTCTAATTTGCCTACACTTTCAAAATTCAAACCTCAATGAAAAATAAAAATTGAAAAAAAAAAAGAGGCAGTGAAAGTTGAAGCGCGTTATCACGAGGGAACACTATATTGCCTTGAGGTCCAGAAAGACTCCTGAAACACATTGAGTGCTCCAGACGGAGCTGCATCTAAGGCAAATCGAGTCCTAAAATTGTCCTAAAACACAATTAATTTTTCAAGGCAGATTTTCGATCACAGTAATGTGGAATTTTTAAAACAAGGTCAAACCTGCTGTGGCTCTTTGGACAACTTGGGCTGCTTCTTGAACATGCTTTTAAACATGCCTCCTTTGTCCTGTAATCATGGGAAAAAACACAATTATTACTTGCAACCACTTGCAAGTAATACAATTGTTGTAAAAAAAATGGAAAACAGGCTGTGACCTTGGTGTTGTCGTTCAGACTGTCGTTACTCTTTGACAGCTCGCTGCTGGCTGACAGGTTGTCCTGCATTGGAAACATTCAAATTGTCACCAGAGCAAAACAATATTGCAAAATGCAGAAATTGTAATGATATTGTGTACTATTATTATTAGAACGATTATTGACATGTTGCGTTACCTGTGGTTCGGCCGACTTGGAGGATCTCCTGAACATGCCGCCGAACAAAGCCGCCTTTTCCTGAAATGTAAGAGAAAAAAATCTATAATAATAATAATAATAATAATATATAATAATAATAACAACATCAATTTTTAGATTTATATTTATGTCAAGAGAATGGTTATCTTAAAACAAGTACATTGAAACAATGTACAAGGAACAAGGAAGTGATTTGTGTGTGTAAATTAATTTTATTTGTGTGTATTTATTTTGAAGTTCAACCTTCAAGTCAGTTTTTATTTATTTTTACTACTTTACTATTTTAGATTAAAAAACACAATGCACTGCAATTGCTCACCTTCAGTTATCTTAAATAAAATTCATTAGTTCATTCATTAATTTCTATGATAATTTTTACACTTAATTTGTATAGTTTTTTTAATATATTTTACTTTTGTTTTACTTATTTTTACACATTTTCACATATTGTTTTCTATTATTTTTATTTTACTTAAATCTATTTTAAATGCAGGCATAATGATTTTGTATACTCTGTATTTCTAAATTTACTTATTCATTTTCTTAAAAACTATTTAGTTATTTTTTTAAATGCAGGTTGGAATACAGCATTGAAAACAAACACGTATTATGTAGCGTAGTATTCAGATTATGTTTGCTGAAATGCGAATTGTAAATTTTCAATTACTTGCATGTTTACAAGGCTCCACCCCTTCATATGACAGATTTAAGTGCTGAGGTTTTGGTTAGCAACAAATGGGCTTCAGAGTTAACTCAGACCACCTCAGACCAACAAAAGCAGAAGGCAAATGGTGGCAAATGTCACTGTACTTAATTATCTGTTTTATTTTTTCCCTGTGGACAAAAAAAGAGGCATTTATTCATTTTAAAGTGAACAATAACAGAACCGATCTCAGATTTTATACAATACACCAGCGAATATCTGTTGGTACCACATTGTGATTCATTACACAAAAATAATTAAGAAAAATAATACAAAAAAAAAATCAATGAAAATAAATTAAAAATAAAAACAATCAGAACGTTGTTGGGAGGCTCGATCTAGCCCAATCAGGGATTAAAAACTGCGAACGTCACGGGACTTTTGTTGCGTTTAGAGACTGGTTGTAGGGTCAGAAATCCCAACTGTCAACAGTATGATTCAACGAAAATACTGTAATTGACTAAATAAGCACTCACAGCGACGTGTCCTTCATCACACTCCAAATCCAGATCGAGGTCGCAGTACCGATCCTGTCCAAACACATTTCACAAATAAAACCACTTTCAAGACGTCAACATAAAGTATTTGTGGAAAAACACTCCTCTCTCGCTCGCTCACCATTTTGGGTCTGTTTTGCTTCCAATCCCTGTAGCAAACTCGTTTCAAATATTCACGTCCTTTCTTTCTGTGAACGAGTTTTCAGGGCCTCTGGGCTGAAAGTTCCGCCCACCTCTGCTCACGTTAGAAAAAAAGAAAAAGGAAAAGGAAAAAAAAAAACCTTCACCCAGTTTCTTGTGACTTTTATACAACGACGTCGTTTGAAAACCCAGACGAACCAGTTCTACGAGCCTGGTCTTTATTAGGAGGAGGAGGGCGTGACCTGCCTCACCTGGCAGCCGAGTTGTTGTGAGACGCTGCGTTCGTTGTTGTTCGGAAATCTCACTCACAGTTACTCGGAAATCATGTTAAAACTTGGAAGTGTTCATAAACTCAAGGTCGCTGGTTTTTTCATTAATCCTCTTATTAATCCTTTTATTTTCAGTTTAAAGTCAATATTTAAAAGCGCCGTTAAACAGTGTTTTTTCTTTTGTGTATGTATGCGTTTGTGTGTTGACAGTGATCGTCCCATTGGTCAAGAAAGAAGACAATTATGCATTTTGAGCAAATGTGTTTCTTTGATATAACATGTCAAAGTAGAAAAAAAAGTGCGCTTCAAAACAATTTTTATTATTTCATGCATCCAATTTCTACATAATTGGCCCATCGACTGTAAACAGAACACAGACTTGTAATATATATGCCATCTTTAGTGATTTTCAAAATAGGAAAAAGGAAGTTTAACTCAGAAAAAGCTGATATTTGCATATAAGTAAACCAAAGGCACATTTGAGCATTAAGCTCCCTTCATAACAAAAATTACATTACACACATTTCTCTTATTGATTTATATTGCACAATTTGATCCTCTTTGGGAATAAGATAAAGTAAGCATCATGCATGTTTTTATTCCCTCCAGTAAAGGAAGTAGACTTTTCCGAGCTTGTCGGCGCACACCAGCTCAGAGGGCGTTTCCGGGTTCACCTCCAGCAAGACCACCGGACCGTCACAAACAAACATTCCCACCTGGGGAGAAAAAAAAGTGAGCAAAGGAATAATTACAAAAGTGACTAGAAGGAAAAGTAAAAGCAACTGACTTGTTTCTTGGTGCTTCTTTCCCACAGCTTGACGGTGCGGTCGAAAGAGGCCGAGACGATGAGGCCGTCAGTGAGCCTTAGCGCGCTGATCCTGTCATGGTGGGCCTGAGATGGGGGCACACGCTCACACAAATCATATTCATGCATTTTATGTTTCATAAATCAAATCAAACAAGTTGCACCGTATTTTCAATGTTGCCTTAACGCAACTATGCAACCTTCAATCTTGATGTAGCCCTTACAAATCCTTCAGGAATTTATTGAGGAAAAAAAAAGCTTTTTTTTTTTTTCTTGCTACATTAATAAGGTTTTACTTTATTTTAAAAAATATGTCTGTTTTTATTTTGGTAGGAACAAACACGTACAAGTAAACCATTTCTTCAGTTATGCTAAATAAAAATTGGTGTTTAATTTATGATGAATATATAATTGATTAACGGTCTGAACATGAAAACACTTGTATTCTATTCAATTAATTCTATTTATTGTTCATACTCAATATGCATCATTCAAAGCTCCCAATTTTATTGTATATCTGCTGTATAATGACAATAAAGACATTCAATACAGACAGATTGATTGATTGATTGATTCTCTTCTTTTATTTTATTCAAATTTTTTTACAATGAATTTGTATGATTATTTTTCAGAATTGTAAGATTTTAATCAATGTATCCATTAATATTTTATGTTATATTTATATATTATTATTTCTGATCATTGTAAACTATTTTTCAATTTGTATTCTGCATTTTAAGTGCGGGCAGAACGGTGGGTTAACGCACATCACCCCCCCCCCCCAAAAAAAAAACAAAAAAAAACAAAAACAAAAACAAAAACAAAACATCCTGGTGACTTACAGGCCTCTTGCTGCTCCAGGTGGAGACTTGAGGAGGTTTGTTGAACCACATGTTGCCCACCGCATCTCCACATACCATCAATTCTGAAAAAAGCAAAAAGTGGTATCACAGGAAGCACGAGTGGCCATTTTGTTCGCTGGTTAGCACCTCTATCAATGGTCACGGCAGTTATCAAGTCACTCTCTTTCACGTCAGACGCGTCCATCTCCAGAGTCAAGGAGCTGAAAGCTGAATTGATGGCGTTATCTGGGCCCATAGCGAACTGAAAGCAATGACAGCACGCTCTTATGTCAACACTGAAATAAACATCGGATAGGAAATCACATTGCGTATTTTGAAACCAGGACCTGGCTTTGCCTTATAAAAGTCAATATAGGGTTGGTGGTAATATAAAATAGAAGACAGTAAGAGAATCGAATCATGAGACGGTCAAAGATTCCCACCCCGACAGATTTTGCACC
The DNA here is from genome assembly GCF_059441005.1 of Hippichthys cyanospilos. Taxonomy (NCBI): domain Eukaryota; kingdom Metazoa; phylum Chordata; class Actinopteri; order Syngnathiformes; family Syngnathidae; genus Hippichthys; species Hippichthys cyanospilos. Next base: position 8,264,484 of record NC_142380.1, read on the forward strand.
CCCTCACCCACCATCCAAAAAAAACAAACAAACAAAAAACACTTACAAGGAAGCCGACATGGACCTTTGCGTTGGATTCGCCCACCAGCCACACGCTTTTCTCATCGTTTCGGAAGAGTCCCAAAACTCCGACTTGGTGGTTCCAGCTGCGTAAGTTCACAGTTAACACACACACAACATACAGCGCAAGAGTTACAGCAATTTAATAAGCAGTTTGAACAGTAATATAATATATAAAAATACCCTAAATACTAACACATAAAATACTCTAAATCATTTTTATTCACTGCGATTGGCTGGCAAACAGTTCGGGGTATCCCCCGCCTATTGCCTGAAAATAGCAAGAAAAACGCATCATGCATACTAAACCTGGGGTTTAAAGTTTTACACCTTGACTTGACTAAACCCAAACTTCAAAATATAATCTTGGCACAACAAAATAAATAAAACTAACAACTCCACTCCCCTCAATATTATGTAAGGGTTAAGATGTAAACAAAACTGAGAAAGGTTTTGATTACTCGTAGACTGTCATTGACCACGAGTTGCTGTCTTCGTTGGAGGTGGCCACGTGAAAAATCCATCCAGTTGTGGATATGCCGATGAGAATTGAGCAATACGCCAGGTGCGCTACTTGCTCCACCACCTGGTACGACGTTACTTTGATTAAGCTGGAACACACATAAGGCTTGGGTTCAATTTTCTAAAACAATTAAAAAAAAAACAAGCATTATGAAATATATTGACATACACACACAATCGATTTGCAGATTTAACAAATGTTGGGAATTTTCAAATGATACCTGGCAGTGCTATGCTCATGATTCCACGTTAGCTTCCACACGTCCACGCAAGAGCCCAAGTAGCTGACGGCAAAGCGGCTGTTGGGCATGGAACATATGGCCACCACCTTGCTGTCCGACGCCTGCGCAAAAACAAGATGAGGCGCGTGCGACGACATCTCGGTCGGCGTGTCAAGGCGTCCTCACCTGAATGCGTCCGACCACTCGGCGATGGCGCCACACCTCCAGTAGACCGGACTCGTAGCCGGCGAGCAGCACGTGGCTGTCCGATTGAGAGAAGCAGAGAGCGCTGACGGCGCCTCGCAGGCTCGGTGGCCGCCCTGTAGAGAAAATGAGTACTTGTGACTCTTGAGTTTGTACAGAAGGTACAAAAAGCTTCAATGATCCCAACTGGACTGCTCTTGTTTTTTCTACATGAAACGTGAAAATTTTGTTTTTAAACAAAATCATCTTTAGTGGGAATTTGGCCTATAATATATCTGGGGTGGCTGTGGTCACAAATAGAGGTAGCTGTTTTACATGAATACAGGATTGAAGTCATAAGTAAAAAGTAGGATTCAAATGTTATTTTAACAAAAAAAAAACAAAAAAAACAAAAAAAACTTTACCAGTTTCCCACATCCAGCTTCGCAAGGAACAATCCTCCGATAGGGTGAGGAACTCTGGGACGCCCCCCACGTCAGAGACACTGAGAATGGTGCCACTGTGCCCCTGGAACGTGCTGAAATGTTCCATCTGTGCACCAACAAATAAATAATTTGATGAAGTAAACTGTGTTTAATTTATTAAGAATGACAATCTGACAATCATCCATCCATCTAAGCAGTTAAGCATTTATGAATTTAACTAGATAGAATAGATAGATGCATAGGTAGCAAGCATGTATCTATCTAAATACTGTACATGTAGTTACCCTTCATCTATCTAACTAGATACCTTACTAGCATCTGTTTTGCTAAGTAGATGGCTATCTTGCATATATCTAACTAGACAGCTATCTTGCTTACAAGACAGCTTCCAAGCCCTAACTAACCTATCTCCCCATCTACCAATCCATCGCGAATGCCACTTCCATTTAATAATGAAAGCATATGGCTAATGCATTATAGGAGTTGTTCTCAAAAGGGGATATATATTGTAGATAGCTTTAAGTGTTTGGGAAGGCACTTCAGGGTGTACACTTAAATAGGGTCTCTCCTAATATCAGCAAAACAAATTTAATGCTTTTTAGAGCCATGAAAGGACAATTATTGAGAATGGCAGCTTTATAACATATCATAATCACCACCTTGGCACCTTGTCACAATTACCTAAACTATTATTTAGCTGAATTGAAAATGAAATACAAAACCTGTAAGGGCTTCCAGAGCCGCAGGATTCCATCTTGAGCAGCAGTGAGAATAGTAAATTCCTCGTGGTTGTTTTCTTTGTCTAGAAAAAAGAAAATGTAATATATACTGTATATATAATGACAATAAGAATATGATTTGAGGTTTACCAGCGTTAGTGATGACGGAGCAGGCGTGAATACGTCCTCGGTGGGCAGGAATGTGGCAAATGTCCACATTGGTCTCCCACTTCCACACGTGTAAGTAGCCGTCAGCAGATCCAGCGGCTACGTACGGACCCTGTAAGCACACGCCAATAAGACACCTGAGACCTGACACTTTTTGAGGGCGGAGTCTCACCAGGCAGCAGACGGATGAGAGGGGACTCGTCCAGGTGATTTCTCGCAGGATCGAAGCGGCCTCCACATCCCATAAGCAAAGTCTGCCGTCATTTGATGAGCTGATCTGCCAATCAACAACAACGCTTTTAAAAAAAGATATAGTTTAAGATAAACAGGTTGGAAAATAAGAAAAGTCAAGGTTTATGCACTTTGATAGCACTTAATGATTCTGATGAGGCTGCATTAAACTTCAAACATTTTCATTAGTGGTCATCAATCATGGATTTTTTTTAACCCTGCAATATATGATTAGGACTAAGTTTGGGGGGAAATGAAGGCCCACCACACAGTGTGGAGTCCAAACACAGCCCGTGATCCAGTCTCTATGGAAGGCGGGGAGCACTTTAGAAACAGCAGGTTGTTCCAATGTCATGTCCCACACAACCAGAGCCTGCAAAACACACAAAATAATGATAAGGACCATTTGTAACGACATATCAATACATATCATTGTGAGCCTTTTTTTTTTTCATACATTGTCTTTTCCACCGGAGAGCAGTTGTCCACCATCGGGGCTGAACGCCAGACAGGTGACCTCCCCGGTGTGGACCTTCAGCAAGCCAGCAGGGGCCTCTGAATCGCATTCCTTCAACTCACTCAACAGCCACAGCAATATCATGCCCGCATCTGTTCACCAAACATTAAGTACAGTGTTTTAATTTTATTTTTCAATTTTCAAGCACAGTACATATTTAAGAAGTACTGTACTGTATTAATTTATATTTAACTTTGTAGTAGAGTGCATTTGCATTGAACCCTCATTTATCGCAAAGTTTACGTTCATAAAAATAGACACAGTAACCAAAATCCATGCAAGAAAGACAGAAGTTTGCCTTCGCTTTTGTTTCGCATTTATGGTCACAAATGAAAATCCATGTAGGAGTTGATTTTTAAAATAAATAAATGAATAAATACAATATGCTCATTTTTGACAGGTCAGACTTAAATGGAAGAAAGCGCACAAGAAAAATAGTGACTAAAAGCTGCCATTGAAAAGTTACGGTCATAAATGAACATCTGCGAGAGTTAGGCCGCAATAAAGCTAACTGCGATGTCGAGAGTGAACAGTATAATCTTTAACTTTTTAAAATCTGAAGTATATATTAATTTGAATTGCACGCAATACAATTTGAACTGAATCATTTAATTGGTTATACACATCATTTCTCACCCGTAGCAGTGGCCAGGTAAGTGGCATTGTGCGCCATGACGCGAATAATGCCAAACTGCACGCCAAACATATGAGTCTGCTGTAGGCCCGTCACTTCTCCGTCCTCCCCGAATTTTCTCTGCCACAGCCGCACTCGCTTGTCATGTCCCGTGGACAATAGTCGCGGCGAAGTGGACGAGGCGTCCACCTCTGTGTCAGTGGATGAGGCGTCCCCCTCTGTGCATACCCACAGCAGGGACGGTACGCTGAGGCGGAAAAGGCCAGACTCCCATATCATCTCGCCTGAAAAAAAAATCTATTCAATCAATCTATATCAATGCAAAGACATGCACTAACTATGATCAACTGGTTGATCAACCAATTAGCTAACTAATCTAATTAAATTTGTTGCTGCTTTCAGGGACCTCCAGAAAACTGAATATGGTTCAACTTGACATTTTCAGTCAAACTGCCTTTCTATCTGGTGTATCACACCACATTCAGGTACTACCTGAACTCAAATGCAAAGTAAAATTTTGTGAAGACTGTGTTCTGGCACAAGAAACATACCTGAGCTGAGGCGGAAGAGCTTGAAACCGTCATCATTGTAACCTATGGCGACGTAGTCCCCGTTGACAGCCGCACACAGCACCCCGGTCTCTGTCGAGGTGTCGCACTTGCTTTTCTTATGAGGGGGCTCCTGCTCCTCCTGAAGAAAGCATGGAGAAAAACGACTTGTTTAAAGATTGGTAACCACTATTTCAGCTATGTACAGCAAGCCTGTTATGGCATTTCCCATAATGTGTTAGCATTAAGCTAGCGGACCTTTGTCAGGCTTTTTTTTTTTGTTTGGTTTGATAGTAATTTTCTACTGGAAGTGCAATTTGAAGCTATCACTCGGCCTCTGTGGAGAAAATTCTTCACTCTGCCAAGCTGGTCCATGTTGAGCTCATAATTAAAAAAAAGAAAAAAAAATGGACCTATAACCGGCTTACCGTGGTGTTAAAAAGTCAATCTTTCATTAACCTTATATAATATGGTTTATCACCGGTAATGAGTACCTAGTACCATTTTATACAAAAATACACTTACGCGTTTACGCTTCAAAGCACCGACTGAGCGTCCAAGTCCTCCTGACCACAGGTGGAGCTGTTCAGGAAAGTTAAAAAAAAATCTATTGTCATTGCAAGTGCAACATATCTATGCAGCAGACATTTTAATGTACTTGCCATGTGATCGGACCCTGCGGTCAGCAGCAAGCGGCCCTGGTCGAGGAAGGTGAGAGCCTGGGCGGCACCGGCGTGCGCCTGGAAGCATCCCACACAGGTGGAGGTGTCCACAGACCACACACGCACCTCTCCGGACACAGAGCCCGAGCACAGCGTGGACGAAGATGACGGCGAGAAGGAGAGGCTACGCACTGAACGCCTGTGGCCGCTCAGCCACTGTCGGAAAGGAGCATAACACACGATTTGATCAAATCTTATACAGCAATACATCACACCTTTTTTTCCCCCTATTTCCCCAATGATGTACTTCTTCTAATTTGAGGCTAATACCCTGTAATGTTAATAATTTATAGATAATAATTATTACTCCTTGTAAAGCATTGTTTTCAGGCTACTACTCGCTAATCTGAGCCATCCATAGATCCTGTAGCATAGTCTTTTTGTTAGGTCTGACTCGCCTACTGAAAAATTGTGTCCAGAATATGGACCAAAACTTGAAAAAGAACACACAATGTTTTGATCATTTGATCAATCAATTGATTCATGTTCCAATTAATTTGCCTTTACTTTGAAAAATAAAACCTGTACAGTTTCACGAAAATAAGACCTGTTTTGCGGCATTAAAAAGTATTAAATGATATTTGCTGATATCCCTGTTAAAATGTACTCATGTACCCCTCACGTGCCTCCATGCACCCCCAGGGGTACTCTGATTCCCATTTGAGAATCATGGTTTTTAAAGATTTTTTTTTCAATGAGAATTCCTTAGTTTAGCCAAGACTCAAGGCACCCTCCCCCAAACGGGAGAAATTTTTAAATGCCTGTTGGATCAAATTCAGGCACGCCATTGATCTCAGTGTGACCTCACCACTTGGGTGTTATCCTGAAGCCACTTCCATACGACGACCTTCCCGTCCCAGCAGCCGGCCGCCAGCAGGCGATCCTCCCGGTCAAAGGTAACGCAGTTGAGTGGGCTGTCGCTGGGCAGAAACGCCACCTCGTGAGCTTTGTCCGAAGACCACACCTGATGAGCACAGGTTCTTCTATCAATGACAGTGCAAAAGCACAGCTCAAACAAATGCTTAGCCAGCTAACTTTCAGAGTGAAATCCAACGATGCGGTGGCCAGGTGCTTTTTGTCAGTGGTGATGTCGCTGGCTGTTATCACGTTAGCGTGGGCCTTAATGAGGGAAATCCTGCGAATGGCAAAGCCTATTAAAATGAAACCGTGCGGGTATTTATTGGGGATGCGTCATGAGAGAGTTCACTCACCGGCACCCATTGGCAGTGTTCCAGATCTCCATTTGGCCGTCAAAAGAGGTTGTGATGAGGCGTCCGTCCTTGAGGACGACGCAGCTGGAGATGCCGTCGCAGCCGCTTACCAGCGACTTCACTTCCTGTTAGGGCATCACACATGTAAGTAAAGTTTGACCAATTAGAATATTCAAAGAAAACGTTCAGATTTAGGAAATTGATAATATTTGTATGGAAAAGAAGGTTGGCAGGACTCTCATTTTTATGAGCCATCCCCACTTGTCTTTTTTCACATTTACAGAATAGCTTTCTGTGTACCTGTCCTGTGTTTGCATTTATGAAATGCAAAGTTCCCTGCCCGGTTCCAACCACCATCTCTCCGTCGCAGCCCGTGGTCAAGCAGGTAGGCGCAGATGTGAAAGTGGACATCGGCTGGCTGCAACACATAAATGACACACATTTCACACTTAAAAACCCTTTTAAAGCTGCCGTGATCAAATGGAACCATTTTTAATGTATTGCAAGTTTCTTTTGCAGAGCAGTTTTGTGAATCATTCACTTAGTTTGAGCGATTTTCAAATACTGTAGAACATTTTTTCCCCAGGTTCATCTGAGGAACCTGACGCAATGATTGTTTTGTTGTTTTTAATCAAAAAATAACGTGACAGTTCATATATAATCAATCTCAAATAAATCTAATTTTGAAAGTCAACCATAGTTGCGCAACAGATGGCAGTTTCCGCTGTACCTGCTCTCTGTCAAGGATTGATGATCATTGTTGAGCCACTCGACTGCCCGCGCATTCCCGCTACCCAGCAAACCTTGGGCCCAGGTCTGAGCGGGGGTCTCGGCCACTTCGTTGAGGGCCTGTTGGACGAAGAGCGCCGGCCAGCAGGTCAGCACGGCAGCATGGCGCTGCAGGAAAGCTCGGCATTCGTCCATGGCGGCCCGCTGCTCGTTGGTCAACGGGGGAGACTTCTTATCTGTGCAGAAGGGGAAATAACGAGTAAACATATTCAATCATATAATTTAAGGTAAGCATTGGGCATTGAAGACTCACCGTGCTCATTGTAGATGTCCAGCAGGTGGTGCAGCAGATTGCTGCGCACATTCGCATACAGGAAGTCGTAACTGGAGAGCAATGAACGCAGTGCCTCCAGCTCATTAGTTTGTATCTACAGAAATAAATAAATAAATAAATACAAAATTAAAGCGCAAATACATTGCCTTGATAAAAATAATGCTCATTTTAGAAGTTTTGAAAAAATAGAACTATCCTGTCAAAATTTTAAAAATAACACTTTGCCCTGAATCAATGACCTAAAATTATGATTTTCATTTTTTATATATATATATATATATATATATATATATACATACACACATATATACATATACACACACACACACACACACACACATAACAATCTGCACAAACATTTTAACTTAACCCTTTTAAACACTAATCTACTCTCAAAAAAAGATTGAAGAAAAATATGACTAATAAAACAGTTTTTCCTCTGAAATGTAAATTCTGTAAATTTCCAAATAAATTCTGACTTTTTAAAATTATTTTCCCCAAAAAAAGATTCTCGCTTTAAACAAAATAAATATAATCCTCTCAAAAATTCAGCTTTTGCTACCAACATTAAAATCAATTTAATACAAAAGATTTAAAAATCCAAAATACTAATACTAATAAAAAACAAACAAAAAAAGACATATTCTTTTCAAACTCCAGTTTTTGCTTCAGTTAATCACACGGTTAATAAAAAGACGAACTACGCATGCTTGTTCATAGAATGACAAACCAGACTAGCAGTGAGCTGCTGGACAGCGTCCACTTCTCCGTGAATAAAAGTATCAGCACCCTGAGCATCTGCCAGTACCCACAAGTGACCTGCAGGGGGACCAAGAGAGAGGAAAACATCATGAAGCGATTGTATACATACATGCATACAGTATATATATTACCTGCTAACACTAGGTGAGCTCGTCTTCTGTGTTCTTCTGAGGGTAGAAGGAAATCTTCGAAGGCCCGCCTCACGTCTGGGTTGGACAAAGCCAGCAGGTCATCAACGTCGTGTTGCTGAGATGGATTCACTATACTGCAAAAGACCCATCATCTTAAATACCCACACTTGACTCAACTTTAGACATATTCACCTTCGCAGGCTGTGCACGATGCGTGTAAAGGCCACCATGGGAATGCGTCCTTTTGGGCTTCTGCACAGTGGCAGTACTTCATGCCATGTCACCTGTCCTTTGAGCGAGCACAGATCGTTGCAAGTGCACAGTAGTGAGTACAAGTCACGCTCCCTTAGGCCTGGAAATGAAAAGAAGAAGAAGGTTTGCTAATGTAGGAAAAAAAAAAAAGATGAAGCCCAGCAATTCGTCGTACCTGCGGTGCTGACAGTGAGGGCCGCCAGAGCCCAGTGGAGTCCCGGCATGCCTCTGTTGTCTGAGCAGAGTCTCTTCAGGCAATACTGGACCAGCAGATTGAGCGACTGAGGCAAAGCCTGCAGGCTCTCGTTCAGCTAAGACACAAGATACCATTTCAAAGTTTTATGTGGGTAATCTGTGAGGATTGCTATGACATATTGCATGTTATCTAATGTTCCATGTTTATGTTGTTCAACACAGGTACCAAGTCAAATTGTACAAAAATAGACCTCTGCACAGACTTAACTATTAGTAATACTAATACTGAAGTCTATGACCTGTGTGATATTTAAGATTTTGATGTTGATCTATACCAAGTATATACGCATGTCAGTATCGCCAATACTGATAAAGTACTTATGAGTTAATAAAATATAATACTGTCCATTATTAGCATTTTTTTCCAATTAAACCTTCTTGTTGTGTGATGCAATAATAGTATAAGTTATAGAATTAGCATTAATACTAACAGAACAGACAAAGGAATATGAGGGGATTAGACTCAAAACAGCTATGATAATGATAATGATGTCAATTGTCAGCGACAAAATGGTCACCTCTATGAGATAAATAAAACAGTTGATTTTGTTGGTTAATTCATATTTCAACAATGCAATATTGATTGGAAAGCCATGTTTTTTACGAGTGTATAGTTTTAAAGAAAATTTTGGGGTTCAACCAAAAATTAAGTCATTCACAACAATAAATATTGTATTTCTGATGCAAGTGAAAGCAAGAGAACCGTGTCAAAGGAAGCAAAGTTCCTGAGGTCTTCACAGGCCATGTGCAGGTAGAGCGCACACTCTGCACCTTTCTTCATGATCAGTGTCTGCAGCTGAAGCAAACACACAAAAGAATGTCATGGAGAAGTAATGGAATGTGGAGAAAAATTATGTAGTTGATTTGAAGGAACCTGGTTGTTGAAGGCGGCGTCGCTGAGTTTCTTTCCGAAGGCGTCCAGTTCCTTCTGAACGATTTCCTTTCGCTCTGAGACGGTAAGGTGTGGCAGGGTGAAGAGCAGCGTGGACTTCTTCTTGGACAGAGTGTGCAACAATGATGAGGTGGACGTGACACTTGTCACCAAACAGACACCCTGGCAAAGAACACACACATGAAAAAAGTTCAATATTTTGATAATCATGTGAAATCAAATCAACATATCAGAGAATTATGTTTTACGGTGGGGTGTTATGGCTACACTAAAACAAGAAAAACAAATATATCACAGCATAAAGTAATAAAACAAACACATTTTCTTTTTTTATAGACTAAAAGATGTATATTTCAAAATTACAAGTAGTGTACAGAGAAGGAAAAGGTTAACATTGAGAATAATGTCCCTCGTTCCATCCCCAAATCACTGCAAACCTCTGCCAGTGACTGACGGATACAATGACAGAAAAAAAAACAACACTTTACATCAAACCTTAGTTTTTTGTTTTTTTTTAAGGGATCTTGTCATTCGTTGACAAAACGACCATCCATCATGGGCTGACGGACAGAAAACCTCTTTTACATTAAGACATTTTTTTTCTTCATGAAAAAGAAGTCACAGTTCCCTTTTCAAAGAAAGAAAGGAGGAAAAAGTACAGGAGAAAAAAGTACAGGAACAAACCTCCACTAGATCTTGCGGAATCCAGCCAGAACTGAGTTGATCCCTGTCGTCACGTACAAGATCCGCCCCATCCACCAGCAACACAAGAGGCTTGCTCCTCTTCATGTCCTTCAAAGTGGCGTGAAACTCGGACAGCAAATCCCTTTCAAGATTACGAGACATTTTTTTCCAATACACACTCACACATCAACGTAAAATGATGTGAACTTACTTGTAAGAAAGGGGGAGAGGCGATTCCTCTTCTGTGTACCGCCTCAAACTGCCGACGAGACAACGTAAGAGGTTCTCCACGGAGCGTGATGATTGGCTGGCAGCCGTTGAGTACGAGATGACATCACAGGACAGGTTTTTCTTGGACTTGCCGCCGCTTCTGAGGGCCTCGGCTAGTTTGGCCTGCGTGGAAGGAGCGAATGTCAATTCAGATAATCATAAAAATGTAGGTCTTTGATTTATTCAGAAATAACAGTAATAATTAGACAAAAACAACGTATTTTTTCTTCAAGAATAGCCTTGTGGCGAGGGAAAACAAACAAAGAAAAAAATCAGACAACAAAAGTTATAGGTATAAAAGAATGAAGGTTACCATGAAGACAGTCTTGCCCTGTCCTGGCGCTGCCTCTATCACCACGGCTCTGCCCTTGGCCTGTGCCTGCGCCACTATCTCCACAGCAGCCCACAGCAGCTTGTCCCGGGTGAGGAACTGCCTCCGCAGCGCCTCCTGGTGAACCTCCTGCTCTAACATTTCTGACGTTACATTGGCCTCATCTTTTTTGTCCTCCTAAGAAAGAGGGGGGAAAAAAAAAAAGAATGAGATGCTTGTTTTGGCACCTTGCGTGATATGCTGCTTTTGGGACCACTCACGTCAACAAACTGCTTGACGATAGCCTCCCAGAGGTCCTCTAGGACCGCTTTTGCAAAGTCCTCCAGGTTCTTCAAGTAGGGTTTGCCATCCACGACACCCCCCCATTCACACTGGTAACTGGAGCAGAGAGAGACAATGGATTGCTGTTGGCTTCATTACACCATCCTTTTTTTTCTTCCTATTTTGCGTCTAACAAAGAGCACAGATATCAAAAAACAAACAAAAAACTCATAACACTCCTAAAGACAACTAAAGCCTACATTTATTTGAAAGCTTGCATATGATAAAAATCATGAGAATTACCATGAGGCTCATATGCTGATATCTTATTGTGATGTTTGGTTTGAATATGTGCTACGTCTGGTAGTGCGTCTTTATTCGTTGAAAACAGCCACAGTCTGTTAGTAGACAAGGGACTGTTTTTTTTTTTTTTTTTTTTTTAATTTTCAAAAGCGCCATTGGGTGGCATTTGGCCCCCAGGCCTGACTTTGGACATACATGGCTGCTCTAGGGGGAACTCACTTGTCGGTGACCTTTAGCTTTTGAACATGGATCCATCGCTTCAGACGCGCCATTTTGGACTCCGCCTCCTTTGATTCAGCTGCAAAGTCAGCCTTCCACGCCACAGGCACAGTTCTGACAAAATAAAATATTTTTTCTCCATTTCAGATGTTGACAGATGAAGAAAATATCCATTAAAAAATAAACAAATACTTGATGACATCAGGATTTCTGAAATAGCATAACATCCGCTGCTTTGCCGCGTCGCCATGGAGAGACTGAAAGTGACGGATCTCCATGTCAGTGACTGACAGTCCTTCAGGGCCTGATTCCAACTTAGACAGAAAATTTAACATTTTATGAGCATAAATTTCATGGCAATAAATCAAGGCAAAAAAGAGCTTGTAAAATCATGTTTATAAATGTATTTTTGGGGAAAAAAAAACAATATACGATTAGGAAAACGGCATTGAGATGAAAGCCTTATTATTACGAGAATAACGTGGAATTTTCTCAAAATAAGTAGCACTACCACAGAAGTCAATTTGTATTTTTTCTTACCCATTTGTACTGCGGCAAGTCGGGTAGAGCTGATGAATGGGGCACCAGGCCGTACCTTTGGCCCAGGATGGCCACCATCAGCTGGCTGCGAGCCACCTCTGCCAGACACAGCGCCGCAGCGCGGCCCGACTCCTCCTCCGTCACGCCCCAACGCAGCTCCACATCCTGCAGGTGGAGGCAGTGCGGCGCAGCACGGCGGCGAAGCTCCGGGAAGACGCTGCGCACCAGAACGTCACGCTCGCCGTGCATGTCGCGGAAGGTAGACGAAATGAAGACGCGTACGCTGCGCCACCTGTTGATGAACCGGTGAACCATCACAGAGGAAGATGGAAAGCAAAGTTAGTCCCTGTCTTCATTTATCTTTTGTTATCAAATATTTAAAAGCCCTGAATAGTTGTACTTGAATGTCATTTTCAATGGACAGCAAGTGGCAAAATGTGTTTTGAAAAGTAATAATAATACATGAAAAATTGTAATCAAATTACTTAGAGGAAAAACAAAAACTTTTTACAGCAGAAAATGGATAAGTGGACAGTCACTTTAATGTTAGCCTGTTTGTTGCCCCCCCCCCCCCCCCCCCCCCAACTGTATTCAGGATTCCCCTTCTGATTTACCCCCCCCCCCCCTTTTAGCATTTGATTTAACCTTAACCTTAGCTATTTTTTTTAATTTATTCTTTTTAATTACCTCAACTTCGGGGTAGTGGGAAGAGTCACAAGGCAATTTGTCGTCTCAAGATCTTTGACGCCATCTGGCGGTGGGATGTTGTACACTTTGTCCAAATGCTCCACGTGGTCCAGCAGCCTGGACGAGCCTCGCTCAGCCACAAACCTGGTTTATAAGTATACGTACATCAACTCAAATGTATCAATGTTTAGCTTGCTCAATTAATGTACGTTTTGCATTTTAGATTTTTGACTAAATTGTGGGGGCTATTTTTAGGGGTGGGACTTTTTGACTGCCTCACATTTTGACTGATTCCAATTTTTTGGGTCTATGATTCAATCCAGAATTTTCTATTCAAAATACAGTAATTTCATTTTATGACGATTTCTGCTTCAATCGCCATGATCCAGTCCAGTCACCTTTTGAGACCTAATGAGATGTTTGTTTTTTGTTGATCATTTTTTTAAACATTCATTATTGCTGGATTTTTTTTTCTGCTTGGTATCATAAATTCAAACGTGACACAATGATGAGTGAAGACATTTGCTTACATTGGATGCTAAGTTTGAATTCATTGCAATAATGTATTGTAGGGCTTTTGCAAGAAGTGAAGAAGTCTTACTTTAGAATTTGTTCACTGAAGCCCTGCAGGCATATGTGATTCCTGTCAGTGGATTCTGACTCGTATCCTCTACCGAAAGCACAGCAAGATGATTTCAAATTAGGAAGAAAGTAGATTCCGAATATTGATCATTTGCGAAAATGTTGGAGCTGGTAACGCATTACCTTTCCGAGAGCATGAGTTTAACATAGAGGCATTTGTTGCTCGTTTCCTTCCTGTAGCTCTCGATGGTCCACTCCAGGTCTCTGTTACTGTACAACTCATTCACTAAGATGATGTTGTCCGCCTGAGGGAGGAAAATTTAAGTCAAAGAACAACAACACTATTTGCATATTTGAACTATTTCTCAGTCTAATTGGAGTGAACATCTGAATGTATGACTAATGAACAAACCTCGATTTTATGGAAGACCTGCTGGAAGAAAACACTGCATTTGAACTGCTTGTTCCTGGGCTTGTTTTTCAGCTCCTGTGAGAGTATGACAAATGGCTCAGCCAGACCGTGTCATTACGTTTGGGCGTATTCTCGTCCGTTTCTATACCTTTAATTGCTGCCCCACACTCCGCACGTTCTCTAAAAGAAGGTCCGACTTTAGCTGAACTTTTGTGCACCAGTGGTAGTTCAGAATGTAGATGTGAGCGTCCTCGCAGCTGCTGGCCATCATCAGTGAAAGCAGAACGACAACCTCCATTATCTGAGAAGAAAAACCGTGCAGGACCCTGACCCATGTGAGGACAACCGGCTAAGAAAATGGATGAATGGATGGACTTCAAGGAAATCAATTATGGCACGCAGATTTTTTTTTTCATTACGTAGATTTTAATAGTTAGAAAAAAAAAAACACGAAAAAATGATTACTTTCATATATGATTTATGATTACATTCTTTTAATTTTAAGGAAAATTTCAGGGCTGGCCAAAATACCGAATTACTTTAAGTAATGATTTTGTTATTACTTTGAGTAATAACAAAAAAGTACTCTTTCCATTTAGTGACCAAAAAAGAGCTTACAGAGGGAAGTAGCTTGTCCTCTTGGCTCTTTTTCTTCTTTTTTTCATCATCTCCATTTTCCTCTTCTTCCTCTTCATCATCCTCATCCTCACTATGCTCATACTCAGGTGGAAGACAGAAGTCCAGCTTTTTGTTCCAGCTAGTTGCGGTATCCATGTTGGCGTCGATCAAGATAACTGTGCGTCCCGGCAGGGGTGGGATGTTGTAGCGGCACGAGATTTGCACGGCCGTCTCCAGGGCTTGCCGGTAGCGGTCCAGCAGGCTAACTGTGTACTCCCTCCGACTGTGACATTGCAAAACATGTTTAATCCTTTTTTTCCATTCTTTCACAAGTCTGCATTTGTCAAAATAGAGTGGAACATTTGGAATAAATAGCATAGGAATGTGCATCTAACAAAAGACGATTTGATACCTATCATGAAACGAAGGTGCAGTAGTATGATTCAATTCATTTGGAATAGGATTTGAGTCAACATATGAGCACTTGTCCAGCATTCTGCCACTTTTGCAAAACACTCATTTCACAATTGAGCTCATTTCCAAATCGTCAGTTTTTTAAATAAATTTAATCAATTTGATTTGTTGCCCAGCCCTAGTGAATAACTGCGCAACTATGGTGTTTATTTCAATCGACAGTAAGTGGCAAAATGGCCATCCCAAGAGTTGCATAAAATGGGGGTGGATTTAACTGCTTAATTCGTATTTCACAACCAATACTTTAAATAATTATTTTGGTTTGACCCTCCCTTTAATTTTCTACTACTTTGCATTTCTTCAGTTATAATGCAAATCAGTCATTCGTGGTCATACTTAGCCTTGAAGATTCGATCCTTCTTCATGCGGTAAATGCGGTAGACAAAAGGCACACCAAGGGCCACACGCATCCTCTTCCTGCTGGCGGTTTCCCAGTCGAGGCGGCGAAAGCGCTTGCTTTTGGGGATACTCTTGAGGATCTTCTTCAGGATCTCGTTGTTTGGACATGCTTGCGGCAATGCTGGGGGGGGGGGGGGGATTTTGGTCATTGGATCATCTAAATATTTATAATATGGAACAAGTTTTCCCGAAAAGTTGAGTATTCATCTGAACAGCCTGAGTTAAAAGGGAGGTTTGACATCTAAAGCCACAAGGGCAGGGAATGAGTTAAAAACTTGAGCCGACTTTGTCTTGGTCTTTGACCTCTTGTGTTTGGGAGTCTTTGAATACGAGGGTGTCTCCAAAATTTTGATCAGTACTGCAAATACTTTAATTGGCTATTATTTTTTGGCTATTATTTTGCAAATATATATTTTATATTTAATCAAAATAAATTCAACTGGAATGCGCGAACCACATGCATTTTTTTTTATAACAAAACGGATAGCATTTTTTGGTTGAACGGCACTTTTTCTTGAACTGCATTTTTGGGTAAATGAAAGAGGATAGTTTAAGTGTGGCTTTCATTTTTGTTCATAAGAGGGGACTTAAAAAGACATTGAATTATTTGATATAGATGCAGCATTACCCTCACTTTAGATGTCAATTTTTTTTAAACTATCAGTTTTTTTCCACAAATGAGAAAAAATGGCTCCTTCACTCTAAAAACTTGGGTTAAAAATAACCCAATTGAGGGTCAAAAAAAAAGGATCAAGCCAATATTTGGGGAAGGAAAGTTGGGTCAACTTGTCCCAAATAGTTTGGTCCTTTTTCAACCTTCAATTGGGTTATTTTTGACCATACTGCTTTAAGAGTGTTGAATAATAAAGGTGGCTGACACCTGCGCTGTACCATCAGAGAAAATGAACAACTCCAAACCAAGTAGAAGATGAGTCGGTAAGGCGCCGTGAAAAAATGGCTTGCAAGTCATGCACTCTAAGTGCACCTGAGTGAAAGGTGCCAGATGACTCACAAAGATTGCGAAGCTCCATGATGACTTTGTAGGCGGAGAGGAAGCGGAAGGGAAACTGTCTGCTCTGAAGTACTGCTTTCTGTTAACAGATCATAACAACTTTTTGTTTGATATACATGAAGCCGGGGATTAATATTTTGCGATGAGATGATGACGATGAAGGCGAGCATCTTACTTTGTTGGTGAGCCTGTTGAGGATCCTCTGGTGATGCCCTGGACTGATGCCCTGCTTGATCATGTTTCTCAAGTTCCTCAGCATGGCCATGAAGGGCAGCGACTTATTGTCTGGGGGGTGTCAAGCACATGTTAATGTGTGCAGCTTTAAGGAGTAGGAGTAAGGAGTATGTGATAATTCCACTATACCAATGAGTTTCTCCCAGGTGGCAGCCTTGTTGCCCTCCTGACTTAGCAGACGCTCCCAGGTCTCTGCATCCTTGAGCTTCATCCTTTGACCTGCCCTGTCTCGGTCCCAGTCACCCTTCAGACCGCTGCTAGTGAACGTCTTCTGGTCGGCAGGATACCTGCAAAGATGGATAAAATGAAGACCTCCGGCCCACTTGGTGACTGTCTGCCTCATTTGCATAATTTAGCAGAGATCTTACTTGCGTCCCAGGATGGCCATGACATGCTCGGCTGGTTCTTTGATGTGCAGTTTCTTGATCATCTTCTTCATGTTGAATTCATCTTGCTTTTTGTCAACAGGTTTTTTGGCATCCACCTTCAGCTATACACATGTTAATCAGCTTTAGAATGGATGTTATAAATGAACATTGAATCGCAAAGACTCATTTAAACATCTTTACATCATTCATTCAGTCCCAGGTACTTATTTACAATTTATTACAATAAGTATTTTTTTCATATTAGGGAAAAAGGAGGACATAAAAGGGCAGCCAGAGAATCAGTTCAAATTTAATTGGCTATTGATTTTCTTTAACTTACATATTTCTGCAAAATTGTGGCATCAGATCGGAGCAAGTCTCCCCACTTTTTTAGATCTGTGTCGCTTGGTTTCTGCAGAACATTGAAGAGATGATGAGCATGTAAATTATTTGAAAAAAGGCATTTACAATGACAGAAATTTAAGTAATACATAATAATGTATTAGAAGAAACTAAATTTAAAAATGTAAAATCTGTACTGTATGTATAAACAGCATAGTTATTATTTTGATCACGTTTGCAAATTGCCATGTTTAACAGGTGTTTACTTGATGTAGGATGATTATTTTGGAGGAACCTTTGCAATGGGAAATATTAACTATGCATAGAAACATGAACAAAATCTTAAAAATAATAATATTCATGACATGATGATGGTTAAATGAGAGTGAAGGATTGAGTGAGATTTTTTGGAGTTTCAAGTCTATACCTGATGCAGGCAACTAAATGTAATTGTTCCCATGGGAATGTAATTACAGTAAATACTGCACCTTGTTCGCGGGCCTATTGCGGTTGTGCTTACAGCGATGCTTCCGCGTGTTGTACTTGGCCAGTTGATACTCATTAAACTGCTTGAACTTGTCGGCCATAGCCTTCTTCAGGCACATGGGCAGCGAGCGGCTGAAACACTGCAAGCGAATAAGAAAAGTGGGTTGGAAGGAGGTCAGCCGGGACAGAAGGGGGCACTGCTGATCTGTTGGAATCAGAATGGTGGTCAACTTACCGTGCTGTAGATTCGAACTACCTCCAGCCAGTCGGATGGCAGCTGGATGGCTGCGCAGAAATAGCGGCGCACGTGGCACTTGGTGGCTGGGTGATTGGCCGCCAGGGCCAGCAAGAAGTTGGCAGTGATGCGGATGTTCAATTCTTGTCTTGTGTACAGCGCCACCTAGATGGATCGAATGAATAAATAGCACATAAAGCAGGGTACACAAATAGCAACAAGATTACATAATTAGGAGGCCAAATTCAAAATAAACCTAACTTTACCATAAATATGGGTATGGTTGCTTTGGGACAATTATTTGGAAGTTTTTCCAGGTAGTGTGTAATGGCGTAACAACTTGACTAGTCTTAATACTACAACTCTTCAAATCACTGACAAACAACCTATTTAACTCAGGCATTGATATTGACAATCGGTATCTGATGTCAGTGTTTACCAGTGGCTTAGGCTGCCTATAGCTACGTTAGCTGCTGTTATGCTCCAAATAGGCTGGTGTGATAGACGTAAATGACCCTGAATACTTTGAAACTGACACCCTGACAGAGTTTCTGTTCCTACTGATCACTTTTTAACAAAACATACTGACACAAATGTGCTGTTTCACCCCACAAAATTGTCTCATGGACTAAAATCTATAGGTACGGTCTAAAATCTAATATTTCTGGAGAGGAAAGTAGCTAAGAAAGTTTAAATTGTAGTAAAATTATGATTTTTAAAAGTGTCATTTGATTTTTTTTCTGTTCTGCTCTGTTTTTATCGTACCTTAAGAACAAACTGTGGGTCGAATGCAGCAATGTCCTTCACCAAGCCGGTAATTGCGGTCCAAACACTGTCCTGGGCATCCCAGTCCTTCTGTCCTGGGTTGGTGCTCTTGCGGATCAGGGAGCAGCAGACGGCATTCAGCAGAAGATACTGAGTAGACATGGTGATTAAAAAAGAGCAGGAACTAGAACGGATAAGTGGTAAAAACATGAAAAAAATATTTGCCATTTCCTCCTTACCTTTTTATTCTTGATTTCTTCTTCAATTTGCTGCTTGTCGGGGACTACCTCTGCAAATTCCTCCCGTCTGCTGACAACAATTTGTTCCTTCTCTTGGTGTTCCTGCAACTCCATGGCGGTGGGTGCAACTTGCTCTACCCTTTCCTCCTCCTCTTCAAATGACATTTGGTCATCATCATCATCTGAATACACCTGAAACAGAAAATGCCCTACTACTGTTTTTTATGAATTACAAAAGGCACAGCACAGCTGTCAAGA
Organism: Hippichthys cyanospilos; assembly: GCF_059441005.1. NCBI lineage: Eukaryota > Metazoa > Chordata > Actinopteri > Syngnathiformes > Syngnathidae > Hippichthys > Hippichthys cyanospilos. The sequence goes on from NC_142380.1 coordinate 8,283,740, forward strand.
AACAAATAAAATTTCACTTACCGTGCTCGTTTCTTCAAAAGAGAAAGGCTGTGGTTCTGATATTTCCTCTCTGCCTTCGTCATCCTCCTTTTGGTCTCCTTCCCATGGAAGGAAAGAAGGTGGCTTAGAGAAGCGAGAGAGGAGAGTGTTGCAAGATAAAGAGGTGCTGAGAAGCTTGGTGGTAGATGGAGAGAAAGAGGCGAGAGGGGAAGACTTCAGAAGGGTGTTGTGGGTGCTTAGGAGCGAGGAAGAGCTGGAGGACGAGGAGGAGAGTAGGTGGTCCGAGGAGGTGGAGGTCAGGGCGGTGGGCTGCAGTGAGGAGCTCAGTGATGAGGAGGATGTCTCAGTTAGGAGCTTGTTTTCCAGACAAGGCGGGACATAATTAGAGAATAAGCTCCTCCCACTTGTAGAGGTGGTCAAGTTCGTTTGCAAATCCAGAGACCTCATGCCTGAATGGAAATAAATTAATCAAGTTGAAAAAACATGACAGACAGTAGAAATGAATGGTTTAGCATTCCTCACTTGAGCAGACGTTTAGTGACAAAAGAAAAGGGTGTCGAAAGAAAAGGGCGTGTTGATAACCCCGCCGACAGACGACCATAAAGAGGGAACAAAGTCTATGAAAACTTGGCTTGAACACAATTGAACAAGATCCATACAAAGACTGAATTGCCTGAAAACATCTCCAGTGTTAGGAAGATAATAAATAAGCACTTAGATTTTTAAATCGATTCTAAAAACTACTTTAATTAATCAGACATGCTATTGAGTATAGACGATCAAATGAATAGTTTTTATGACTTGGAAAAACAAATGTATACAAATTGTAAAGTGTCCTTGGACGCCCGTGGTTAACGAAAGACGCAAAAGAGATGCTGAAAAATAATAATTAAGCGTCCGAGTCTTCTTAAGGGCTTTTGGTATTCAGAAATATTTTGGTGTTACAATTATCATTTATTTATTTATTTTTGTTCCTTCAAAAACATCTTGAACTGGTTATACATGACATGAAATGGGCAAGGCTGGAAAGTAATTAAGGCGCAAGCAAACACTGCGTTGTATTGCTATGGCGTGTAGGTGTGGCGGTAGAAGTGCGCAGCCAGTTTTTGCGAACAAACCCAAGGACAAAAAAAAGAAATGAATATTTAAATACAAGCCGCACCTGTGTCATTTGCACGCGTGTTGTCAGCTTCTACTGCTCTGCTGTGTCACGCGTTCGAGAAGCTAGTTCAATCAAGTCAAACACAAACTTGTCTACCTTTCCTGTAAATGCCCTCATGCAGCCCAGCTTCTCTCGAGAATGCCGATTGGGCGACATCGACCAGTTGTTTCTTTCGAAGGCACCGATTGGCAGATACGGCATGCTCGTTACCGTAGCCGCATGCTGATTGGTTGACATAGTGCCCAGTTCTTTCTTTACTTTTTATTTTACCGTAACCCTTCTTCTTCACGCGCACCTCTTTTTGAAAATGACCTCAAGTGCCCTCGATAGTTTAACAAACATTTAAAAGTAATGGGTAAAAATAATTTTATATAAATAAAGGTTGAGGTAATGGGTGTTTCTTGGTTAGAATGGTTAACTCGTCGCCAAATACCGCGGCGTTTACCGTAACTGTTTGTACGCATTTCAAAGCAGGAAACGAGAGCGCTCTATTTCCGCTGCAGCACCGAGAACCAGTACGTCATAAAAGAAAGGAAAATGTGGACTGGAAGGACATACTAAGGCCAGGAGAAGAACCGCGCGCCCAGCTCGAGTCGCTCTCACGCGTCTGTTGCCAGGCAGCTGCTGGCGGGTGTCGTTTCCAGACGAATACGCCGCGGCTGAAAGGGTCGAGTCGAGGTCGTTGTTTGTTGGCGTGTCGGGGAAAAAAAAGCGTTCAATAGCTCGGTTAGCCAAGCTTCATTAGCCCGCCCGCTTGCTAGCGATGGGCACGAGAGCGAGTCGCCTCCAGGAAGACCCGGTGCCGTCTACTCTCGGGAAGGATGGCACCGCCAAGCGGGATTCATACCGGCGGCCCCGCTGTGCCAGGCCCACCAGCCTCATGGTGGACTTCTCGGGCAGCTTCGAGGACACCGAAGTCAACCGGAGCCGCTCCGAAGAGGGCAGCGACTCTGACCTGGGCCAGCACGGCGCGAGCGCCGACGGCAGCCCGGCCGACCACCACGGCATCCCGGCTAGTATGAGCCAGGCGTCCCCGGCCGACGATAACCGCAGCGAGGGCAAGACGGAGGAGGACGCCAACGCAAGCCCGGAGGCTCCCGCCAACGCCGAGCATCAACCCGGGGACGAAACAGGCCGCACTCCCCACCGCACTTTCTCCGAGCGGCTGCCCGGAAATCGACACGCCGGGGGCCGCAGCGTCAGTGCCAGGTCGGCCCGGGTCCGGGGCACCCACCAGCGGCCGGTGTCTGAGGCTTGGATCGGCCTGTACCGCGTCAACAACCGCCATGGCAGTAAGTCGATACGTGACCATTCAACATTGCCATGTCATTTTTACCATAAACAAATCTAAATATGATCAAAATGCAATCACTGACATTACTGTCATTTCACTTTCATTACCTAACTACTAGTCGACGCCCATTTAACTAATAATCTGTCAACTGAGATGTATTTTAGATTCATCAATACTAAATCATGGGAGTCCTTAAACTGTACAAGCCACAAATCTGTTTTTATTTTTATCAAAAAGGAGTTCTGCTCCCCAGAAGCCTCTTGAAATGGTATTAAGAACTCTCTGGGATTCCACCACATTCCTGATTTTCCCAGAACCCGATGGTCATTGAAGGGCCATAAGGGAAACTGTGGAAGCTATTAAAGATTAAAACACCTCATTAATTATCACGCATATGAATCATAATGAACAGAAGGCATACAGATGGCCTTGACACTGGTGTGAGATTTGCTTCTTCAAAAATACACCTTTCTGTTAAGACTCCTAAGAATTTGTCTTCCACCCTCATAGGATGGGCTATGAATAGATTTTGAAGAGATATCCTCCTGAGACCCATGGACTTTGGTTTTGGTCTGAATGTTTTGACTCCTTCAAGCTTCCCTACACTGTAAAAAAATAAATAAAAATGCTGTTTTTAAAGTAAAATACCTACAACTTGGTTGTTGTAAAAGTACCGTTAAATTACGGTAACACACTTTCTTCCAAATATTGTCTGGTGTTTTGATGGAATGCAATTAAAATTGCTGTCTTGCTGAGTCAACATGGACACAATCGTGGACATAAATGAATAAGGTTGGGTCCCAGCTGGATATGCCGTTTATAATTTCAAAAGCAATTATGAGGAGGATATTTCTGGCATGGGTCAGAATTTACCCGGAACAAGTTGTGTAAAAGAAAAATGAAGAGTATGTAACGTTTAACTTATAAAAATATCAGTAAATCCCTGAGGTCACAGCTGGTTTAACACCCAGTGTACATTTGTTTACAAATTAACAGATTTAGTAAAGCCAATAAATGGAGTCATTGTGATCTAGCATGTGTAAATTAGAAAATGATTACATTCATAAAGACAAGCAGTTTCAATCAAGTTTATTCAGTCAAGCAGTCATATAAGACTGTTGTCCGTAATGTTCAAGAACGTATAAAACTGAAAGGGATTTGACGAACTGGAATTCTTGTGCAGATAATCTCTTTTCTCGTGCTTTTATGATGAGGAGAATCATCTGAGGCTGTATTGTGTAAACTGAGCTGCTGGCGTAAGGCTTGATGGAATGACATGCCAGACCACCCTCCTGTCACGTCGCAAGGCCGCTATGACAGTTGTCATGGCGGAGGCCTGCCAGTTGAAAGAGAAAATGCTTGACGCGTTTCCTCATTGAAGGCAGCGTTTCACTTTCAGCAGAGCCATGTGGAGGCACTCGACGGGATAAAACGCCATCGTGCGTGTTCAGGCTTTTCCCGGGCAGGCCCTCCAGCCAATGTGGAGGGGAAATGGGGTCAGGAAATGCTGGCGAGGGGGAATCTAGGCTGGGAGGGAATGCTTTGAACCATCTGCGTCGTTCATGGATGGTCGTGCTCATAACTGTGGAACTTTGCATGGACTATGACAAATGATCAATCATCACAAAGCTAGGATAAATTGTCTCCATTTCCAGCTCTCAATTTTAGAATCAGGATGCAGGTGTTGTATTTCTCCACTTGGTTCACCATTCTCATGTTTACTGTAATGAGTATGACTGCGACCGTGTATGGCTTTAAAAGGCGGGATCTTGCCTAATGATTGGCGTAAGTAGTGATAGCTGAGTGGTACTTTGTTGGAGCTCCGAACCTTTTCACAAATGCTAGTTCAGCGTTGACGCTTGAGGCTTCAAAGACACTGCATTCGGGAGACATCTAGTGGTTATTAAATTAGGTGTGACAGTGATGTTCAGTCAAATTACTTTTTTATTCCGCAGCACATCCATTAAAGTGACAATATGTAAGATTTATACAGATTTTAATTTAAAATGAGTTTGTTATTCTCATTTAAAAATGGTCTTAACAGCCAACACTCCTCCGGAGTGCTGCCATGTCTGTTATAGCTACGGACGGCCAGAGGAGGAGTGTGCATTGCTGCATTTACTGTAACGCTCGTGTAATTTTTCGAATGGGAGCTTTCCATAAAGCAGCCCATGTGCTACTCTTTTAAGTGCTTGGCTAATTTTGTTAATGTTTTTAATGTTGTGACAGCAAAAGTTTAGTTTTCTTTTCAAATTAAGAGCTAAATAACTGAAACATTAAGCAACTTATTCCTGAATCGTGTTACCATGACTCCTTGCATTTATGTTTTTACCTTGTAAGCCATGGAAAAAGATGATGCACTTCAACACTGCAATACCACATCCTACAAATTGATGATCAGAAGACATTAGTGTCTGGAGGTACATATAAAATAGCTGCCTGACAACGACAGCAGGGCGGAGAAATTGCGTGTCTGGTGTTAAACTTCACACCCCTGTCCCGCCTTTCTGGCATTCCCCTGCTCACAGGCAACAGCTCGCCTCCTTTACATTCCTCCCTAACCCTATGTTTTAGCAAAAATCAACTGCAGATTTGTAAGGGCGATACGCCTTTTTCTGTTTGTGCCTTCTACACAGAACTCACAAATGCATGGGATATTTCTGTGGCAGTTTGCGCTTTCACAAAATATCTCTATATAGCACAGTCAATTGACATCAGGGTCTGATGGAGCTTCCAGAATAGTTGTCTGTTGGCAACCATTGCTTTTGACGCATCAGGGTGGACAGAAGCAACTTCTCGCAAGATGCAGGAAAATAGACCGCGTTGGAGCGATAGTAGACTGAAATTAACACGCTACCAGAATTTGTGACTTTGACATTGTTGTACATGCATAAAGTACCTGGATACGATAACTATGCAAAATCATTGTTAATGGCAGTGGCATTGTAAATATTGTATTAGCTGTTGTTCTTTTCACTCTAAATACTAGATCTAAATTTGCCAAACTAACAGCTTGAAGCAAACACTGGCTATCTTTTTGAACAGCAACAATCTGCAAAATACTTCATAGTACTGGTGTACCATGAGAGTAAATAATACAGTTACACATGATTGCATTTTGCATAGAACCCAGCAAAAATAGGGTATTATACACAACTGTGCAGGCTTTTACATAAAAACACTGCATCCTGTAATGAGATGATTAAGTCATGCCAGCGTCTGGAGTGAATGATGTATAAAATGGTTGTCAGGGCAGCAGCAATTGCTTTCGATGCAACAGTGTGGGAGAAGCCAATGTTGGGTGTTAAACCTCTCACCTTTGTCTCAACTTTCCAGCATTTTCATACACATAGGCAACGTATTGCCTCGATTACGTCGTAAAACTCTTATGATCGCAGATTTCGCAAATGTTACACAACACTCAGCATAACAGTGTGATGTTAAGATATTATATTCGTGCAGCACTTTTCATGATACTCAGACACTTTACAATTATGTACAAGAGCTGCAGTGATTATGTCTGCAATAATCAATAATTTAATTAATTTAATATCCATTTCTGATCATTGATTGTCTCAACTCATTTAATTAAAAAATGTTAAAATCCTCAGAATATCAGCCTCTCAACTGTAAATATTCTCGTTTCTTTCATCCTCCATTATAAACACTCATCTTTAAATGTAATCAAAATGAAACATTTTGTGGTAGGGGGTTGGGGGGGAAACACCCCCCCCCCCCTCCCAATTTTTTCTGACCTATCACAACCAGTCATTGAATCATAGTTTATTTTAAATGTACTGTCATTTTGAAATAATGTGTTTTTAACCATTTATAGTTGTTATTTGCAACCCTAATTTGTATACAAAGAAAAAAAATGTCACACCGACCACTGAGGGCAATCTGTATTTTATTTTACAGCCAAAATTCATCATCAGCCTAAAAACAAATAATCCATATCGGCCGGGCCATACTCACTTTATTTTCTAGTTTATACGCAGAGGTAACATGACCTCCATTTTCTGTTGTAGCCACCAGAACTGACGTTATTCTGATATTATTTGAATGCAGTCAGGTTTTTTTTTTTTTTTTTTTAGCAATTGGCAACTACTTGTATTCACAAAAGCACCGTCTATGGTGTGTGTGCAGATATCCGCTGTCCTTTCTGCTCCAAGCCGTTCCCGGGCGGTCGCATCGAGGATCACCTGTTGAACTGCCTCACGTCACCACCGCTCCCCTACAACAGTAAGTCTGCACATGCTCTTTAAACACTCCCGCCAATCAGAATCGCCGGCGACAAAATGTGTGTGCGTCTCCGCAGCGGATGTGCTGAGCAAAGACAGCGGTGAGTGCTCCATCTGTCTGGAGGATCTGGTGCAGGGTGAGACCATTGCCAGGCTGGCGTGCCTCTGCGTCTACCACAAGAGGTAACAACCTGCATTTGACCCACAACAATAATCCATGTCCCACACGCACACTACAGGCGCCTTGGATGAGACAGTCGCCGTAATTCGATACAGGCTGCTCCAATAAAGGAAGTCAATGTCACCCTGCTGCAAAATAAAACACCCACTGGACACTTCAGTAGCTACAATTTAATAAGTAAACGGTGTCCGTCCAAAAAGTATATTTTAATTTAATTCAATGAAGTGTTTTTAGTATTACTTGGTTACACATTGAAATGACTGCAAATTCTGTGAATTCTTGTGATTTTTAAATTAAAAATAGAAGACAAAAAAATTCCCACAACATTTAGTCAGCAATGCATTTTTGTAAAAGTAAGATTGCATTTTAATTTAGAGTAACAATAAGACTGAAACAATAAATTGTTTATTTTCAAGCTCGCAAAAAGATTTATTGACAAGCTTGCCTGTTTAGGGCTTAAAAATAGAGAAACCAGTACACCTGCCATGCATGTCTTTAAATGTGTGAGGAAGCCGGAGTGTCCAGAGAGAACCCACACGGGCTCAGGGAGAACATGAAAACTCCACGCAGAAAGGCCGGAGCGAGGTGGATTTGAACTCGGGTCCCTGAACTGTGAGGTGGACGTGCTAACCACCGAGCCACCCATTAAAAAACATTACCCACAAAAAGTACAAATACATATTAAAGGCAATTACATCTGACATTTCATTGTTTTACTACTTTTGTGGCCTATATTTTGACTTGAAGTTTGCAAACTCTTTTCCACAAATTGTGAAAGTTGTAACTTAGTTTCTATCTGGACTGTGAAGTTTTAGCTTCCCCATTATTGGTGCACAGGAAATGTTCATGTGGTTAGGCAATGCACATGTGCACATCATGCGTGGTTACGTCACATGAGCCTGAAATCAATGTGTGTGTACGTGCGTGCGTGCGTGTCTGTGCGTGCGCACAGATGTGAGTTTGTCACACAAATCTCAAGTTCCTACATTGACATCACATATGTTAAGAGGTGTGGCCCCCTTCTTGGCTCCTCACACCGAAATACAGATACACCCAAAAGATCGCTGTCATTTGGAAACTGGCCATGGCGCTTTCGATCGCTATCTTAAGTCAGTCTCGCTTACTTTCAGTTTCATTGAATTTCTCACTAACTGACTCTATTCTCTTGCTTTTTCTTTTTCCTTGTCAGACACTGTCACTTACTGTCACGCAGTCGGTCTCACTAACTCTCAATGTGGCCTTCACCCATTCGGTCATTGTCAGTCAAAAATTGCATCTATTTTATTCAAGATTCAAGAGTTTTATTATCAATGCATAGAAATATCACACAATGAAATTCTTATTCTGTTCACTTCACCGAGCAGGCTATATTCCATAACTGAGCAAATAATAAGGTAAGAAAAAAAAACTGAAATAGAGCAACAAGGGCAGTAATAATGAACCACTCATAAATGATCTTTTCAGTGCAACAAAAGACAAGTGAACTGTCACGCAGTGTGTGGGTTTCGGCAGCAGGTTTTCACTCAATCATTTTAAATTTGTCATTCTAGTACCTGACCACTCACACAGTCACTCACTCAGACGCTCATTCAGAAACACACTTATACCCTTTTCTTTTCACTTGCTAAAAAAGTCAATACTGTGAAAGCAGCATTCCTCAAACGAAGATACAAATACACCCGAGAGTATGTGAAGACACTTCATAGGGTATGTTGAGATTTAGAGTGTCTCTGCAGCTATCAGCAAATCTAATGTTTTTAATGCAAGGTAAATTTTATTCCCACATCCAACTGCATAGATGCAGGACGTTGGTGACAGGAACAGTGCATTTTCATTTTCAAATTAAGAACAAATTAATTGGAACCCGAGGCAACTCACGTACTAACCCGGTTAGCGAGTTCTTGAATGAAAATATAATTCGCACGGACTAGATCATTGAAAAAGGTTGAGAACCACCAAATTGAAGAATGAAGTGGAAAAACATTGATCTGTATGTCTGCATATGTTATACTGAGATGACTGTGCAATACTAAGAAAGCCTCTGTGTGGCCGCAGCTGCATCGACGCGTGGGCCAAGGTAAAGCCCTGCTGCCCTGAGCATCCCTCAGACTGACTCCCAGGTCACATGACTTCCCCCGCCATGACTCAGGTCGGCCATGTGATTTTGTTATTTTTGTCTGATGCTATGAAGCGGTAGGGCGACTTCTGAGTGTGCCGTTTAGTTGCAAAATTTATGCTAAACTGAACTGGTGTCAGGGCTCCTGGTGTCACTCACTAGGCCACATGCCATCAAGGCATATATCAAACATGAATTATTTTGTTTGTTTTTATTCCTCTGATTATTTCCGTAGTATTCAGCAGCTTATCGATTTCTTTGGTCCTCACAGGAGACCACATGCCAACTCTCTCCTTATGAAAAATGTCCGCCAACCAATAAAGAAGCTCCTGGCGGCGTGGACGACCTCCTGTTTCCTCCTGTTGGTCCGGACCATTTCGCAACAAACTTTAAACTATAAAGAAAAAGGAAAAAAAAAAAACAAAACACGATGGCTGCTTTTGGATTTAACCCCTCGCTTGCCAGGTTGGCGTCTGACGATGTAATGGCTCCCTGTGACGTGGAGAAACGCTCCCCTCTTGTGTATTTTTCAGTTGCCCCATTGGCAAGGTGGGCGGAGTCGGGTTTTGTTGTTACCCGGTGTTAAGTGTTAACTTTTCAGGGGGCGGGGCGGCTGGTTGGTGCTCGGTTTAGCGCTGGTGTTTGCACCCATTTGAGCACTTTTTTGTCCTTCGAGGATTTTTTTCCCCGTTTCTTTATTGCTTTTTTGAATCATTTGCTTTTGAGTGTTTCAAGGAGGATGGACCGCAAATGGTGCCGAGTGAGAGAGTGTTAAATGTGAATTACCCTGAATACTTTGGTTTTGTTACATCCTGTTAACACGTGGCAATGGTACAATTTTTTTTTTTTTTAACTTCCTCCCTGATAACGTATTCTGGAGTCGGCTTTTTTTCGGCTATGGACGTATTGGCCTTAAAGGGACGGCCCCAACTTTTTTATAATGGCAAGTATTTTTAAGTATATCATCATAACAACTGTGAGTATAGCTCAATGTATGACTTTGTTTTCAAGCCTTCTTGTGTGTGCGCTGCCTTTACCTGGTCAGGGTTTGTTCGGGGAACGCTTTCCAGAAAGCGCTGATGGTTTAAAATTTCTTGAACGATGACTTCAGGAAGTTAATCCTCCCCCTTCTATATTTCTCAGTTTTGAAAAGCCGTTTGAGTATTTATTCAGTTTTATCCAACTTACAGTTACTTGTACGCTTCTACTAGTGCCACATTTGGCCTACTAGTATGCACCAAATAAATGTTTTCTTACAAGTAACTAATAACGTTTTTTTTCTTCACCTACTTGTCCCACAAGTACGCAATATGAATATACAAATAAATGCTCAATTGGCTTTCCATAATCCTGTTTGAGGCTATATTTTCCCCATTATTTTCTCTACATCCAGTGTTTGTAGTATACTCCACTATACTACTCCCACGTTTAGCTTACTAGATTGTATTATGAATAAATGCTCAAACAGCATCAGCTCCCTAATATCCCGGATATCCAATTGAAATCCATGTACTAGTACACTTTTTGTCCTCATAAGGCACTCTCAACATACTAGTGAAAGGATGCAGTCTTACAACTTAGTTCCACTACTGCATAAAGATGAAGTCACTGCCTGCCCAGTTCAGAAGGATCACAGACGTATAAAGCCGTCAATGGCAGTGACTGAGTTAACTAGTAGAATTTTATGCCACTAGCTGTACTTAGTAGCTCGCAGTTGCCAACTCGGTCACGGTTTTGCAAGAAGATATCAAAAAACCTATTTAGAAAAACCTGGATCTTAACGGATTTCTTGAATCTAGAAATTCTGCTACCGTGTGGGATTGTCTTACTAGTGAGGACAAAGTGCATACTGGCACATGTGGCTTTCTAAGATCAGGACTAAACTGGTCCAACAAGTTTTTCATACTGGGGTCCCCGCTGAGGTGCTACAACTCGTCCTGCCACTAGGGGACAGCCCTGTGCATGTTACAAAGAATAATGATGCCAAATTTGTGCGTGTGTGTGCGTAGAGGCTCATTCAACGTTACATTTGTTGTGGTGATAATTTATGACGTGTACCATTTGAGGCGCGTGCCTGTGTTTTCCAGAAAGTGAGCAGAGACTCTCCCAAGTCCACCTATTGAATTCCCTCTTAAGCCGTGTGGTGCAATACCTCAAATTTTTACCAATGCTAATTATAAAAGCTCGCTCTGTGCGTGTGTGCGCGTGTGTGTGTTTGCGTGTGCGTGTGAGAGAGGAAGATCTCAACCAAGGATGAGATTTTGCATAAATAGACCCCCAGACCTAATTCCCAACCCTCATCAGACAGCAGAGCTTTCATCACAAGCATATATGGACAATCTTTAAAAAAAAAAAAAAAGAAAAACACAACGGCAGAGGTGTCATTTTATTTATTGAATTGTAAATATGTATTGCAGTTTAAAAAAAGAGGGGGGAAAAACGACTGGTCTTTGTGTGTTGGATATACTGTTTCTTAAGCTCCAATCTTTTGTATGTCTCAGAAATTGTTTTTATATGTATTTTTTACAATAAATATGTGTGAAGAGGAGTGCTCGTCTCCTGTGTGTTTAATTCACTAATAGTTGGCATTGAAAGAAGAATACCATACGTTTAAAAATCAGAAGAAGGGAGAAAAAATGCGCTTGGTTCAGTGTGACCTTCACGCGAAGGTGGAATCCTTCATAACGTGCGTGTGCCAGTGGGGGGTCGGCCCACTGTGGTGAATTATTGAACAGAAGGGGTGGGCTCCTCACTGTGGATGTGATGAAGAGCAGGGCCTCGTCTTTCTCCCTCTGCGGACGCTTAATCATTTATGTTTCTAACTTGGGGAACTTGGGCACCGCGCCTTGCTTTTAAAGAGAAGATAGTACACCCTGAAATGTATCTTTTTGTTTCCAAGACTGCTGTTTTTTTCAAAACCTAAATTAACCATAGAAATAAGAGGGGCGGGGCCTTTTTCCTGGGGCAATGTAGTCAGTCCGATTTTATTCATGTATTTATTGAGGTGAGAGGGTATTTCCAGAGAAAATATATAATTTCCAAGAGAGAAAACAATTCTAGAACAATTTTTTTGTGGGGGAGGATGTCTCAGCCATTTTTAAATATGCCTATGAGTACCCCTGGTGGGTACATAAGGTACTTCATGGATTTGGGGAAAATTTTAAAAGGGTTTCTGCTATTATTAGCAAACCTAATTTAATGCTGGTTAACCACACGACAGGACCAGTATATTTCCCTTTAAAATCAAGAGCAAATTATATGGGCCATGAAGCAACATTATTGCTCAATTGCGACTCCTTTGCAATTACAGTATTAAAATGAAAGGAAGTGACGCAATTCTCTGGCCGATAAACCCGAAATAAAACAGGTGATACTACACAATCAATTTTCTGAAGTTGCTCAATATAATGCGCCTAGATATAACATTATACAGTTCCACATCTCACTAAATTAGACACAGGGCACAGTACTTCTGTATTATGCCTATTTTGATCACTAAAAAATGATTTGCCTTGGTTAAGTACTTGGTTGACAAAATATTTGTTACAGGAGTTATATCTTTGTGGAAGGATTGAGAACTACTGGTTTAAATAAGATTACTCTGTTGTAAAAATTAGGCTTTTTTATCACTGTTTTGGCAAAGACTTTTTTTCTTAGCGATACATTTTTTTTTCCTAACCCTCACCTTTAACTTCATGTAATTTAGACCGTTAATAGCAACCCTATCACAATCCCAACCCGTTTAATTCCTATTCTAATTTGTAATCTACTTTAATCTTGTACTATATGCCACATACACTATTTGTGTGCATGTGTACTTAATAAAATAAATCCCTGATGTTGCGTGATAAAGAGAAACAAAACACACTAACACATACACACAAAAGCATTTGTAAAGAGAAATAATCAGAGGCAGTGATCTTGTAAATACACATTCATGTTTAATGACATCAACCGACTATTTTTAAGAGACTGTAGATTTTTCTCATAGATTCTCATCTAAAACATTCTTTTGTTTCTTTTTGAGTCCAACACATTCTGTTGAGACATATAACAAGTGTACAAAGACACGCCGACAAGTGCAGTCGTCCACTATTAAAAGAAAAAAGAAAAACAAACAGTTCAATATAACAGTGACGAGCTCTCATCCTGTACGTGCACTAAAGTGCTAGTGTCATGCAAATATTGGACGGATCACGGCCTCGCGCGGATGCATAATTTGTCATTTTCTTCACCCGTGTCATCATTTAAAAAAAAAATACACAAATGATGACATCAAGTTTTGTGCACAATTTTGGAATTGACGCCGTGTAACATTCGAGTGAGAAATTGAAAAGTGCACAACATATGGACCAGTGAGAAACTCAAAATGCCAACAGGCATCTGAGATGGAAATTAAGTTGAATTGTTTTTTGTTCCCCAGTAAGGACTATTTGGGCCACACTCAAAAGAAAAAAAAAGACATTTTAGCCTGCGAGAAAAGTTGGAATTTTACGTGAACATGTTTTATTTCCCGAAAAACGTCACCTCTTAAAAATAAAGCAGTTATCGAGAGTAAAACTCCTTATTCCACTGAGCAGTTAACATTTGCGAGTGTTTTTTAAGGCAGCGAATGTTGCAGCAATTTAATGTCTTTTACTTGTTACAATAGAATTTTGTGTTCAGAATTACCTTGTGAGAGGAACAATCACTAAAAATGTTGGCAAATAGTTTGCATATGTATGTGTATTTATATATATATATATATATATATATATATATATATATATATATATATATATATATATGTATGCCGTAATGCCCCTAAAGCTTCCACAGGCGCATGCAAAAAATTACACATCCTCCTTTTAACTTTAAAAAAAGACTTCTCTAAAAACAATTTTCTTAAATATACTTAGTTTTCACAAGATTATTTCTTTTTCTCTTTCTCAAGCTTTATTGTACTATTATTTTCTTTTCAGTGTGGCAGTAGTACCTCTTTGTATCAATTAAACTGGAATGTGATAAAAAAAAAATAATAGACACATTTAGTATGGATGAAGAATGAAACATGAGGAGGCACCTTATATGAAAATGTATTGGTGAAGATTTGTACTACTTTGTTTGCGATGATTTTACAGTACTTTTCAAGAAGTTGTCTTATCCCCCCCCCCCTCCCCTGAGGGGTCCGCTGGTGTCTCTCAGGCGGCCAATAATCTTCAGTCTCATTTTGGGGAGCGAATAAAAGAGGAAATGACTTTTGTCAGAGGTAGAAGGCGAGCGTCACGCCGGCGCGTCGCCTTCCAGGACGCTAGCGCACTGCCCCGATGGTGGGAAGGTGAACCTCCTCCCGGATGCCGCGCAGGGGGGCGGCGAGAGGTTGGCCCAACGCGAGGGGGGGCGGCGGTTGGCCGGGCGGGCCGGACGCAGGAAGCAGGAGTCCAAGGGTGGAGCCACGGGAGAGCGAGGGAGGTCCTGTTCATGACAAACGAAAGCAAAAAAAAAAACAAAAAAAACAACTTATGCTAAAATGCTGACTCAGCCACTGAAGGGTGTTTTCCAGTTATTCTAGCAAAGAACTTCGCTATGGCTCGATATTAGCATCTGTTGATGTTAGCAGAGGCTGCAGTCCCAGCTGGGTGCTTTGCATTGATGAAATAGGCTAAACTTGAGCTTACACAGAATGCATCACTCTACCTTTATCAAAGGTGCCGTCCGGGTGCTTTTTAAAGCTCGATTTGCAATTCATCGGACAGACAACTTAAACCTTCTTTTCTATTTTCACGTCTTCCTCGTGCTCCTGAACTTTCCCTCCCACCCGCCAAAAACAATAACAGCCAATCGGTGTTCACTTCAGGGTGTGATTGACCCTTGCTTCAACAAGCCAGATGCATAAGAAACAGACCTAATCATCATACAGAAAGAGTAAAAATAGAGATTAAAAATACGATTAACCCGATTAAAATTAATAATAATAAAAAGCTTTATGGCTTTTGACATCTGTAAGTAGTCATCAGTGGCAGTGAATGAGTTAATACAGTCGGGCCAAAAATTACTGCTTAAAAAAATTTTAAAAAAAGGTAGTCACTGGTGCAAGTTCAAAGCGTATTTCCCCCAAAATGGTTGGTGAGCTTTAATTGCATCATTCTGCATCCATTTGAAAGGACAGTTTCATCGGTACTGACGAAATGATGTTGAGCGTCCTCATCGCCCGCAAACACCACAAATCATGCAACAAAAGTCACTATCACCATAAACATGATTCGCAAATAGGGGACAAATCCACCTTAAAACTCTTTTCGGGCCTTTTACTCAATTACACTTTTAAAGCATATATTGGGCATTGAAATTCTTTTCGAACCAAAGGCCAGCAATGTGTCTTAAGATGGACTTTTCCACTTGAAGTGTTTAGTTAAATGATGACAAATAACAACAAGATGTTGAATACTGCTCATGGTCGCACTAGAAGAGGAAGTGTGAGCGTAAATATGGGAATTAAAAACAAAGTTCAATTAAAAAAAAAAAAAAACTTCAGGTGGAGCACATCAAAACCTGTCATGAAAGGTGTAATAAACACCCCAAAATACATTTGGAATGTTTTAGTCACATGAAGCTTTAAAGGACCACATCGCATTTTTATTCCCCCTTGTATTGGGTAAATGTATTGAGAAAATTGTAGATGACCGGTTGTCTGTTGTGTTGAGCACTAGAGGGTGCTAAAGAGTTCCCGTGGGTAAAAGAGCCAACAATTCATTGACACGATCTGAAAATTAATAAGGGTTAGGCGATATGGGAAGAAAAAAAAAAAAATCTGTTTTCGTCAATCATTCTGGAGGTTCCCTTAAAGGGACAGTTGCTATTTTGCCATTTTTAGCAATACAGTAAATAGTTATTATTCATATTTTTTCTACTAGCTGTCTTCACAAAATTGCATCACCTGTGCTCAAGGCTCAGGTTAGAACCTATCATGGCTCACGTGACATTGATAAACTGAACCTTGATTGATGAGTCATTACCTGAGCGTATTGATCATACGTGAAAAAAATGTTGTTATGAAATGAACTCAGTCAATTCCAAAGACGTAATGTAACGTTTTTAAGTCCGGCCATTCAATCTTAGACATTTCCCTATTGCATGGCGGCATGGTCCTTTAAAGAGGGACTAATGGTACAGGAATCTTTGCCATCATTGTGCCCGTGACCCTGTGAAGCATGCGTTCAAATGACTGACAGGGCTTGAGGAGAGGAACTTACATAGTGGAGACTTAGAGCCCCCATGGAGTTGTTAGTATGACAGTGTGCTTCTGGAGCAAAGAGGGAAGGATAGACAAACCAGGAAAGATTAGGTTGCCCAGGAAACCCAGGGGAATATAAACAAACAGGAAATGCCGGCGGGGGTACGGCAACCCGCTGTTTTGGGTAAGGGCAAAATGTGAAAAACAGCACGATCATCAAACATATCGTTGGATGCATAACTCGATGACGGACCGTCGAGACTTCAGTGACAGTCCGTTTTGAAGCGCACATATTATGCCAAACATTTTCTTCAGTTGCTACCACATTTTAACCAGATCTTTGTAAATAATTGGTTACTCCAATGCAGAGCAAATTGATGCAGATTTTAATCAATTGCTACCAAATTTTAAGGTCGTATGACTTTGCGATATTGCTAACATGGTTTCTTTAGGTATTATTCGCCAATGTAATTTAATGCATTGTAAAGCACTGATAAGAAGAGTAGGTTTCTTTTCAAATTAAGAACAAATTTATTGTTACATGAAGCTTTTATTGCTAAACTGTGTTACAATGATCTTTTGCAAATGATTGTAGGCCTTTGTTGAATTTTATATGGAACGTTGATATAAAATAACACAGGTGGTGCTACACAAGCTACAGTATGATCTGGAGTCACTGAATAAAAAAAATCATGGATACCACTACAAAGTTTATCATATGGTATACAGTAGTACTGTTTCAAGTTTTTTTTTGCGCTGGTTAGAGGGTACTTGGCTGAGAAAAAAATCAGAATGGGTTTCTCATTGAAAAAAATGTTTAGGACCGCTGTACTACATGGACGATGCTAATGTGAAGTTTTAGTGTTTGTTGTTCCATATAAGTGATTGGCCACCTTAAAAAAACAATTGTTAAAACTGCACAAGGTCAGTAATTCTTGACGAAGTTTTAAGCGTAATTATTAGCCCACCATTTTTTTCCCCTCGGTGAAGATTGATTTTTTTGTTAAGAGGATTATCTGCAACTTTACCAAAATAATCTTCGGCTAATCCCGAATTACGATGAATCGTTATGGTCATTTGCAATCATGATCCCTTTCATATCTTGGCTGAGCCGAAACGTTAATACGGTCAATAGATATTCTTACGTTCCGATAAAATTGAGTCTGAAATATCCTGCAAGGCTCAAGAAATATCGGTGCTAAAACATGAGAACCCCAGAAGTCTTTCTTCCTATTCAAATTAAATTCAAAGAAGATGGAGTTCATAGCCGCGGTCGCTGATCCGGAAGGTTAGCGATATCTCCGATAATGGCTCAAATGAAATGATTTTTATTATTAAAAATCCCAACTATTTACCTCCATGCATCCGGGCTGTGCTCTCTCTGGGTCCACCAGCTTGCTTCCCGCCTGCATCCTCCTCTCATCCTGCAGTTTTTTACTGAGGATGCGGGCAGCGTTCTCGGCCAGCGTGTGACCCGGGGGCGCCGACAGGTCCTGCCGAATGCTTACCACTTCAGCGTTGCGGTCCCCCTGCGTCTCCACTATCAGCTGCACGGGGCTGGGGGAGCGTCCCCGGCCGCTTCTAGGCTCGGGGTTGGCCTCTGTGGCGGTGGTGGGACGGGAGCGGCTGGGGGATTTGTTGAACTTCGGCATGGCGTCGTAGACGACGGGGGTGTGGTCGATGATGTTGAAAAGGCTGGAGAGGCCGTCGTTGATGGTGGTGTGGACCGGGCTGTCCCGCGTGGTGGTGGAGCGCGCCCACGCTGACTCGCTGTTGCCCTTCTGCGGCGTCGTGGGGGTGGCGGCGCGGCTGGTGTTTGGTATCTCCGCCTTGCCGGATGCGGACATCTTGCGCTGAAGTTTAGGTGAGCCGTACTTGGGCGAGCAGCAGGGCCGCTCAAACTTATTCTGGATGACCGGCGAGTATTGGACCTTTCTGGTATTCCGCGACGGGGACGAAATGGGGGTGCCACCTCCTTTTGGGGTGAGGCAGCGGTGGGGGCTGCTAGTCAAGTTTCTCAGCAGGTCCGTCTGCAGACCAACGCTGATGGTCTGCGTGGTCTGAGTGCCTCGCGTTGTGAACCCGTTGGTTTGGCAGGCCGTGTCCCGCACCGTGGGCCCGGGTGGGGAGCGGATGGCGTTCCTCACCGAAATGGCCACCTCCTTCATGTCGTCGCTCATGTTCCGAGAGAGCTGGAGCTCCAGCGAGGAGGCGTAGCCTGCTGTGGGGCAAATGGGGGACTGGTTCGGAGAAGTCCTTAATCCCCCGCCTTCCAGAAGGCCACAAGGCCACCTTCCAGTGGTGAATACTTCATCTGGCCCGCTGGCCGCCTCTCCGTCGCCCCTGGCCTTGGTTCCCTTTGTGTAAAGAGGGTCAGATTCTACCTCTGGCCCGGTTCTAGTGGGGCTGTGGAGAATGTGGACCCCATACGCGTCTTCTCCAAAACTTGCCCGGCTGTTAAGTGTGCTGGTGGTGGTCAGGCTGGCGCTGGTGGTGAGGATCCAGGAGGGCGTTTGGAAGGAATCCACCACCGGTTCGACTCCTCGCATCTCTGAGGTTTTGTCAGTCCATGCGTCGCGGGCGATCCCGGGTCCGGCGACAGAAGATGAGGAAAAGTCCCAGCCTTTATTGTTGAACTCCTCGATGTACTTGAGGTCATCTGGTGAAAGAGGCGGGGTTACGTCGTCCTGGTCTCGCTCGCCGTGTCGCGTCTTGTCAGGGAGAAACGGAGAGCTGTCCATCAGACGCTGGAAGTCGCTCATGGAGCATACCGACTTGGCTCTGGTGGGGATACGCACGTAATTAATCCAAAACCATAAGGATAGTCTTGCGACTCTATTTGGGTCATTGAGGTGTCTTCACTTACAATGGATTACCACTTAAAATTAAAATAACTTTTAGTTCTTGACACTGGTAGTACTGGAACTAAAACATTTAGCGGCGATCCAAAGGTTCCTGGATGTCAAAAATCACTTGTAGGGTCTTGTAAATTACCCTGGAGGTAGACTCACTTTAAGGCATCCTGTTGTGGTTTAATGAATGTTGCATTTGCAGCCGCAAGCTCACCTGAGCAAACTACCGCCGGCCATCTCTTCATCAGGGTTCAACTCTGGGGCTCCTTCTCTCTCAGAAATCACATTGAGGGCCTAGAAGGCATAAATATCCATAAATATCCACGCGTCACTTTTCAAGACCCTTTAGAATCCTCAAATTAGTGGGGGTTGAATAAACCCAATCCCTAATCCAGATCTTGCACTGGCTACCTATCAGTTCAATGATCAACGAGAGGTCATGAAGGACAAATTCCAAAGCTGCGGACTTTACCTCCTTCATGCAGGGAAACCTCTTCTCATTCTCCAACCTGCAAGGCGGGGGGACCTCTAGGCTACCAAGGGGATCCAGAGAAAGAGCATCCAGGAAGGGGCTCTCAGTCGGGCTTCTCAGCCTCATAGCTGCAGCCCCTCCTTGTTCCACCAGCACGGCATCCGAATCGGAGAGAGACCGGACGGGTGGCACCAGGATGGGTGCAGAGGAACGCGGAGAACGTGGGGAACGCGGGGAGCGGGCACCTGTGCATGAGCCACTGTCTTCTGTGCCCTCACCTCGCCGGCAGTTTAGCTCTCTCTGCAACTGACGGAGGAACAAATATTTTGGAACTCTGGGAATATATACAGTATATGTACACATATGCACGTAGGTTGTGTGTTTATGTCAAATATAAACATCAAAAAGTGAAAAGTTTGGTTATGCATTAATGGTTCTAAAATGTGAGCAAAAATCAAATCAAATGCTAAATGACTCCTAACTCTTTCCATCTTGTGGTGGAGCTCGCGGGTACCACCATCCCACTCCTGCCTCTGCCGCTCAAAGTGCTCCAGCAGCTCGGCCCTCTCGCGGCTCCATCGCTTCTCGCCGTGCTGCAGCCGCCAGCGGAGGTCCAGCGAGGTGTTGTGGCTCTCGGCCAGCAGGCGCCGGTGCTCCTCGCGCTCCTGTTTCAGGGCCCACTCGGAATCCCGGGTTGACGTTTCGCCTTCGCTTCCCTGAGCCTGGTTTCGCGTTCTTCCCCGTGCATCCTCCTCCACCTGCACGACCATACGCGGTTGTGACTCAACTTGCCGGCCTCGTTTAGCTACCAAGGGATTATTAGACGATCGTGCAGGACTTCACACACCTGGAGTGTGGTGGGTGCATGCCTTTTCAGGAATTTTTAAGGAGACACGTGGATGGTGATATGTGATACTTGTTTATTTTCATTTTAATTGTCAATTCAATTAATGAGGATTATGATTCCTTTTACATGCTTTTCATCTGAGTGGATATCCCCGTAATTACACGCTGACACCACCAATGACATAATGTTTACTTGCACCTGATGGCATTCGGTTCTTTTAAGGTCGAGTCTGGCCGAGCAGCCATCTGCGCATACCTTAGCGAGCTGGCACTTCATCTCGGCCCATTTGACTTCCCAGGTGGCTTTGTCGTTGGCGTAGGCCTGCTGCAGTTGGCAGCGCCGGGCCTCTTCCTCCCGCAGCTCTTCTCGAAACTGCTCAAGCAGAGTTCGCAGCGCCTGCAGCATTCGCCGGTTCTCCCCAAACTGCAAATATGTTAAAAAACAAAAAACACACATGTCAATAGCGGTTAGCCAATTTGTTCCATCTTGTTCTGTTGTACAAATTCTAGTTCTATGTTTTCGGTCCTTATTTTTCATACACTGGTTCAGTCCATGGTCCCAATCTACAGCATTACCTGTTGCTGGTACGACAGGTGTCCATCGGTTGACACTGAAGGTAGAGCTGAACCCCCGTCTCCCTCCGCCTGCTGCATCATCCCACCAAGGTCGGAGATGCCCTCCAACTTCTCCACCTGCTTGGAACAAATAAACGAAATTGTTCACAACGTCCTAATGATCCCGCAAAATAGTTTAGACAGCCTAGCAGCCTGGAAAACATTTGCTACGAAGGGTTAGGCTCTTCTTTCTCATATGCGAGGGCATTAGGGCACAAGTTATTTATCGAAAATCCTTTCCAGACTTCCTTCCAAAAAAAACACTGAAATTGTTGTAATGTATTAATGAGGAAAAACAGTTATTTGAAAAATTCTTCTTTAAAAGCATACAAAATTAATACACAATTAAATACATAAAAAACGAATAAAAAACGTTTTGTCACACCGAAAGGCTGTTTTAAGCCTGTTTTGCTGTGCCAATATTGTCCACCTGAGGGCAGTATAAGGCAGGCTGACAAATACGTATACTGTCGACAGACCTATGTTGTCGTGTCTCTTAACTCAGTTTTGTTTGTTTTTTTGCAAAGTCCCCCCCTCCAGGAAAGAAACCATTTTGTAGCTCCCCCTCAATTCATTGCATGAAAATTAATGCACTGCAAACCGACAGTAAATACTAATTAACATTAGCATTAAGCTAGCAAACTTCAACTGAGAGTGGGAGTAAAACAACTTGGAGAAATTTTTTTTAACAATTGTTTACCATTTGTCCACCAACGCTCATATCTTAAGTCTGCGCTTAAAAGTGAAGAAAAAAAAATCAAATCTCCCTAAATGTTTGGGAAAACAAAAAAAAAAACAACGCAGAAAAGACCTCCCGCCAAATACAATTCCAGGTGGCGCACCTCTGGCCTTGCAGAGTCATCGGGCAACACGCCGTCTCTACTTCCGAGCCTCCAACGTGCCAGGATGGACTTGAGCTTCATGTAGAAAATGGCCGTATTGCGTCGGAAGAGTCGAACTTCTTGCTGCAGAGCGGCTCGTTCCTGAGCCCAGGAAGCTTCGGGACTGAGGAGTAGGCCCGGCAGCTCCAGACACGGTCGCTGGGACTCCGGCCTTGAGCGCTCATCCTCCTGCGCGAACAAAGAGACATCATATATCTACAAACCACGTTAACATGTAGGGACTCAGCTATGGGTCTTTACCTTGACTGCTAATGATTAACCGATGTAAGCTAATTGCTAGTGGATCACTTTCATTGCTAATGGCTAACTGGTAGCTAACAGCTAATGGTGCTACATGAAGTGAGAACTTCTTTGGTACTGCTCAAAAAAGATCATATAATCCAGTCTGACAGACTTCTTATATACCTCAGTAGGTCCTTCTTTTTTGGTTTGCAACTGCACGCAAACAGGCATATAGTGGAGATACTGAATCCTGCAGAACAACCACTGTATGCTAACTGTGTTGTCGTTTTGGTTAGCAATCGAGTTCAAATGAGCTAAGTAGTTTAATTTTTCAAATACCTTCCCAGAATCTAAACATGTACCAAATGGCACCATGATGCAACCTTATGCTAGGGTTTACTGGATTTAATGCTGCTGTTTCGGTTAGCAACAGATTTGAAACATGCTACATTTAACTCTTTAATGTCAATGTGTAAACTGAGGCGGACATAAAAATGAATACACATTCTTTCTATTGGAGAGAGGGCCTTTATAAAACAAAACAAATCTGACTGTTTTTCTTGTGTAGCAAATGCTCATACCTGAGGCAGCGAGATGACCGGTGCATCCCGTTCGTCCGTCGCGACTCTCACCCGTCGTTCGTGATCCGGGCGAAGCTGGACGTCATGAGCAGGTGCCTCTCGCTGCTGCGCGACACAAGTGACACGTTAGTTTGTCAAATGTGAATATGTCGAATGTTTTTAAAATGGGCCTTCAACTCTCCCGTTAAGTTGCAGGTTAAAACAGAACTTTTTTTTTTTCCCCAAATTTACAGTTTCATAACAAGTAAATTAAGATGAAGTTGCTGGTTTGCTCCGTATCATTTCTGGAAAAAAAGGAAAAATATGTTTGTGTTTTTTTTTTTTTTTAAATTTAGGATAGGTGAGTACTTAATGGTATATGTCCAATACTTGGCCACAGTACCTGCTTGTTACTGGTGATGGCAGCCAATTCTTGAATCAACTGATCCACTCAAACATATTTATAATGAACTAGAAATTACAAATACAAGAATAGAAATTTGCCATTAATTGCGTGACATTTTAAGAAAAATATTACACTGGAAGCCATAGATTTTTCTTTAAAATTGCATTTTTGGGGAGGCAGGGTTGTGGTATCGGTTATTGGTATCAGTGACTACTCGGGGATTATGTACTTAAATAGTGTTTACTGGTGAGGGGCTGAAATTTGAAGGATTTGGACAATTTTCAATTAAAATAGGTCTCAAAATGATGAATCAATGATCAAAAACTAGTGATTGATTAATAATCGATTAGTTGAATAGTTGTTGCAGGTCTAAGTACATCTGTTTTGACTGTGAAAACTTCAAATAAGTATAGTTCTAACATTTTACAATTAGTAGGACACCTCATTTAACACACAAAGTGTGGAGACATTTGCCTATAACTGTAAACATGATCCAGGAACATTTTTGCGGTGTACTATAGAAACAAGGTTAACAGGAAATTTAAAGATATTGTTAGATTTAATTTATGGTTGGGGAACGCCAAAACCCGAGCTAGCTTGTCGGTCAATCGTGGGTCATACAAGCGTTAATCTCGCCTCATTCCCTCTCCACCTCTCGGATTATGGAAGGAGCACACGTAGATGAGCTGGCATTGTTACGTAACAGTCAAGCTATTGTCCTCTTAAAGTGAATTCACATCGGAAAAAGGTGCTTGAGCTTTTGATGTAAAAGGATGAGTCCAATCAAAATGTTTTGAGATCACTTTTAAGTGGGAAAGCAAGCAAAGTGGAGGGATGGCAGTGGATCATTTATAAAAAAAAAAAAAACTTTCTCTTGGACACTTGGATTGCAAATGTTACCCTTTGGTTGCTGGGAAATGAAAGTCGAGACCTGAAGCAGGGGGAGGGGTCAAGGAGTTGAGGGGCTGAGGTAAGGGGTGGGCGTCACTGACCTCTGCCCTTAAAACCAGGGGCCTGTGGTACCTAGCGAGTCCCGCAGCGCCTCCCCTGCTCTGGTTGTGGGGCTCCACGCCTCGTTCCTGTCCTACGCGCCACTCCAGCTCATCCCTCTGACCGGACTGTGAGTGAGGAGGGGTAGGTGGGGATCCGGGAAGTGGACAGGGGGGAGGTGGTGGACGAGATTGTGGTGATGTGGCAGGTGGACAAAAAAAGACAAGAGGACAACAAAGCGGGTGAGGAAGAAACACCTCGAGCGGGACACACAAAGAAAAAAAAACAGTGAATGGCTGATGAGTAAGAGCACACAACAGGGGGTTCAGGAAGCGTGGGGGGGGGGGGGGGGGGGTGTAACTAAAATGCCAACAAACAGACTACAGTAAAAAAAAGAGCGCAAAGAGGAAGACCAACTTAAAGATGACGCCATATGACAGAGATGAGAAGAGGACAAGAATGAGGATGAAGAAAATGGCAGGCTGGAACATCTGATTGGGACGGGGGTAAGGAGGTGAAAAGGAGGGGGGATTTAAGGTGGTTTGGAGGGGTGGAAAGAATGCAAAAGACTCGTTATGAAGCGCATGCAATGACGGACGTGTGAGTCCAAACCAAAGCAGCTGGCTTGAGAAGTAACCAAGGTGAAAAAAAAGGTGCAGTGCGACAAGCAAGCCCGCCAATAGGGGAACAAGAAAATGGCTGCTCAACGTCCTCGCGCGTTTTACAAAGCAGCCAGATGGTTAGCGTCAAAATCTTAGGCTTCAAATATTATTTGCCACCCTAAATAACAAGGAAAAAAAACATATCTACCAACTTGAACGTCTGTAAAGTCTTGCGGTTATTCAGTTGTGTTTTTGCACTTCTTCAAGTTAGCTAGCATTGCCCACCTGGCATTAGCCAATTAGCTAAAAAATGAACTGTAGCAAAAGTTTCAAAAAGAAGACATGTAACAGGCAGGAAGAACTCAGGGTGGTAAACTTCTCAAAATGATACCGAGAAAGTTCTGCCACATGCTCAAAATAAGGCGCAATAAGCCCTAAAGATTGTGTCATTTGCAGGATGCATTACAGCTCAAAAAATGTGGGCTCACTTTAACGAACCAGCGTCTTTTTAGTATTGCAATAACAATTACTGATCTTTACATCAACAGCATTTTGCATCAAAGGGAAAGCATTGAAAGAAGACAGTAAGGAGCTGAAATTTCACCCAGGTGATGACTACGTGTCAAAGTTCAACATAGCACGACCACTTAGTTGTGAGACTACCAGGAGTGTTTCATCCCTCGGCTAAAATACTGCAAGAATGATGTGGAAGAAAATGACCTAAAAACTACTGCACATTAAACCATTATAGTAAGCAATTCTAATCATTTTAGGGCACATGTGTCAAACGCAAGGCCCGGGGTCCAGATCCGGCCCGCCACATCATTTTATGTGGCCCACAAAATGCTTATTTGACCTTGAGTTTTTGGCTAAAACACCAAACTTGCAAGTTGTCTTAAAAAAAACAAAACAAAACATTTTTTTGTTCCCATCTGCCTTTTGAACAGTTTTTACTGGATTCTAATTTCAAAACTAAATCAGTGCGTGACCAACACACTCTTGCCGTCTGACAGAAATGATAACTACAATGTGGTCCATGATAAAAATGAGTTTGACACGCGTGTTTTAGGGAGTTCCCCGTAGCTTCCGTGAATGTGTCAAAAACTGTATGATACCGTTGAAACAATACCCTCCTTGTTAACATACAGACGGATTATTGCTAACAATCAATTTAAATAATTTTTCTAGCTTTTTGATGTTTGAGTAGCAATGACCCCCCCAGCAGGAGACAAGGGGTAAAGTCCTACAATTTTATGCCATTCTCCCAGTCAGAATGTAGCCTGACAAACAAACAAAGACAAAATGATACCTATGCATGATTTCATTAGTTTTTTCTTTCTGTCTGTCCTCCACCCTAGAGAACAAATGCTATAGTCCTTTGTCCATGTAAAGTTATCTCCAAGCTAATTATCTCCTTTTGACCTTTGAGATACGATGGATTATTATCCCCATGCATTCCCTCCAAAATTAGACGATGAAATGAGCTATTAAATAGCAATCTTCCAATCGCTTCACTTTTGTTCGAGGATTTTGTCTTCTCTTTTTGTCATTTACAGAATGTTCCCCTTTACACCCCCCCAAAAAAACTGAAATGGTACCATCCCGTTATCGTAAGCTGTCCTGTTTGAATATGTAATTGTCCTAGTAAGAAATGACTGGACCAACAAGCCCCGTTTTTGTTGACCCCTAGCGAGGGGTCACGTCGACCGAAGGGCCTTATCGCTTTAATCCCGTGAGAGCCGCGAATGCAGAATCCACCCAGCTCCACCGGGACTCAGCCAGTGGGCGCTGCAGGAAGAGGGCGACGAGGAGTAGGCAGGGGATGAAGGCAGCTTCCGTTCTCGGCCCGGGCGATTAGACGACAGTACGGAAAAGCCGACAAGCTCCCCTCATCATGCAACCCTGCTTTCGAGCCTTTTCGTTTGCCAACACACAACGAGATGTTGTATCTCCTTGGTGACAACGTACAAACACAAAACGCGGACGCCGAAGAGCAACAGAGATAAGCGGCAGGCCTGTTCAGAAGCCGTCCGCCATGCAGTCGAGTTTAAAAAAAATGCTCGGCAGGCAGTGAGAGGCGGCAAGCGAGGCGGCGCTCTATGGGGAGCATGTGCATGGAGATGTAGATGGGCAATGTAGTGGCGGCAGGACGTGATGGCGGCAGAGATGGGCGGCAGTGCCAGTGTGGTAGAGCTGGGTGGCTCCTGACAGTCATCTAAACAGGATTCTGCTAAATCAAGTGCGTCCAAACGTTTTTGCTCCGAGGGCCGCGAACAGAAAAATAGAACGACTTAAGGGCCACATTATTTTTCGGTTTGTTATTCTTTCTTCAGAGTTCACCAACGCGGTGCCTGTGGGCCTGTTCTACAAATAGCTCTGCAAAGTGATAGAATTTTGTGATTTTCTAGGAATTTTTACAAACGTTCATACACATTTTAGATTTACAGTACATTTGCATATATTTGCTACAGATGTTTCTAACTTATTGTGAGAAATCATGAACAGGATTCTTCTTCACATAACAGGATATAACATTAACCAATATCGGGTTGGTGATCCCTGGTCTGTAAAATGTAGTTATTAAAAAAAAACTGCTTATTTAAGGTAATGTTACAAAATAGAATCATTTTTGCACTTCTAACGCTGTCTACCGTCAAACCTTTTCCATACTTTTTTTGATACCATTGTGAGCCATGTCAAAATGTAATTTTTCTATTTGCCACGGACCGCTAAAATGTCGATAGCGGTCCGCAAATGCCCCCCCTCCCTCTCACTGGGCCGTAGTTTGGACAACTCTGCTAAATCGTTCAAAGCTAACTGAATGGGCCCTTGTACTATTTTTCTATGGTGATGGATTATCGGTCTGAATCATTCCCGGTGAACCGAACTGAGTCCTACCACGATAGTTATCCCCAGTTTGGGATATCCCCAACACAGCATCCCGTCCATTTATTTTGCAGAATTTCAGTTTAACTCAACTGAACGTGGTACCCCGGTGGCTTGATCCAAACAACCGCTGACTTTAGCTCTCACGTACTTTGGGTGTAAATTGGTGGATGATGAGTTCACAATTTGGTCTTTTTCTACCTCTTAGTCTGCTTAAGATCATGGGTGAGCTGGAGCCTACCCTAGCTGACTTTCGGTAAGAAGTCGGGTACCCCAGACTATATGCCATGTCGCAGTACTAGGTCAAAGCCAACATTTGCAAATACACAAGTAGTGTAGTATAAATGGCTGCATACTGTACGTTGCTCCCGGCTTGTGAAAAAAAAACGCCAGACAAATTACCTGGAAGTCCGTCATCAGGTCTCTCCCAAAATTGCCAATGGGAGAATCCCGGGACATGGAGGTGACCGTGGATAGGAAGCTGCTGGACTCTGTGAGGTTCGGCATAGGGGACAGGTCATCCGTTCTGTCCCTCATTCCATCGCCGACGTGTTCTAGCTTTTCCATGAAGATGTGCAGCTCGGTCCGGAAAGCCTTCATTCGGGTATTGATGGTGTCCAGGACTTGGGGATCAGCCCCTCCCTGTGAACCCTCCCCCGTCGTCACGAGAAGCCTGCCCTCCAGGACCAGACTGTCCGTGTCAGTGATCAGACGGTCCAACGACTTGCCAAGTCTATCCGCCTCTCTTTTCACGTTGGCAAAGGATTCTCGTTCCTCCCTGCGACGGTTCGCAAGCTCTGCAGCGCTAAGCTCGATGCCGTCCGAGGGTCGCATGCTCCCGAAACCCGAGGTGGCGGTTTTCTCGAAAAGGTCTTCGGAGTCACTTTCCCCGCCGATAGGGCCCTCCCTCTTGGGTTGGAGTAGAAGGAGCCGGCCTGCTTCCTCGTCCTCAGATACTTCTCGCCGGCCAGCTTCGCTCTCGGCATCGCTGTCTCGCGGACTACCGGTTCTCTGGCCCAGGTGCGCCGCCAGGTCGCAGCGTTGGACATTAGACAGGAGAACCCGATTCTCATACTGAAGCTTCATCACTTTTCCACTCAGCTCGTTAATCTGCATCCTGGCTGATTTGAGCTCCTCCATTATCATCCCACCGCCGGAGCCGTTAGCGGGTTTAAATAGTCCTCCGTCGCCACTGTCCTCGCCCACAGGCCCAGAGCTGAACTTGAAGCGGTTGAGCTCCGAAGTAAGCTGCCTGTTGTGGTCTTCGATCTCCGAGATGGAGCGACGAAGGAGTTCCGCTTCCTCCTCTACGAACTGGAGGTGGCGGCGGAGCTCGCCCGCCGACTCCAGCACATCGCCGCCGTAGGGTGACGAGGGCATGCTGGAGAAGGGCTCCCTCCCGAAGCAGTCTCGTTCGTACTGGCAGCGGATGTCGTCGTTTTCGGCCCGCAGGCTGCGGTTCTCCACTTCCAACTCCACGATCTTCCGTCCCAAAATGTTTGCCTCCTCTTCCACCAGCTTGAGACGCAGTCGCAGCTCCGCCTCACGGGTGGAATGGGGACCGCCGCCGGAACATTCGCTCAGGGGAAGAGGACTGTCCACATCTCCATAGACCGACTTGTACTTTTGGAGCTCCTGCTCCAGTTCGTCTTTCTCCCGGCCCAGCTTGGCCATTTTTTTACGCATCAGGCCGGACTCTTCCTTGGCAAATTGGAGCTGGCACCTGAGGTCAGCGCTGTCCTCCTAGTAGTGAGAAGCTCACATTAGACTTATATTGACATCTTTTATATTCAAACAGAGATCTCACAAATTGCTGGATAATCGCTGTGACAGAAAAGTATCAACACTTATTGAACTCCAACATGAAATTCACGTAATTGTTTTAAATTTACCTGGCTGGTAGATTTCTTGTCCTTAAATGAGCTCCCTCTTCGCCTCAATGCAGACTGTAAAACACCCAAAAAAAGCAACAGTGAATCAGGACTTTTTAGAACAAACCAATGGATTTCACTCTTTTTCCGGAATCGACTGGAGGAGATGACGCTCAGGAACTGAGATCCGCTTGAGATTTTATCAATAATAATCCCGTAAAAGACGGAGGCGGCGGAACATTAATCCTCGTCGGGGAGCTTGCGTAACGTTAAACATATCCATCGTCGGGTCAACGTCTGATGATGGATGGAAGTTTTTCATGTATTTAACGCAGACCGGAGATCAGATTGTGAACATGAGCATCCATCATCATGTTTGAATTTTCTCTCAGGCCTTGTGAGCAATATCCAGATTATTGGGGAGAGATATTACTCTTTTATTACAATTTGGATACGTTCCTCTGAAGGGCATTTGTGACACACAAAAAAATGTCATGAATATGCATGTGAAAACTTAAATATATGAATGACAATAAAGTGAACACTTCTTCAGTTATGTCTTGGCTTATTTGAAAGACCAGCAGGGAGGGATTGGCCCCAATTACTCATCCATGGTTGGCCAAAAAAAAAGTCTTGACTCAGTCGCTGGCCCTGCGACAGGGAGGAAACGCCCACTTAGCAACGCGACCAAAACACAAACGCAAACTGGGTGGGGTCTGGGCCTTACTCTTCTCATGAGCCTTCAATTTTATTTTTAGCGAGTTCAGAAAGTCTGCTATTCCTTGTAGATGAATGTCCATCCACTATTTATCCATCCAGCCATGTGCAACCAATCATCATCCATTCTTGTTTTCTGTAAATCTATCATCCATACACCAGCCACTCTACCATTAAACCATCTATACCATTCCACCTCCACCCATCGTCCATCCATTTATTCATCCATCCATCCAATATCTTTCCATCCATTTATTTATCCAACGGTGCATGCGTCCTGTCCGTTCAGTATAACTTCCAAGAGAAAACAAAACGTTTAGTGAAGATAGAGTGGGTCACATGACCAAGCCGTCTTTCGTATGTTCAGACGCCCCGCTGAGCATCTCCAACACCACCAGTGTTCTAATTCCTCACCCTGTTGACACGAGTAATCTGTCTGTCTGGGGAGACGCTGGATTAGACGAAGCTTCTCGAGACCCTTGGCCGTCACCAATCGTATCATCGTCGTTTACTTTAGAATTAGAAACGTTTAAAATCTACAGTGTTCTTGCTGTGAGGGTAGGCTAATGGTTTGACTTGGAT
Organism: Hippichthys cyanospilos; assembly: GCF_059441005.1. Taxonomy (NCBI): domain Eukaryota; kingdom Metazoa; phylum Chordata; class Actinopteri; order Syngnathiformes; family Syngnathidae; genus Hippichthys; species Hippichthys cyanospilos. The sequence goes on from NC_142380.1 coordinate 8,314,470, forward strand.
GGTGGTGACAAGGACCATCCATCCCTCTATCTACCTTCTAGTGCCATGCTGTAATGATGGAAGTATTTTAAAATCAACATTTTTCTTGCTCTGAAAGCTAAAGAAAATTGGCAAACATGCAAGACAGAAAAGGTTCAGTCCATATAGAACCAAATCCATCCATCTATTTTGCCAACAAGCGACATGCTTAATATCGCCGCTGGTTAGGTTGTTGGATGGAAGACAACGGAGAAGGAGGACACTGCAGTGGCAGAACTGTTGCTTGCGTTCCACTAATAGGATTTACAGAGGAGGAGGAGGGGGGGGTGTCCCCATCCCCGTCCCCGAAAGGGGGCGGGATAGCTGCACAAAAGAAGCTTTTGAGGGCGGCTGGATGCAGATAAGCTCGCCTCTAAGACTCGCGCACAACAGCAGAATAAATGTCGCTATAAATTATTCTGAGGCCGATTAGAAGAGTCAGATGCGGACTCTAATCCATTTCAGGGGATTAATTAATACCGCGCACACACTTAAGTCATTGAAAACACTACTCAGATAATTAGGGCCCAAACATGCAGTGCAGTTTTTTTCATCGTAATTATCTTTGGCCAAAAATCAGCACTGTATAAAAAGAACATCAAATCTAATCTAATCTAAAGTTTATCACGGGTAGAGTCGCGAAAACAAAGCCATTCCTCAAAAACTCATAGAAAGCATATAACCGAGTGTCACCAATTCAAATAAATCACTTGAGGGATTTACCAAACTTTAAAAATGGTTTTAGAAAGGGACATTAAATTTAACAGCGATTTCTATCATTGAGCGGACGCTCAAAAATAATTCTTGAGAAGCATCCTCAAAATAACAAAATATCAGTGTGATCTCATTTCGCCTTTCATTGTGAAATGTCATGGAAATTCAATGTTATTTATACAGGTGCACTGGTGCCAAAAAGCTACTGCAGGTTGTCTATAAATATTGTGTATATAGGTCACACTAACAACTATTTCTATACCACACTTCCCAACTAAATTTTCAAGGTATTTTTTCATAATCTCTCCGTTTTTTTTCTAAGTAAAGCTAACTTAAAGGGCTAACTGTCCAAATGACTATCTACAATGTAGAAATTTGAATGTATATTCTACATTAGTGACTGACTTGCAAGCTGTCATACTTACTTGTTAAGCCAGCAAACTGACTACTGGCCAACTGACTAATTTATGAACTGATTCCCTTGATGTTTGATCTGGGGACCAAGTGATACACTGAACGACCAGCTGATTAATGGACTATCCAAGTAACTGAGTGGCAAACTATTCAGCTAACTTGACTTATCAGTTGGATGACCAAACCAACCGACTGAAAAAGCTAGCTAGATAATGAACTATTCCCCTGGCTAGATCAAAGGTTTTCAACAATTTTTCAATGATGCACTTCTTGTGAAATATTTTCTTTCAGCCAAGTACACTCTAATGCGCACATTTACCTACATTTGTTGTGGTGTCTGAGCATACTTTATTTTTACACTGCAACCTCGAAAAAGGTCGTGTGATGGAAAATTGCGTCAGTAATGACGAAAACAAAATAAGTTGCCCCATGTTCCAATTAATTTGTTTTTAATCTGAAAAGAAATCTATATTGTGCTTGTCATGTCATTAAAAAGCATAAAATTAAATTCGCTCATGTCTTCAGAAACCCTGTTAAAATCTATAACCCCATGAAGGGCCTTCACGTACCCCAATTGAGAATCTCTGGGCTAAATAACTAACTTAATGGCTAACTTACCCTTTTTCTGAGTGACTGGCTAAACAACTGGTTCACTGACTATCATGTAAGCCTGTCATTTGTCTGTGTGTGTGTTGTGCGAGCAGCATCATAAGCGATAACGTTTGTCAGCGAGACAGGCGAGATGCGGCACTCCCCAAGGTCGCTTCAAGGTCAGCCCCCCCCATCCCCAGAGGAGGAGGCTGGCGTCTTGTAAACAACACAGTCGCGTCGCAGATAAAATGCGAAGGCGTAGACGCGTGTTGACGTGAAATCAAACGAAGAAAAATTACACAACGAGTGCGATTTTTCCCACGGAATAGAGGCCACTTGTGACACAAGTTATAATAGATGATAAACGTCCACAGGCGCCATTTTACTGCTTTACAAGTGTAGCCATAAAACTGACAATACACGTAAGTGTGCTGAATAAGTGAGGTGTTGTTGTGAGTGTTTGCGTGTGTGTGTATACACATACACCGACACAGCCCATTAAATCACCATTGTGCCAGCCTCTGTTGCGTGTCGGCTCCCTGGCTGGGGTCAGCGGCGGCTTAGCGAGGAGAGGCGGCATGTGAGTGTACCCTCTGTGGTTCACTAACACACACACATACACAAGTGTTTTTTTCTATCATAGTAGGGACATTAATGAGTTTCCAATTTCCTAAACTTAACCTTAACCATTCCAACTGATTGCCTAACCCTTATGCTAACCTCAACCAAAATCCAATTCTAAAAAAAATCTGAACTTGTGGGGTCCACCAAAATGATCCAAGAAGTCCCCACAAAGTCTGAAATCTGGAATTCGGTCCCCACAAGTCCAAGAGGTCCCCACAAGGGCAAAAACCAAGAGCACACACTTTCACACAAAACAATAACAATGTGGCAGGCTGCTCATAGCAACATGGCCATCACAAGGCAACAGAACACTTAGTGACAAGTTGAAATTTTTTTCAAAAAATAACTTTTTGGGCACCCCTTCTCCATGTGAAGCCCCACTAGTCCAGAGCTCTTTTTGAGTGTTAAGATTTGGTTTTCGAGTTTAGGTTTGAATTGTATTTCAGAAATCAGGGTAAAACTTCAGTTGTGATTGTTAAGGTAAGGGGCTTGGAAATGCATTATGTCAAAGGGATGCCACTAAGATGCTTCCATTTCCTGGGGGAGACAGTTCCAAATAATTGAGAAACACTGCACTAAAATTGTAAATCAAACGTACATGTGTATGATGCACAAATGCGCTGTTGACGAATCCTTGAATGCATCACAAGTGTGGCATCTCGAATTTGCAGGCAGTGCGACTGAAGCTTTTGATGGCATCTTGCGGTGCCTTTGAGGCACGCTGGTACATTTGAGCACTCATTATGTTAATACAGTGGAATAAAGTACTTTTCTATGGCTAAGTCACGATAAAGTCTTAAAAGTTTTGAAGTGATAAATGTCTTGAAATTTGAGAGGCAAAGGGAGGATTTAAAAGAAGTAGTTAGTAGCAGTCGAGGTTCATCTTGATAAGAGCAAATGACAGAGATAAATGAGTCCTATTATTTAATAATGTGTGAAATCCAATATCCATTCCCTCTCCATTTTCTGGCAATGGAATTTATATGTTCAAATCAGAACTACTGGAATGCTCACTTGACATGAAATTTTGAAGACGATTGGTTGAGAGTTTGTGTTCAAACAAATACAAACTAGGAACCTGCCATTTATTTTGCGGCATAATAAAAACGTAATTCCAATTGGATTGGACAGAAGCTGGTCAGAGTATCATGACGGAACCAGAACTCAAGCTGTGACCCCGTGGAACCTTGTCTCGGGACATCACGTCTCAAGGACCACCATAGGCTGTTGTCTCGACCAATCATTAGCTTTGGAGAAGTCTAAGCTGATATTTGACCTTGCGGCTGCAAACCCTTTCTTTAAAATGTCTTGTGACACAGCATCATTGTCCGACTCTAGCTCAAAGACAAAAAGGAGGGTCACAGATGCCTTGGCAGAGGTCCACACACTAATGAATGAATTACAGATCCAATAGAGGCGCTATTAAGGCGCTCTCAACTTTTTTGCTGTTGAAACAACACAAAGCCTAAGACAATTCTTCTCAGTTAGAAAAGAGAAAACTTCCGCACCCCCAACTATAAATAAAAGTATTATCCATAAAAAATGGTATAACTATACCTAAAGCTGTGTTCTTTTTAACATTGATAAAAGAAAAAAAAAATCAACTGGTAATTATTTTTACAACATTCATATGGCTTACAGCTTAGTCTGAAACAGAAAAAAATAACCACAGAAAAAACAAAAAAAAAAAACACAAAATGATGAAAATTCATATTTTATTGCGATTACACTTCACCTCGAGCCCTGCCGGGGGGCCCGCCCTACTATTTGAGAAGCACTGGCCTAAGCGATGCAAAATTTAGCAGTCAATTATTCAAAGTTAGTGAAGAATTTAGTGGTTTATTACAATGTTTTTATCATTGTTTATGCACTTGTAAAACTATTGTTTAATTAAAATTGGAATTATTGTACGTAATCACTTAAATTGACACTACACATTTGACTGTTTTAAAAAATTAAAAAATTGTCTCTTTTAAAAATAGAAAATGGCCACTTGAACACAAGTTTTCCCAACCCTGGTTTAATGAAACAGTGAGCAATAGCAGCAATGCTAATGTTAGTTTCTTCCAATTGTGATTCGGCTCTGTGGCTGGGAAACAGGAATTCAGAACCTTCAGTGACAGATAAAATATAAAAAAACTGACAAATCATTGATCAGGATTTTTTTGACAGAGGATTATTAAAATTTTGTCATATTTGTTTGATTTTATTTAGCAATTTAATTCTATGCCTGTATCATTGTTTTATCCGTTCTTCAAATAAAAACTATTTTAAATCAAATATGAGTTATGTAATAAATTTAACTGAACTGACTGTTTTAAAAAAAAAAAAATGGCTCTTTGAACACAAAGGTTTGCCCAACCGTGATTTTGCAAAACAGTTAGCAATAGCGATTGATGGCAATATTAGCAATATTAGCTTCCAACGTAGACACAGGAAGGTGTTCATCAGTAATGTAGCAATTTACCCTAAGACCCGCCCCCAAGAAAGTCACTTCTAGAAAAGACCACATAATGTAGCAAAGCATCGTATTAAGTCCCCCAAAGTTCAGTTTCCGGCATTTGCCTGTGTCCAAAAGGTTCAAACACATAAAAGGCCAGGGACGGACGCCAGACAACAGAGAGTTCCTAGTCCAGGGGGGCTTGAAGTTGAAGAGGGGGGGGTGTCAGGGTTTGGCGCATCCAGCTGGCTGATAATGAGGCCGCCCTCGCGCCCCTTCCTCACGCCACCCGCCTCTCGTGCATGTCCCTCGGCTCACAATTAGTCGCTAACGAGGGGGGAGGGGCTTTGTGACCGAGAGCGTTGACTATGCACTGTTATCGCCACCCGACAGACGCCGCGGAGGCTCGGAGATTAGCGATACAAAAAAAGAAACTGTAGATTTTCTTCAGCATCGATCGCGTTCATCAGAACAAGTAGCATGAAGTTAAATGGCGATATTGAAGGGAAACACCAGCCTTTTTGACACATTTGCCCCCCCCTAGAAAAGAGAACCCCCCCCCTATGCAATGCACTGAATATAAATGAGATTATTATTGATGAAAATTGTTTGAGTATGCCTACACACGTATCCCTTTTAACATTAACAACAGAAAAACGCAATATGAATCAACTTTCAACAACTGTTAATTATTTTTATCATGTTTATACGGGTTATAGCTTAGTCTAAAACGGAAAAAAAAGAAGGAAGTGCACCAAAGTGCCTAAAACTAAAAGAAAATGATGAAATGTATTACTTTATTGCAATTACATTCCACATGACAAAAACAAAGCCTTTTTCCTGGGATCATACGCGACCCCCCGGGGAGCCCGCCCCACTATTTGAGAAGCACTGGATTAGGGTGACTCGATTTTCAAAACTTAATACTGGAACATGACAATTTTGCTCAAAATTGAAACTTTTAGTAAATAAGTAGTTTGTAAAAAGTACTTTGTCAAACGGAAGTAATCTCCAGTTGATCTGGTGGTTGTGTTGTTACTTTAGATGTCAAACTCCATTCCTCGAGGGCCGGTATCCTGGATGTTTTCAATTTTTCTCTCTACAACACACCTGATTCAAATGATTAGGATCATTTTCCTTGCATAGCTTGTTATTAAGCTAATGATTTGAATCAGGCGTGTTGGGGAGAGAAAACCGGAATACAAGCAGGATACCGGCCCTCGAGGACTGGATTTCGCCCCAATGCTAATGCTAAATACTAATGCTAAACAAATCAATAGACTCAAAGATCAAACCTTTTTTGATCGCTATTTAATTTTCAAATAACATAAAATGTTTGAACATACCACCTGCAATATGCTCACAAGCTAGTCATTGCTGCATTGATTATCTCTAAACACAGCATTTGAGATCTCCTACTGTGTGAATGGCCATTGAACGCATCTCCAGTCAACTTCACTTTATCGATCATTACATGCAAGCATTTTTTACAAAACCTCATTCATAAAACTGAATATCAATTAGCACAACATCCCACTTTAGAAATGGTTGTTGCCAAAAATGCTGAGCTCGTGACCGTCTGACATTTCCCACGATTCTTAGACATGGAAGCAGGAAGTATTTCAATGCAAGGAATGATCATTTGAAAGTTAACAGTTTTTAACCCTTCTCAACCACAACTGTGTGATACACATGGCCCAAACAATTTGCTTGTTGAATGGGATAAAAATATATATATATATGAAGAGTTGCAAAATTTGTCAGGACTCCAATCACGAGGCTCAAAACCTTGTTGGGTCATGCTAAGTATGGTAGCATTTAGCATTTAGCAAATAGCTCCTCAGGCTATCAAAATTGCGCTTCAAACACAACTTCCCTCGTCCTCTCATCACTTAACATCCTATCATATCACTCTGATGTCATCACAGCTATTCCCAGCCACTTAGGGACAGATTTCCATGGTATGCCGGTTTTGCTCTGACATGTTGTGATGTATGAACAAGCCTTTGAGTCACAGAGTGTCATCTTCCAACGTTGGCATGTATTTTACGAGAAAACTCGGCCTGAAAACCTTTCAAAATGTCTTGTAAATCCCAACTAGTAAAACAATGCGACATATTCATGCCGTCCCGCTTGTCTTCACATCAACAGAACTCCGCGTCAGCCCGTGAAAATGCGACTCCCAGACGATCATACGAATTTCGGTCTACCTTAAGGACACTGCAATAAAATGTCGTCTAACATAAACCAGCTGAAGCCTGTTCAAAGAAAGTTAATGTGAGGATGTGGGACTATGTTGAATTATAAATGGTTGGCGTATATTTATGTTCAAAGGGATGATGCATGCAGTGTATGTGTGCCACTGCGGCAGGGAGTCTCCTCACTCATTGGTGGAATTTCTCTCTCTCACACACACACACAGACACACACACACACACAAAGCAGCAGCAGCACATGCTAAATGGGTCAATGAGATTCCCCCATGTTCTTCTACCAGCTTCTGATAAGCAATATATTCCCGAATAACGGGCAACGTTATCAACGTGGTACCGAGGAATATTTGTGTTTGGCAAGCTGCATGCACCACATGCACTGATCTGCTACACCAGGTATATAAGTATTGACGTTATCAAAAGTTGTAATATTTGCTGCATTAATGAAGCCATTTTCCAGAAAATGGTTCATTAATATGTATTTATTCATGTTTGAATAAACTCCAGTAGAGCTGTCAACATTGAATATTTTGGTATCCGAATATCCTACGAAACTCTATACAAAGATTAGTGAGATTTCATACAAATGTTGGCCCATTTGGTTTATGAAAAAAAGTGATGTTGAAACCACAGTGTAGTGGCCATCTCTAAATTGAATAATACAGCAAATTTTGGACCATAAACCATTACTTTTTCTCATGCTTAAACCTTGCGGTTTATAATCCAGTGTGGCTTATCTGCAGTTTGCTTGTTTTTTTGGTTTTTTTTAACTTGCTACCCCCCGGGAAATCTCACGAAATTAAAGCATTGGTTTTGAGTTTGAATGGCTAGTTTACTTGCCACCACTCATCACTAGTAAACACAAACAGGCATGTTACTGTTGTGTTGTTGCGGTATTGCACGATTCCAGTGTGTCAGCATTGAAAATATGTTGGTTGGTGATATACGAGACAAAAATAGATTTTCTGTAGAATTTTTGTGAATGCATTTTATAATCTGAAATTTGCAGTACTTCAAAACACATATTTTTATTCTAACTTTCTAATGGCCCATCAGTTAACAATACATCTACTGCACAGACTTGGACACATCATCAGTGTTGTAGCCTAAGATCATCAGGTGTTTCGGCTGATTTTGACAAATGTTTTTGCGGGGTGGTTTTGTACACAATTGTCTGTTGTTTTTGGTGTAAAGCAACCCAGAAAGTTGTCAAACAATCCCAAGTAGAAGATTGGTCTCTGTTTGACCAGATTTGGTTATTTATGTACATTGTGTAGCTAATAATGTAGTCAGTGAGCGTGTATTCGCCTTGATAGGGGATGTGTTGGTGAGACGTGCGAAGGGGAGCACAACAGACATCGTTTGTTTTTCTGGGTCAAACCTTAAGGGAAAACCTAGCCCCAAATCCTTGACACTTTCCTGGAGTCTTCCTGCAGTCCAAGTCATCCTAATGTCAGCCCGCGCGAGACAAAGTCGCTATGCTAAATCTTGCACTCTCGCGGTTTCCACATGAACCCTCTTCTGAAATAATTTTCTTCGTGTCTGACGTCCTATACATAGTTTCTCGGCTATGTAGGGCAGCTACTGTATGCAGGGCCCTTGTTTGCTAGTGGCTAGGATTGATAGGGGAGTGTCTGTCTGACTTCCTGTGCATGCTAACTCTCCTTGTCCATGTTGTCGTGGTTACAGCATAGCAAGCGTGACTGGCCTACTGTATGTCAATTTTTTAATTGGGCTTGGAATTTTGCCTCGAAACATGACCTAAAAAACATACAGCACGCCACTGTTAAATTAGGCCTCTTTGTCCAAGGCAGAATTAGAGTAGGGAACGTTTTGTTATACCCCAAACCTTCTTCCGCTTCCAGCAGACGAAGGCTCCACAGCTGTGTATCTATCTTTCTGACATATAGTAAATAGTTTTTAACGGCAATCGTGCACTCTTCTCGTAACTACGATTAGCATAGCGAGCATTCGAGATAAAAGAACCAGGCAATGGATCCCGGGAAATATTTACACCACACTTTCTGTTTTGGCTGACCTCTTTGGCCCGTTCCAGCTCGTTGTGAAGCGCCTGCTTGGAGATCTCCACCTCGATGATCCTCTGGCGCAGCTGCTCGTTCTCGTCCTCGGCTCGGCTGCGCTTGTCCTCCACGCTCTCCAGCTCATTGTGCAGGCGCACCGACACGTCTTTGGCCACCTGAGGTCACATGATCACCACGGTCAGTCTTCCGGGGGACATGCACTGGGAGGTAGACCGATTATCGGCACTGGTATTCGACACTTTATCATGGATGGTTATTGACTTTTGGAACACTCTGCAATGTTTATTTGTGTTTGAAATCAAAACAAAATAAGTCAAACACATTTTTGGGAAAACTATTTCCTGTGGAAAACTACAGAGCTATTTACCAGCTATTATTTTAGTCACTAGTTAAATCTAAAAATGAATCCAATTTGGGACACACTATAAACAGCTTTGATCACATCAAATCTAATTTATTACTTTTTAATGCCTTGAGAAGAACAGTACAGTTTACATAAGAAATAAGAACAAATGAATTGGAACATGAAGCAACAAATTGCTAAATTTTATAGAATAGTGAGCCCTTTGAAAAATGTTATTTGCATTTATTTTGATAAGTATATTTTCCAGCAGAACACCCCCCCCCAAAAAAAAAACAAAAAAACAAAACAAAAATCAACAACAAAAAAACAAATGATGCTACACAATCTATCTTTTGGAGTTATAAAATGTCAGGAGATACCACTATATTTATAATTACAAGCTTTAATAAATCATGCACGAATGGCACAGCACTCTGTCATACAACCAAAAATATTATGTGCTAATTCAAGGGCACTTGACTGAAGAAATGATCTCCATGTTGCCCCCTTATATGATGACAGAAGTTGCAAATATTTGGAGACAGACTGACAGACCTTGAGGTCCTGTTGGAGGGCTCGCAGCAGCTCCCCGTCCACGTGTCCCGTCTGGGCAGCACGTAGGCCCTTCTGCTCGGCCTTCCTCAGGCGGTACTGCAGGATGCGGCAGTTCTTGTTGGAGCGCTCCAGCTCGCGGCGCAGCTCCTGCAGTTGGTACACCTCCTCGTCCATGTAGGTGTCACGCAGCTCCTCCATCTCCGCCCGCAGCTCCTCCGCCTCATCCTGCAAGCCAAATTTACTTGATATTCAATACAGATTAGCCGGTCGCATTTTACGCCATGCTCGTTTTTGTAAATTTACCTCAATTATCCCAATAAGGTAGACAATCTTAAAACAAAAATCACAAAATCCACTCCACAATACCTTGCCTTCAACAGCATATGTTGTATGTTGGTTTATTCTGTTTCCCTGGCAATAAGTCCATTTGGAGACATACACATCATCATGTTTGAATGCCTTTAACCTCTGGAGTCATTCTTTCCAAAACCATTAGCAGAAACGTTTGCATAAACAAAATATTTTACCATACTGTATGTCATCTGTCACATACACCACAAGAAAAAAAAGCACGTTTTTGCTGAACTTAATCTACTCGATAGTGCGTTTTTAGGTCGAATTTTAGAACTTCTATCTTGCATTTCCCGGCCAAGTGCCAATCAGGGTGAGTTTGTTTGCCTTTGTTTACCTCCTAAACATACCAGAATGCTTTGCTCAACTCTCGCTCTCTCTCTCTCGATATCTATTTGAACTGTGTTTACACTTCTATGCTTCCGAGCACCTGTGTATCTGGCAGTTTAAAGATTTCTCAGAAGTTCGTAAGATTTAACTAGGTGAGATGACAAACCACAGTGCCACAGGTGATGACGTGATGATTACAACAAGGGATAGTCCGTCATCTTTAAAATGTTTACAGCATTCGGCGGTCCATCAGTACCGATGAACACCCCACCTGCTATCGGATGCTTTCAACCACTTAGTTCTTGGGCCCTAATCAGTCCTATTAGTCCAAGTAAAAAGCCACTGACATGCCATGATTCTTCAAGCCTGATCCTCTTCACGGGTAAACTTATCGACAAAGTCATTAGCTCGTCAGCTAGCAAAGAATCTCTTCACTCTGGCAATTCCTTTTCATCAGTTGGCGTTCTCCGCCTTGGGGCCTTGAGCGAGTGGCAGCTTCTTTAAGGATTGCGGTGAACCTCCTCCGCTACTACGGGGCATTTCTCAAGCTGTCACGCTAAACTACACACGCAAGCGCAGTTTAACGGGGAAAGGAGACATGAAATATTGGAGCATCCCGCAGAGATAAGATGCTTAGTTACATCATCGGCTGCGCCGCTGTCGGACCGCTCTAACCACAAGCGCGTATTGGCATTTAATCCCCAAAGGTACGCCCTATTCTAGTTTTATATTTGATTCTCTGTACTTAATCAAAGCCATCAGTTGTTGTCTGTTGTCCTATGAGGGGGCTCAGTGGAAAATTAAATGACACTCCTAATAATGTTGGAATACAGTTTTAAATGCCTGTCACTGCCACCTGCAGGATCGGAGTGGAATAGTAATGCAGAGCTCTTACTACTTGCTAATGGACGATGTAGTAATTAATAGGGACGGGATGATCCAGCGATCTCATGACATTGACTCCGCAAGACTAAGTGGGGGTGAGATTTTTAGTGTAAAGTCAGACGTTTTTGGGACATTCTTTCCGGGAACGTCAAAATAAAAGTCTAAAAAGTATCAGAACACAAGCATTTGTGTCTATAATTAGTACAATCGCGTTTATTTTGAAGTCCATATTTAGCCGTGTTTTTTTACTGTCAAAAAAGCAATAAACTGCCAAAAGAAAAAGGATCTCATGGCGTCCCAATTTCGTTCCATGCCCTAGCAATTAATAAATGATGTGAGGTCCAAACAGTGCCTTGGCTTCACCCTGCTCCCCTCCCTTCTTGCGCTCGCCATTATTGATTCGATGGGTAACTAAATGCTCTTCCTCCTCCTCACGGATGTGATTTCATCTCACTTTGGCAACTCAGCGCCAACGCCAAGTCATAAATTGAGGAGTTGGTTAAAAAACACATTTGCACATACGTCTGTAAGTGGATAATGCTATTGCAGTTTACCAAAAATGAGCAGTATTGATTCATTGAGTTTTGTCGAGCATTTTACGACGCGCTATATAAGGTAAGATAAGTGAGATAAACACCCTTAAATGGATACAATTTTTGTTGTCTTTTTTTTAAACAAGTTTGGTGGCAAAATTTTCTTATTGAGGGCACTAAATCAAACAAATAGGAAAAAGGATTTGGGCCTGACAGGAAAAAAGACAGGATTCTTTTATCTCAGAATTTAGAATTTATTCAGCAAAAAATGTTTTTGCAAAAAATGACAACGTAAGATTTTTTGCAGCCACCTTAAAAAAAAAAAAAAATTGCCGTATTTTTGTAAAAAAAAAATAAATATATATATATATATATATATATATATATATATATATATATATATATATATATATGTATATGTATGTATAAGAAGGGTTTTTATTTTAGATTTTAAAGATAGACTGTTAGTGATAATTCTGACTTATATGCAACTATATTCGCAGTCAGAAGACTCAAAAGTTAGAATTTTGACTTAAAAGTGAAGATTCTGACACTAAAATCTAAATTCCCAGTCACAATTGCCGCGCTAAAATGAAAACTCTGACTTTAGTCCGAATTCCTAGAAAGAATTCTGACTTTAATATGTCATTCTGAGAATTAAGAATAAAGTCAAAATTGTTTATTCTAGTCAGAAATCTTACTAAAATGAGAATTCTGAATTTAAAGCCAAGAATTTGTACGTTAAAAAATTTCACTTTAAATCGAGAACTCTGAGAATAGTCTCAGCCGGTCAAAGGTCTCAGAAGTCAGAATTTTAACGACCATAATTCAGATTTGGATTCAGAATTCTGTCGCATCTCAATGAAAACTGACTTTATTCCAAATTCCTAGAAAAAAATTTGACTTTAATTCTGAGACTGAGGAAGAAAGACAGTCGAAATTCTTACTAAAATGAGAATTCTGACTTTAAAGTCAAGAATTTGTACATGAAAAATTTCTGACTTTAACCCTTGTGCAGTATTTTGACCGTTTTTGGGATCATTTTCTACCACATAATTCCATGAGTATTTTAACCAAGTGTATTAACTCAGTATTGAACTTAAACATGTTGTGATCATCTGGGTGGAATTTCAGCTCCCTGCTGTTTGCTTTCCCTAAGAAGTGAATGGCCTTTGATTTAAAAATCATAGGATTGGACAACATACATCACTAGAGTCAAACAATAAGTTGTTCTCATTTAGCCACTTGGGAATGGTCAAAATATTAGCAAAAGATCTTGGAATGATGAGTGTGCGTTGGGGCCTGTTTCATCAATGACACACACATGTCACACACACGCAGATTGTGAGTAGTGTGTGTGTGTTGGACGGGAGCAGCTGGCCCCGCAGGAGGTCGCTTGAGCCCCAGGACACACGGGACACGCCAGCGGTTCTCAGGGACGGGGGAGGCTTTAGCGCCCGTCCAGAGAAAAGCTGATTAAGCACTCGCAATGTTGTCACCAAGGCCGAGACGCACACATTTGCTACGCACAACCAAATTGTACACTTTCACATGTACGCACTTACTGTCTTGTACCTGTTTGAATTTTCTCATTGAATTATTTTGCTGAAGGGAATACTTCACTAAAATAACTTTATGCTGACTTTTAATTGGTTGCCATTAATTAAATTATTAGGGGCACATATGTGCAAGTTATAATTAAGTCGCAAATCTAAACCTTCATGTCCCATGTTAGCGTGAAAAACAGTGTAGCCACAGCAACAACTCAAAAGTGCTTTCATAAACGTTTCCATTCCAACAGTTATACATGAAACATCAATCCAATAATTATAATACCATAATAACCACAATTATATATACACACCGGTACAGACTATTAGCGGCAATTTTTTTTTAACCATGCAGTTTATTGTCCAGAGCAATGTATCTGCACGGTTTTTGTAGCCACCAGGGGGCAATCTCCACTGGCTCCTGTGAAAGCATGAGTGGATTTAGTGCAGAGGGTTAAGAGGAAGATGATAGTGCCCAATAAATTCCGGTAGGCTTTCTATCGGGTGTGTTACTGTTGTGTTGGTGCCGTATTCTAAAATGTGCTATGTTTGAAAATATTTTGCGCTGCTCTTAATTCTAAACGTGTTGATTTACAAACATTGTGAGGATAAAACTTAAGAAAATGGGTGGGTAGATGAGTCGAGGTGTACCTAATGAAGCGTCCCGTGAGTATTGAGTGCCGAACTCTCATTAAGCTCGACACGTGCTCACCTTCAAATAGTCGTTCTCGGATCTCAGATCCTCGATTTCTCTCAGCAGATCATCCTCCGTTCCTTTAGGTTTCTTTTCCGGAGCCGTCCGGACCAGACTCGCCGTCGCCTTGGGCGCGGGAAAGGGCAGCGAAGTGGCCGCCGCGGCAGGTGGAAGACGCTCTTTATCGCTGGAGCCCGTACCGGATTCGGCGTCGCTGCTAGCCACCGGCGCCAGCTCGGACGGGCAATCAGACAGGTCCGAACTGCTGTCGGTCTGGCCGACCAGACCGCTCGGTACCCGGACCGGGGAACCATGTCCGATTCGGGCCGTGCACGCCGGGACCAGCTTGCCCTTCTTCGCCTTGGCTAGGATCGGACTGCCGGCCGCTTTGAGTTCGGTTCCGGGGAGCCTACCGGGCTTTTTGGGCAGGCCGCCCTTGGCGCTGCTCGCCTTGGGCTTTTCTTTCACCGCTGCGAGGTTCCGCCTGGAGCCGCGGTTGGGAGCCTGCTGCTTGCCGAGTTTGGGAGATTTGGGTCCGATGGCCGGCGGCTTGGCGGCGCGGGCGTGCACGTCCTTCAGGAGAGGTCTGGCCGGGGAGGGCACCCGGTTCGGTCGCTTCTTCTCCGGCTGGCTCGCTCTGGTGTCGCTGCCTGCAGAGCCATTGGAGCTCTCCATCATACAGCGGCGAGGGGAGGTGGAGGAGGAGGGGGGTGATGGAGGAAACAACACTTGCGGAGCGTCTTCCTGCTCGGCTTCGAGACGAGCATCCTGCGCGGTACCGCGTCCACTCACCGGGGAGTCATTGTGGTTCCCCGCGGAGGAGGACGCCTGCTGCAGTCACTCCGGATGGATTAGGGAGGGGGAGGAGGAGGCGGCCAGGTGGCAGACATGCTGGCGGCGGAGCTGCCTCCGTCCGGCCTCACCTCGCGCCTCGCTCCCGGCTCTCTGCGACTACTCCTCGGCTGTGGCTCGACGCGTCGGATCCGCAATCGCTGCGGTTGTGCGACGCCCGTCATCGGCTTGACGGCGCATGCGCGGGTTGCAACACACAAGGGCTCTCTCCTCGTGGGTTTTGGATGGAAGCGGGGCGCTCGTGCACGCGCATGCTCCGTTCGCCTGACGCACACTCCACTATGGATTTCGCCTCTGTATTTAGAAATCTAACACTTCAACCGTGTGACTCATTCAACACTCAATGGGCAATTGGAGTAGAGTGGAAGAAAGTCACAAGAAATCTTTCTACGGGTTCCTACCTAATTTTTGGGTCAAGTTCATTGGAAATCGTTCAATCTTTTATTCCTTAAGAATCCAGGACATTAAATCCTGGTACGTACTTTTTTCAGGTGTTTAACAAAAGGACGGTCTAAAACTGTCTGCCACTTCATTAATGAAGTACTATCAATTACTTTAGTACTTAATTGAAATCCATCAATTACGTTAGAACCTAAAGAAATCGATTACTGCTGTGTTTAGATCCTCTTTTTGACCAACACTTGAACAAAATGTGGGGAAAAAATGCAATCACACTTATAAACACATTTTATGATTCATACTATGTGAATTATGAATTACACTGCAATATCCACCCATTTTTATGCCTCTCAGGGGCGGTCATTTTGCTACTTGCTGTTGACAGAAGATGACCGCAGTTGTTCGGGACAAAGGCAGCAACCAATCACAGCTCACAGTTGCAATAAATGGAGTAGCACTGTTGTTGTCTGCATATCTGCAGGCAAGACCTTTATCAAAAAGAAGGTGTGGAACCAAATACTTTCCAATTGCAATGGAGATCACATGAATCTGGTAATAAATATAGACATCTTTATTTCCATTAGTCACAACAATGCCACAATAGTTATAAATAGCAACAAATCCAAATTGCAGCGAGAAGCCCGAACCTCACAGGGATCTCTAAAATGGGTTTTATAGAGCGAAAATAAACCGTAAAAGGGTTAGTGGCGAAAAAAAAGAAGCAAACTTAAAGTGTAACCGATATACAAATGGGAACACATGGTTTTGTAGCGAGATGGATGAAAGGAATCGCAACATTTTAAGCTGTTTTTAAAACAAGAAATAAGCCCACTACAAATGGCAAAATGTTTCATATTTGATCGTAACAATCAGGCCTTTCAAAATGCTGAAATTAGGCCTGATTTTGAGTGTGCATTTGTTCTGCTTCACACATCAGTATAGAGAGGGAATCGTTTTTTTTGTGACAAAAAATATTGGAAATATGTGCATAGAGTTTATTTTTTAAATGTGCACGCTTGTCCTGTAGTAGGCAGAAACATAGTGGACTTGTCCCTCACTTATGAAACCATTTGCCTCTGTGCAAAAAAAAAAGAAAGAAAAAGAAGTCAGCTTCATTCCCAAACACCATCTTGAACATTGTGGCTATGTCTTAACAAGGCAATATCAACAACCTTCCTTCTACTTTATCAATACAGCATTTAAAAAAATAATATAGTGTGCTTGTATCAAACCAACAGTGATGTCGGTTAAGACGAATTAGGTAGAGAAGCAGCTCGGAATTTAAAAATTAAACCCTCCAAGGCACGACCGTGTAGTCCGGGTTGAAGGTGGGACCTAGATGTTTGGAGTTGCGACCTCTGCTGCCACCTTGTGGTCAGTTCGGCACACCGCAAGTTGATTGCTGTCGGGTTAGCTTGGAAGGTCCATCAGCAGCATCGCACGCGAGGCGGGGGCAACTCCGGGGGCACTTCAGGTTCTGGCTGCAGGGAGAGCACGCTGCCCGACAGCTCCTTGTTGACCACCTCCAGCGGCATCTGCGCTGGCAAAAATGCAAATGGGAATTAACAGACAAAGTCAAAGACATTGATTGTCACGTGTTTAGCAGGAAAACCACACAAGTGAAATTCTTACTCTGTCCACCTCCCAAGTAGGCCACATTCCAAATTGAACAAATAATAATTAAATATTAGGAAAAAAGAACAGTGCTGAAGTCGCAGTGGTTGTCCCGCGTTGTGATGAACACACGGAGCTGAAATTTCACACCATGTAAATTTCAGCATGGCACCAACACTTGGTTATCACACTAGCAGGAGTGTGCCATCCCTTGGCTAAAATACTGCCAGAATGGTGTGGAAGAATTGGACCGGAAAAAGGAGGAAAAAAGACACTAGGGAGATGAAATTTCACCCGGATGGTGACAACAAATATGCCAAATTTTAACATGGCATTACCACAAGACTAGCAGCAGAGTTTCATCCCTTGGCTAAAATACTACCAGAATCGTGTAGAAGAACCTGACCCGAAGAAGGTAAAAAAAAAAAAAAGACTAGGGAGCTGAAATTTCAACTAGATGTTGACAATGTGTCAAAGGTCAACATGGCACAACCGCTTAGTTATCACACTAGCAGGAGTGTGCCATCCCTTGGCTAAAATACTGCCAGAATAATGTGGAAGAAAATGATCCAAAATGGTCAAAATACCGCACAAGGGTTACTGAAATTAAGATTGTTTGTTTAAGCAATGGAATATTAGAGAAAATACTCGATTCTAAAAATATCTGATGACAGTCCTATTTGATAAATGTAAAACCCACCTTGCTCAGAATGTCATCCACTAGCTTGAGAAAGATCTCGTCCACATTACAGTTGTCCTTGGCGCTGGTCTCGCAGAAACGCATGCCGCTTATCCGAGAGGAAAACTGTCACACACACACACACACACACACACAGACACACACAGTGTAGCATTAGCGTCGCTAACAAATAATCTAAAAAAAAAACTGACAAGGGCCACTAGTTTGTTTTTTAACATTCACCCTTTCTCCTTGTTGTCTTGAGATAACACGTTCGCTCTCGCAGTCCATCTTGTTGCCCACCAGGAGAAGCTCCGCCTCCTCTGAGGCATACTGAAGTACAAGAGACATTGTCTTCATCAACTTAGGTTAGTCTTAATTCATGGGCCAATACAAGACATTCCACTGTTCCATTACGAACAATCAATTTGGTATTTCTTTTTAAATCGACCTTATTACCAGCTCAGAAGTTAGCACACAGCCCTCCCATATTTGACATGACAGCAAAACTTCTTCTTCGTGATTTTTCACTTCTTTAGTCATGTATGCCGTTACGTGGGTGCCACCCAGTGTCAAAAATGAGACACTGCAGAGCCATTTCATTATGTTTCATTTTTCTTTGCTCTTCACTACACGCCTTGAAAAAGAGTTGCACAACCACATATTTTGATTGGGCCATTTCCCTTCTATTTGTCTTTCATTGTATTAATTAATTAAGTAATATTGGAGTTCATCTTATGTGTTCTATATGAAATATTAGTTTGTGAACAAATAGAAAAAAGGATCATAGAAAAGTTCCATTCATTTGATGCAGTTTGAGGAAGAATTGCTATGTTGAATTTGTACTAACCGATTAACTTGTCCATTAATCGGTTAATTTTGACAGCTCCTAATATTTTTCCAAAATTATAATCTTTGCCAAAAAAAGCCAAATATGAGTGCCAAAATCGGCATAGCCGTAATCAGTCCACCCTTACAATCACCAATTTTGTTAGGTAACCCAAAGTAGGTGAAAAGTGTATGAGGACAACCTTGTCAATCATCTTCATCCACTTGGGAAGGTCGTCGAAGGTCTCCTGCTTGGTGATGTCGTAAACCAGCACGATGCCCTTGGCGCCGCGGTAGTACGCCGACGTGATGCTGTTGAAGCGCTCCTGGCCCGCCGTGTCCCTTTTGCATTCACACGCAAATTCAGTCACACTCGGGGGCCATCTTTCACACTAGGCATTGACCGATAACTCGTTTCATGGTTTACCACGGTGATTTCAATAACTGATAATACTGTCTATCACCAGTAATTAGTGATTTTCTTTATTTGTTTAAAACTAACAAAGGGGAGGAATGTTTAAAAAAAAAGGCAGAATAGGATTGGCTGCTTGCAGAATTGACTCAACAAGCCGCAGAAGCGGCATGCTGGAGGATCCGACATCTTTGACTGTCGAAATCAATAAATACGCAGAATTTCGATGATGTCGCCATTTCTGTGGGATGTTTGGATGAATCTTTACCAATCGAAATCGAGTAATGACATTTAGCACGCCCTCCGTACCTTTTTTGAATCTCAAAAGAGTGTTTTATTATTCTCATATTATCATTAAGGGTTACAACTCGTGATAACAATCAGGTATTTTGAAAATATATCACATTATTTTAGAGGATTTTTTTTCAAAGTCTATAGTGCCTTAGAGTGGACATTCATGGAAGCGGTGCATTATGGTATGGATACGGTATCACGAGTGCTTGCAGAGTTGACTCAACAAACTGCCTCTGAGTATAAATCGGAAATTGCATTGTTTTTTTCTTTACCTTTTTGGCTTTTCTTAAAAATAGCTTACAGCACTGTGACTCGCTAAGAACAATTAAAAACAAGCAAGATCTTAATGTAAATTATTTATTTATTCATTTGTATTAAACATGATATGCACTTCTTGATATCAAAATATGACATATTTTCTTTAAAAATAAAATTGATTGTGTTTAAGTGAAGAAATAGGTCTGTATTAATACTGTGACTCTATGATGTTTTTGCTCATGGTTATCATACCATCAGAACCTAATACTGGGACCATGCCTACAGGGCACGCTACTGTACCTGCGGCACCCCCAGTGGGGGCAGAGACACAAGATGGCGTGGCCGCCCCGTAAAGATGAAGGTGAGGGCGTGGCTGTGATGGAAGCTGATCAGCGTGACAAAACACACACAGAAGGTGGGGGAGGGGTGCAGATGTGGGTGGGGGAGGGGGGTGTTAGCTGACAGGAAAAGATGTGTTAATGGGTGGACCCGCCGACAACAAATGCAACACCAACACACTTATTTTTACAAATGCGTGACTAATCCAAAGTTTTGAAAATTTGCTGCTCCCTTTGATGATAAAATGGCTTAAGAAATGTGGCTTTTTTGTTTTGTTGTTTTCAGAAAAACGAAAAAAATTCAACAAGCAAGGGTTTTGCCCAATAATGCATGTCAGTAATACATGCCTGTGAGTATTGCTGCATTGTCTATTGACATGTGTTGCTGCACCAGTTGTGTTCAAATGTCCATTTCTCAAATGCCACTGATGCTAATTATTGGGCATGGACTCTTTTTTTTCAGGGCAGATACCGATTATTAAGGTCAAGGTCATTTTCAGTAAATGGTCAGATCCTGGCTTTGCAACAAATTAAAAAAAAAAAAAAAATCAAATTCTTAATTTTGGTGAAATGATTTAGATAATGTATTTTTTTGTTCACCAATAAATTTTAGACATTCAATTTTTGTGTAAAATTCTAAAAAAAGGTTTAGGGAGCATCAAAGCGTCTAACTTAAACAAGTAAATAGCGCTCTAAACTTTTATTCAGTAAATTAAATTCTTCAAACTTTCCAAATTACAGTGTGGCGTTAACGTTCATTGAGGCAGGAGTGACGTGTCGCGGCATGTGACACAAAGATGAGACATGCTCAAGATGCATGCCGTTTAAAAAAATTGTGCTTACCAGATCTGCAGTCGGATCTTCTTCCCCCTTAGCTCCACCGTCTTGATTTTGAAATCAACTCCTAGGTAGAAAAAAAAACTGCATTTACAACGCTACCTTATCAGAAACAAGCAAGAATTATGCGTATTAAAACAAACAAATGACTTTGAGTCAGCAAGCTTAATGCTAATACACAAGCAAAATGCCATAGATGGGGTAACCTACAGCATCTATCATTACAGTGATATTATACTTTTATTCAACGGGTATTTGAACACATATATCAACTACAATAGAACAATACTCACAGGCATTTATTCTACAGCTTATTGAGTCTCTTAGTAGTAAAAGTCTTTTTTTGTTTGTGACTGTATAATACTGCCCCCCTGTGGCCAAAGCTATGGAACCCCATTCCTTTTCAATTGGGAAAGATGACTTTAGAAACAAATGTTTCGAGCTGCCAAATAAAGCTCATTAAATCAAGGTTCATTATAATATTATTGTAAAAGTGCTCAGTGAGAGGAACAGCATGCCAAGGACAGAAAATGGAGCAACGTCATGATGGCAGCTGTTTGTATACGGGCGACTATTTTGGGATTGGACACTGGTGACTGACTGCTGAGTTGTTTTGCTCCAAACAACAAATCAGGAACAGAAAATCTGACTGCCAACATCTACATTTGAACATTCAAAACATCCTCCACAGTGTAGAATAATTTTACATTGATGCTATGGTGCGGGACTGAGCTTTTGCATTTACAATCAATTGTAACAGAAAAGAAATATTTCTTCATTAGCTTTATTAGCTCATGACACCCCTAAATATTATTTCATGTCTGGGCTATAAAATATATTCGATTCATTTTCAATTTCAAAAATACCAGTTTGAAAATGTGCTAAATTATGAAATCAAAGTTTTTACAAGACATATTTACAATAGTTACTAACTGCTTTAGGTAGAATCAATGTATAATATTGTTGTCTGAACAATTTGATTGAGACGAGTTTGAGTAAATCAAACCTATAAAAAAAGGTTGGGTTTCTTACTCCAATGAAAATCGTTATCGACCAAAATGACTGAAAACAAATCGAGATTTTAATTTTTTGTCATTTCGCCCAACTTTGTTTAATGTAGACAAATCTGGGGTATAATGTCTTCGATTGTCATCTAAGGACAATGTTATTATTAAATCAAATATCCGGAAATCTGTGCAAAACAAATAAAACGCGAAGGAGTAGAGAGTAATCCAAGACAGAACACAACAAACACATTGATATATGACGCAAAAACCGGTTTGATTTTTGTTTCGTTCCAATGTTTTGCAGGCAAGAGTATAGCACTGCCCGGACGGCTAACTCGAAACATGCTAACGACACAAATTTCGACCCCAGAAAACACACAAAAACTAACTTTCAGAGTGAATCGCTATTTGTGATATACGGGGCCCTACTCATTGCGATACCAGTTAATAGACGGAGCCCTGCTACTGTAAATCGCGATTGGAAAAAACAAGAAGTCACCCAAAGGAGGTGACTTCAATTTTTTTTGTTTTTAACTGCTCCTCACCTACGGTGGACTTGCAGGCCTCGCAGAAGGTGTCGTCGGTGTATCTTTCCATCAGGCTGGTTTTGCCCACGCCGCGGGAGCCGATAATGATAATTTGAAGTTTAAGGTCAGCGGGCCTGGGCGGCATCTTCCTGCGGCGTGACTGAGCCCCCAGAGCGGGCGATGAGTTCGAGGAGCTGCCGCCGACGCCAGCCCTCCGCGGGATGTCATTTCGCGGATCCATCAGCGGCTCCACATTTGGGATTAAAAGTTGAGAAAAAACAACTTTGATACTTTTTTTTTTTATTAGTGGTAACTTTCTTTACTAAACTGTGAAGTTCGGTCAAGTTTGCTTAGCGTAAAAAATCGCTGTTGTTGTTGTCCAGCCATTAGACGCCGAAGGGCGATGATGTCATTCGGCCACCCCAACTGTTTCCGGTTCCGTCAAAATCTGTTTCAACCTCAAGAGAACTACATTCATTTCAAGAGAATTGAATTAAATTTTTTTTTTTTAATTTAAGCGTAATCACATAATTAATGAAGCCATCATAAATATATTTTTATTTTAGTTATTAACTCGAGGTTTTTTTCTTTGACGGTTACACAATTGAGGAAATCTTTTTTTTTTTAATAATCATCGTAATCGCTTCTGCTTTATATTACTTTCAATAAATACTCATTGTTTGAACGGAATATGTTGAATATTCTAAGAATATAATTGAGTGCAGAGCCGGTCTTGAACACGGTACGTCATAGCCAATTTTGTCCCTTGGAGGCTCCCGTAGGCTGCGCAATTGCGTGACGTCATACACGAGTGGCTCCCAGCTAATCCAAACATCGACGACAGACCTCCACTGCTGGTCGATCCATCCCCGAACCTTGGTGGCATTGGCGTTAAACGACGGCATGGCTGCCCAGAAAATAAACGAAGCACACGAACACATAGCCAAAGCCGAGAAATGGTGAGCGTTATGTTACGTTTTACGTTTGATGTTAGCTAGTGGCAGCTAAAGGGCCACTGTTGTGTTTTCATGCGACGCATTGACAGATGAATGAATGCGGGTCATCGATTGCTCTATCGATTGATTTGTTGCAGTTTAAAAACAAGTCTGACAAAGTGGAAGCCGGATTTTGACAGCGCCGCATCAGAATACGCTAAAGCAGGTAATGATGGAGGAAAGGACGCTAAAGCGGCTCACACACGCACACACCGATTTTTTTACTCTAGCATCTTAAACAATAATATTTTCTTGCATCCCCACTCATCTAAAAACATCATTCCGATTACATTTTTGTATTTGTGGAATATCAATTGAGCTGCAATTTCTACTTGTTTTTCACACAACAAATACAAAAAAACAGGTGAGTCATGATTGGTTGTTACCTGAGTATCTGTGATGTCATATTCAGGCGACATCCATTGACAAAATGGCTGTGCACTGAAATGGTTAAAAACAGGTGGATTTTGCTGCATGATTCATGTCAGAATGCCATGTTTAGACTAGTAGGGGTGCATAGACTATATTCATGTAGAGAAATTACAGGGGAATTGCCACAGCAACTGCGGATTTGCATATTTGCAGATTGTTTTTACTTCAGGTTTATTTCTATTTTGTACATTAATGGGAGTTGTCTACTCTCATATTTTGTGTGAAATGTATTTTGAATATTCATCAGAATTGTCAAAATGTTTTTGTAAGGAAAAAGTGCCAAATCTCTTTGATTTTTATTTCAATCAAGGAAAAGTGGTCAGAATTTGTGTGTGTGTGTGTGTGTGTGTGTGTGTATAACCCCGTTTGCGATGTTTTATTTCCAGCCGTGTGCTTCAAAAATGCCAAGCAGTACGAGCAAGCCAAAGATGCTTATCTGAAGGAGGCCGAATATCACACGGAGAACAAAACGTATCCTCAACTTGTCCTGTTATTCTTCTGTCATTCCCTCTTTTATTTGCTGTCTTTCTTTAACGTGTCCTTTACAGCCTTTTTCACGCTGCCAAGTGAGTGTCTCTTCATTCTTTCAGAACACACAAGGTGTTTTTATTTATTTTTATTTTTTTAATTTTAATGCGTTTGTCTCAATCCCGCAGGGCTATCGAACAAGCGGGCATGATGATGAAAGAGCAGAAGAAGATGCCCGAGGCCATCCAGTACATTGAGAAGGCTTGCATGATGTACATAGAGAATGGGACGCCCGACACCGCCGCCATGGCGCTGGACCGGGCTGGCAAGTCAGTATGAAGCACACACAAACTGAATAAATATTCCGGGCTGGAGGGGGAAATTTCGACCAAGTCGGGTACGTAGAGCAAAAATTGACCTGCCTCAAAACTTTGCCAGAGCCATGTTTGATCATTTCCAGTTAAAATAGTTACAAAAATAATGTAATCATCATTTAAAGCAAAGTGTAATGGGCACACAATAGTATTTCAGAAAAAAAGACCACCTTGACATTTGGCTCTAATCTTTGTCTTGTTGCACCACTTGGTCAAATGGCTGACATCGTTTGTGTATTTTCTATGTGGCCTTGAATTAGATTAGATTAGATTAGCACATTTAGCTCCCCAAAAGAACTAATTTCCCCCAAAGAACTGTATTATCATAGCATCTAATGTTGAGCTCAGTGTTTCAAGTCACATGTTAAAACTGAGAGTCCATCTTTGATATACGCAGGTTGATTGAGCCCCTCAACCTGGAGAAAGCTGTGGACTTGTATCAGAAGGCCGCCGGCGTCTTTGAGGTACAGAGAAGATGTTTTTGTGTGATGATGAGGATGACGCTGATGTGAGTCTGAATTGCGTTGCGTGCCGGCTGCAGAATGAGGACCGCCTGCGGCAGGCCGTGGAGCTGCTGGGCAAAGCGTCCAGGCTGCTGGTGCGTTTGAAAAGGTAAGTGGCCGCCGCATTGCTTGCGTTCTTCTTCGTTGGTAACGCAAATTCTGAATTTGTACTGACAAAGATTGGATGACGCTGCCGTGGCTCTGCAGAAAGAGAAGAACATGTACAAGGAAATTGAGAACTTTCCCATGTGCTTCAAGGTCAGCTGCTTCTTTCATTGGCAAAACAAAAACACGCACACACACACACACACACACACACACACACACACACACACACACACACAAAATGGTGATTTGGGAGGGCAGAGTCAAATCCTTTTGCTCCATTAAAGTCTGCTTTCTACTTGTTTGGATTTGGGAAAACGTAGCAAAAATTTCTTTGATATTTTCAGTCACCTTTGTAAGTGTTGCACGATTGAAAAATGTTAAAGTGTAAAGCAATATGAAAATGGCTTAAATTTATTGATTGATGACAATGGCATCTCTTGCATCACATTTAGATGAAATTATCGTGTTAATGTAAAATATGATTTCATATAAGATGGAAATTTTATTTAGGTATATTTTAATACATTCTACTAAAGTCATCTAATGCATGTCATTTTGTTATAATTTATCTACAAAAATACTTTCTGCATTAAAAAGGTTATTAAATTTTATTAAAAAAATAACATTTATAATAAATACATTATAAATAATATATAACATATTAAAGCTTGTCTTACTTCCTTTTTTAAAAATGTTTATGCATCAATTATATTTTTATGAATTAAATTACATGTGAAATATAAATGTAAAAGCATGACACTTTTAAGAGGTACATGTTTTAAAATGTAACATATTTTTGAGTTTTATATTTGATCATTTAAAAATGCATCACATTTGAAAAAGGTTTTTCATATGAATAATTAAAATTAAAATATTTGTATTTCCCCCCCCAATTTTGTTAGTTATATATCACTAGCATCAAGAGTAATCCTCCACTCTCTAAAATTGAGACCCTAAAAATGGCAAGTTTGTCTGTTAGCATTGCATTGTGGGAAAAGAGCAAGCAATTTTTAGCGCTTTCAATAATTAGTAATAATAATAATGATAAAAATAGCTCCCTACACCTGGGACCTGCCCAATAGTATAGATTAAAAAAAAAAAAAAAAACAACTCCCAAAAATCTGATTTATAAAGTTATGCACCTTTATTAATTGAAAATAAATACACAGTCCTTTAGAATTTGGTTGTATTTTCTAAAATGTAATCTCTTTTGTGGGATATTTTTTAATTCATTCTCTTTATTATTTAAAAATTAAGATGACCTCACATGCCTGTCATTTTTTAAATAGAAATTCTTTAAATCAGTGCTTCTCAAATTCGGCTCCCATTTTTTTTTTTTTTTTTTTTTAACTTAGACAGGCTTTCCTTCAGAAAGTGACATGAGAATGTGCTTGCCAGAACAACAAACATGGTGAAAATAACAATAACATTAACATAATTAACATAATGAGCTGAATACTACTTGTTTGGGGGGGGTGGGGCTTGTTCAGAAAACGACGGCCCAGGTGCTGGTCCACCTTCACCGAGGCGACTACGTGGCGGCCGACAAGTGCGTCAGAGAGAGCTACAGGTAGGAAGGAAGCCTTCATCTTCATTCCAGATGCACTCGCACATTTTGGTTTTAATCTATATTTTTTTCATATTGCCTCACCCTTTGCATCACGTTTAACATCAACTTTGTGTTTCCAAGGGCGGTTTTGAAGACAACTTGCAAGTTCAGTATTTTAGCCTGAAACTTGAAGTCAAATCAGCATTTTGCGGGCCATATAAAATGATGGGACGGACCGGATCTGGTCCCCGGGCCTTGACTTTGACACCTGTGATTTAGACAGCATCGGTTTTTGGAAACCTTATATACTATTTTCACGAGCAGTTACATGGAATTCCAAAACAAAAAATGACATTATTTCACATGTTTAAGCATTTTAAAATCAAAATTAAAAAAAAAAACATTGAATTTGAAATATAAAAAGTGCAAACTTCAATTTCAAAATTCAAAATAAAACGATTCGTTCAATAGGTTTAACTGTGTATTAACAGTTCAATTGATTTTTCACGGTAAAAGGGGAAACTCAGACATTAAGAATTATTTTTTTTGCAGTCTGCCGGGTTACAGCGGCAGCGAGGACTGCGTTGCCATGGAAACGCTGCTACAGGGCTACGACGAGCAGGATGAAGATCAAGTGTACCGTGTGTGCAACTCACCTCTGCTCAAGTACATGGACAACGACGTGAGTACAAAATAACAGCAAGCAATGCGCCAGCGCTTCAAGCTGGTTAAAAAATTAAAAAAAAAAGCTCTCCATCGACGGTCCCAGTCGGAGTTTATTTTCAAGAAGAAAAAAACTAAAGAGAAAACATGTCGTGCACGTTCGTTCAGGATGCTATGCTAATGCTAATACACGATTCAAAAAGTCGTAGGAAGTCTAACAAATAAACGGCACCGATGTCGCAGTGTTGTAAAGTATATTAGAACGCAATTATGCAGAGAAACTACAATTTACTACAGGCACCTTAAGCGTCTTTATTCTACAAGTATGTAAAAATACACAAGGAATTTACAATGCATCCAAAAAAACCTTAGTGAGCAGTTGCTAACATTTTCTGTTATTATACTGCCCCCTAAAGGCAAAGAAGCACAATTTCATTCAATTCAATGGGGAAGATGATTTCAGATATGATTGGATTTTTATAGAAAGTAATGGATAATGTAATTTCATATTTTTATACGATTTGTGAAGTAGTTGCTTTTAAAAAATGTTAAAGCAGTAACTGGGTCAAGAAACACATTTTTTAAATGATAAGACTTTTTTTATGGGGTACCTTTTTGCTTCATTCTTGGCAAAATATTTTTCAAAAATATTGTGTAAATGTAATAAGTTGTAAATGTTATAAGTCAGAATAATTTAGTTGATTTTAAAAATGTATAAATGAATTTCTTTTATTTAAAAAATAATTCGACAACAAATGACAAGTGCTTGTGTCTTCATTTGGTTAAAAGAAAAGAACATTGGGTTAGCCTTTTGCAAAAATAAGTCACAGCTTTGGAAAATATTACAAAGAAAAATGATTACAAATAAAAAAGATTGTTATAGATTTTTTACATTAATTTAAAAAGATGTTTGTCTTCCTTTTTTAGATTTTCACATTTTATTTTCAAAAACATTTGTCGAGTGAAAAAAAAGGGAGGGTGCTTTTTAACGTTGTGTGAAAAATGTTTTTTCAGAATATGTAAAATAGTAATATTGACAAAAGTGTAAAATTTACAAAAAAATATACAAAACAAAAAATTCTATATTTTTTTTCACCAATTTTAGGCAACTTTTGAACTTCATATTTAAAGCCTCTAAAAAAAACAACCCAAAACGTAACCTTCATAGAATGCCTAACTTTAAAAAATTATTTAAAAAAAAAAACCTGTGTAATGTAAATTTTTTTCAGTACGCCAAGCTGGCCATTTCGCTGCGGGTTCCCGGCGGAGGCGGCAAGAAGAAGAAGGCCGGCGCCGCTCCAGCAGGGGGCGCTGGTGGGGAAGGTACCGCAGCTGCCGCTGCTGACGACGAAGACGAGTATGAGGGCGGGCTTTGTTAACCTTGGTATCATCCCGCTAAAATTCGCTTGACGGGCCCAAATCATGGGATAAAAAAAAAAAAAGGATAACATATATATATATACACACACAGTATATATTGTTGCAAATAAGTCTTGATAAGTGTTGAGATAAGAAAATTTAATTTAAGGAGGACGTGTGGAAGTTTCTGCTTGTTGTCATGTGCATGTGAGTGTTTGTCTGTGAAAATGAATCAATAATAATAAATCAATAGAAATAATTGCAGAAAAGTGTGCATCATATTGCTGTCAAATTCCTCTAATGCACCATGGTGCAATACAAAGAGTTCAAAGGTCAGTCGGCAGACACTTCTTCCTCTTGTCTACTACCTTCGGCTGTGCGTACACCTCGCCAATTTCAAGGCATTTCAACCTAAAATGCTGTCAGCTTACTGTTTTTAAAGACAATTTTTGGTTTGTGTGGGTTTTTTTTTCGTTTTGTGCTCTTACCTATGTGTACATTCCCCCAAGAAGTAAATACTGTATCTGATGTACATATCATGTCAACATGCACCAATAAACAGTCCATTCGGTGACATTTTTTGGCTGGCTCTTTTAATTTTTTTTGACCATGTGTAGTGAAGTAAGTCCTGTTTTTAGACATACCTAAAAAAACATGAACAGTAAGTTGGTTTAAATAATCAAATGTAATAATTTTTTTAAAATTAAAACACCTATCCATAAGGCAGTTAAAAAAATTCATTACAGGTGTAAGACCACGTGAAGACCATTTATAGTAAAACCTTTTTTTCCTAGATAAAAAAAAAAAAGGCCATGTATAGCAGGGCTCTTTTTTGTAAAAAAAAAACAAAAAAAAAAGTTTTTTTCAAATGATCAAAAAAGTTACCATGTATAGTAAAGCATGCGTCGTAAAAACTATGTAAAAGAGTACCAGTAAAAGAATTAGTAAAAGACTAAAAAACTAGTAAAAGAACCATCTATTGTAACGGTTTAATTTCCCCCCCCCCAAAAAAAACATGGGTAGTTCATTCATTTTTTGTGTTTTTTAAATGAAAAATAAAACATGTACAAGGCAGTTGAAAATAAAATCATATTATAGGTGTTTAAAATAAAACACAACCATGTATAGTGAGACTTTTTTTTTTTTTACAAAAAACCCAAAACATGTTTTTTTTCTAAATTATATATATAAAAAAAAAACCTCCCATGTAGTGAAACCTTTTTTCCGAGATAAAAACCATGTATAGTAAGGTGTTTTTTTTTTTTTTAGTCATGAATCATTGAATGAACTATAAATGGTAACACTGTTTTTTGTTAAAAAAAAAATCCCAAAACGCATGTAGCTTGTTGTAAAACTGTCATTTCAAAAAATTATATGACCACGTATAACAAAAACATTTTTCTCATGAAAGACAACCATATAGCGATTAAAAAAATATGTATAGTAAAGGCATTTTTTTTGTTTGTGTAAAAAGCATGTATAGTATGGGCTTTTAACCACAAAAAAATTCCATCTCAAGGAGGTATTTTCTTCCCAGAAAACAAAACAAAACAAAAAAATTACCATGTAGAGTGTATATATCCATATATCTACATATACAGCTTTCTGTATATGCTGTAAATGATTTCTAAAGAAGCTTCTAGATGAACCTGTGATTTTACACCAGATGCTCTAGATTTACATATAAATGCTGAGATAACTGCTAGTGCAGTGGAAATTTGTTGAAATTCCACTGCCTCTTTCAATCAAGAGTGCCATCTAGTGTCATCAAAAAGTATTACAATTTATTAATGAAGTTTCATTTGCCGGTCATCTACTACTTGGTTGCTGTTTTGTTATTTATTTAATTATTTTTTTAATAGAAAAACCCCTCTGAAGTAGTTTTTTTCAGCAAAAAATGTCAATAAAATGACAATAGTATCAGTCAATATCAGGACTATCAAAGCGTGCCCTTCAAAAAGTCAATGGAATCATCCTCAGGGTTGTGATTTCAATATACAAAAATAAAAACAAAACGCACAGCCATTGACCTTTGACCTCTGCCTTACGAAAGTGGCCAACCCCTGCGAACACAAATGTTGTGAGGCGCCATTTTGGTTTTGTCACTTCCACCACAGCCTTTATTATCATACACACATCACATTTTCACTTGTATTTCCCAACTCTTGTGTATTTGCAATGAAAATGAACAATAATGAAGTGCTTGTCTCATGCTACAATGTCCCACTAATGCATCGTTTGCTTCGGATTTATTTTCAACTTCTCACCCCGGATGGAGAGGCTCAGCTCGTCTCAGCATGATTCGGAAACTGCGCAATGATCAACTGGCAATTTAGTCCGTTTTTTTGTTTTTTTTTGCCATTACGCTGACCATCATTTTTGCAGTAAACGTTACATACGCATCATGCCATTTGCAAGAATGAAAAAGCGCTTCCTGAGAGAGGTGTAAAAGTCGTAGAAAACAAACAAATGAGGCACCCATAGCCGACTAGTAGTTGCCATGTTCAAAATGTTTCCTTAAAACAAGAGAAAAATACACATAATTTTTCAGAGAGCACATTGGTATTTTGTATGGTTTTATTGTCAACAGTAGATTAAAAATGACTCAGGCAATGCTAATTATTAGGCTCATGAAATGAAGAACAAGAAGTGGCTCTCCCAAATAAAAAAGTTCTTACATGCATTCCGTCCTTCCACATATATGCATCCAAAAAGAAAACCCTAATGATTTTTACTGTTTGTTTTCTTTACTTAAAAAGACAAAAACATTAAAAATAAAAAATAGAAAAAAACCCATAGCAAAAGTATTTTTGTTTTATTTGGATGGTTAATATCAATAAATTAAAAAAAAAAGGTGACAAAGAACAAAAATCGGTTTACTAGCTTCCTCATTTTGTAAATGAAAGAAAATCCTTAACACAGAATAATCGGTTGCGTCAGATAAAATTCTCACAAAATTTGCAGAAACAAAATTGGAAATAAATGAGTGAAAAACAAGAATGCATCAATTTTAAAATGTTTGTCTTCAAATTCTTTAATTAAAAACAATTCTTATCCAAACACAAAGTAATTGGGTTATATAAATACTGTAGAGAAAAAAAAAAACACTAAAAATAGTGTAATTGTGTGCTTCCAGCACAACATTTTGCCATATAATATGCCTAATATATATATATATATATATATATATATATATATATATATATATATATATATATATATATATATATATATATATATATATATATTAGGGCTAGGAATGAATTTTATGA
Organism: Hippichthys cyanospilos; assembly: GCF_059441005.1. Classification (NCBI taxonomy): domain Eukaryota; kingdom Metazoa; phylum Chordata; class Actinopteri; order Syngnathiformes; family Syngnathidae; genus Hippichthys; species Hippichthys cyanospilos. Next base: position 8,346,535 of record NC_142380.1, read on the forward strand.
AACGGATGCATATGTGTTTGTCAGTTTCCGTGCAAATTTTGTGAGACTTTTTGTTCTTTAGGAACGTAACCTTGAAGCCCTCACATGATGACACAGATACTTTTTTTACATGTAAGAAGAGCACTTCCTGAGAAAATTGTATGTTAAGACCTGCTGAGAAATCAAGAGGCATGAAGTCAAGTCTCGTCATAGAAGTGGTTCTCCCAAATAAGAAACGTTTTTGTGTGTGTGTGTGTTGCAGGCGTCCATATGAGTGATGAAAAAAGTATTGCACGCTCCCCTGTTGCAAGAGTTCCAGTCAGAGAAGAAGAATTGTGCTCATTTGGTTGGGGGAAGCCCTGGCGCGAGCGTCTTAGAAAAACCTCTTTTTTTTTTTTTTTTGGTCACTGCGTCTTCTCGCGCGTCCACTTGATCATGGTCTCGGGCGAGCGGTAGAGGAAGATGAGCTTAGCGTACATGTCCTCCTCCAAGTCCAGCTCGCCCGTCTCGCGCACCAGGAAGATGTCGGTGCACAGCTTGAGGATGCGGTCCACGTTGGGCAGCTCCTCGAACATGATGGTGTGCGAGATGCCGCTGAAGAACTCGCGCACGAACTTGCCGATCACCAGCACCACCGACGCGTACAGGCCCATGATCCTGCATGGCAAAAAAAGAAAAAAAAAGAAAAAAAATGGTCTGATTTATTTTTCCGTTGGTTGTTTAGCCTCCAGATTCCGCATTTTTAATCCACATTTATTTTTATTGTTGACTCTCAGAATGTCTGGGTTATTAGCAAATGGTTTGCTAAAACAATAGCTCGAAATATTCAAGTGGAAAAATTTGGACCATTTTGGGGTCATTTTCTTTCACATCATTCTGGCAGAATTTTAGCCAAGATATGGCCCACTCCTACGAGCGCGACAACTAGGCGCTTGTGCCATGTTGAATTTCCACATGTTGTCACCATCTGGGTGAAATTTCAGCTTCCTAGTGTCTTCTTTCAATGCGCCACCTTGGATGTGAAACGCATTTGATGGAAAGATCAAAAGACTGGAGAAAATACTGCACTTAAGTGTTAAAAAGTGTTTTTAAACATTTTATTTTGATCAACTATTTATTATTATTTCTATCAGTTATTTATTGTTTTCTTTTAAATATTCTTTTAATTATGTGTCAAGTGTCATCTGCCTCTCCAAATTTTATAGAAATGATATGGAAAAAAAAATTCAAAAGAATGTAGAAAATGTAGTAGATTACCTTTGAAATATAAAAAAAAACAAGAAAAGTATCTGAAACATCCATAAAATTAGCAATTTTGTCCCCAAAATTCCATGAACTTTTGCACTGGATGTTTAACATTGGATTTTCTCCAAATAGTGAGAAGCTAAAATAAATTATTTGAATAAGCAAAGTGTTTTTTTTTTCCTTCTTTAATGGCTAAATTTTGGAAGTTTTGGATTTGTATTGAAAAAAAAAGGGAGAGGAGTAAACCAAAATTTCAACGTTTTCACAAAAAAAATAAAGTAAGATATGTCTTGCTGTTCTCAAGATGTTGATGTTATTAGGGAAATATTTACTGAAACACAAAAAACATATTCAAGGTGCAAGGATTAAAAAAAAACAAAAAAAGAGTGCTTTGGTTACAAATTTTGAGAAAATAACTGTCAAGTGTTTTTATAAATGTGCTGGATAAATGAAGAAAATTCAGAAAAGGCACGGAACTGAAAGTAAATAAGACTCCCTGAATTTTTTTTTGGGGGGGGGGACATTTGAAACCTTATCCCCGCAAATACATACATTTTCATTTATGTGGTTTTACCATTGATTTCCTCTAAATTGTCGGAAGCAAAAAAAAAAATAAAAACCCAAAAACTATGTACATATGAATGTTTTTCCTTTTACGTCTAAATTTTGTACTCTTATTAAAAAAAGTTTTTGTTTTCGGTTATTTTTCCCCATAAGTGATGGATCAAGCCCCTGGAGAAAAACGTCGATTAAAAGAAGGGTGGAAAAGAAGTTTTGCGTTTCTCCAAAATAAATAGCAAAGCGTCTGGGTTTTGAGCTAAAAATGCGCTGGAGTTTGTATGTGGAAAAGGTACCCACCCGTATCCGGCCAGGAAGCCCAGGCTGGGCGGGCTGACTTGGTCGCTGAAGACGTAGAGCTCCAGGCGGGCGTCGCGGTTCGGATTCTTCTCGATGGGTCCGCGTTCCGTCTGGTTGACGATCCACCACTCCTGCAGCTGCCGCTGGGCCGTCTTCACCTGCTGCAGGCTCACGCTGATGTTCATCATCTTCTCGTCTGCGGCGGGCAAAACAAACAAATTGACGGAGGCGGGAAAGGGCTCTCCTCACGCGTCTTTTGCGTGGTGGCCGATTCCGCTTCATTTCAAAGTCAGTCGAACGCTTTTTTTCATATTCGACAAGCAGCGTTCTCTTGCTAGTTGTTATTGTTTTGTCCTGACGTCATGAAGGGGGCGTGGCAGCCACACGGCTTTAGTCAATGAGACGTTTCACTTCCTGGTTAGTATTGTCGGTGCAGTGGACCCCCGGTGTACGACGTCCCCGCCTTACGTTTTTTTCAGCTTGCGACATTTTAGTGCTTAATTCCAAGTAGAATTGGTTAGCCAAAGATTGCTATTGATGTTAAAGAGAGAAGTAAGAAGATGATTTACATGGAAACGACGCTGGAGATAATCAAACACTATGAAGTTAGCCTAGCCTAGGCTACTAGGGAATATGGGCAGAACAAGAGCCACTCAAAGGTAAATAAATCCTCTCTATATTTTTTATTTATGATGTTATTTAATCGTATACATGTATATTATGTATAGGTAGCACTTACTATACTATTTTGCTGCCAATATTAATATGTATATCCAATTTTGATGTTTTTAACCGGGGTTCTAAATGTATTAGCTAATTAACATAGGTTTGGATTGCCCGCCATACGAGCCCAACCGCGGGACGGATCAATCGTAAAGCGGGGGCCCGGGCAAGGTTAAAATTAAAAGCGCAGGAAGCGGGCCCGACCTTTGTAGAGCTGCTCGACGGGCTTGGCGTCCGAGTCGCTGGGCGCCCGGATGTAGCGCGGGAAGATGTCGCAGAGAGTCCTGCGGGCGCAAGAGGGAAGCGTGAAATCCCAAACGGGGGGCGGGCCGGGCCCGGCGGGCGCCCCGGTCCACTCACACGTGGGCGTGGTCGTGGTCGCCCCGGAGCAGGAGCACCAGTTCGCGCTTGGTGTGGTTGGCCAGGTTGGTGACCCGCTTGCCGGACGCCTTCTCGGCCTTGGCGCCCAGGCTGAGGTTGCGCTGGACCGACCAGGACACGGTGACGGGGAAGTCCTCGTCCAGGGTCAGCATGTCGATCAGGGTGTTGCGGCTGGGCGGGCTGATGGTCCAAAGGGAGTTGGAGCTGCCCTTCAGCTCGGCGATCACCAGGTCGCCCGGCATGTAGCCGCCCAGCCACTCCAGCGCCTCCTAATGGACGCCGTTTGTACTGCGCTTTTTAACTGCATCATATTGTTTTTTTCTCTCCATTTCGTTTCTTCGATCGTTTTCCTGGCGGCGTCAGTCACTTTTCTTAAAGGATTGCATTTGGGCCTCAATTTGTCCAATTTTGAAATTTGACATTTTCTCCCAATTGAATTAATTGGCTCCATCTCATCTCTTCCTTGATTTTTCATAAGAGGATTAGGTCCAGTGAAGAAAAAAATGAGAGAATTGGCAAGATTCTGATTTCTATCTCAGAATTCTGACTGAATCTCAAGATTTCAGGTTTAAAAAGATCATTCTCTCTTTAAAGCGAAAATTCTGATATTATTCCGAAAATTCATGAAACCAAAGGAAGCAAAAATTCTGACTTCAAAATGACTATTCTGAGAATGAAGTCAAAATGTCAGAATTCTCATTTGAAAGAAATAATTCTCACTATCCTCATAATTCCGGTCAAAATTCTGACTTATTCTCTGACGTTTTAAACCAAACAAAGCAAGAACTGTGATTTTAAAAAAAGAATTCAGCAAATAAAGTCCGAGAAGTCGAAATTCCCACTTCAATACCAGGATTCTGAGAATAACGTTCCCACTTTAACGTCACATTTCTGAGAAGAGTCAAAATTCTAACTTGAATTGATAATTCTAAGTGCTCACTTAAAAATCACCATTCGAACTGTGCTATACCATTTTGAGAATTCAGTCAGAACGCTCAGAATAAAATCAGAATTCTCACTAATGTCCGATTTCGGCGAAACTCACCTCGTCGTCGTTGTAGAGTTTGACGAAATTGGTGAAGTCCTTTTCGCTGACTTCCTGCAGTTGTTTCTGCTGAGCGCTCATGGTGAAGATGGGCTGCAAGAGGAAAAAGGAAGGAAGAGGGAAAAACAAAAAACAGCGTTACCGCATTTTGTAACGTATTTTTGTTTTGTTTTTTTTCTGTGCCCACCTGGAAGCCGGCCAGCGTGATCTCTAAGGAGACGTCCAAAGGCGGGTTGACCACGCCGGCCACCGATTTGACCAGCGACATGAAGAGGAGCGGGAACCACACGATGCAGATGAGCAGCATGACGATCATGCCCCCCATGCCGTACTTCACCACCTTCTTCTTCTTCTGGCCTCGGGGTTGGGGGTACCTCTGCGTGTTGGGGGCGGGGCAAACATGCCTTTTTAGATTAGCAGCTACCTTCAACAACAAAACGGCAATCGTTCGCTGCCAATGACGGTTATAGATGTTAAAAATCGAACTATGGAAGCTGCGATCCCAAGATTTTTCTCACGGATTTATTTTATTTAGATCTGGGAAGACTGGCTGCATTGCTAATGTAGTCATCCAGATTTTGCGTTTTGTGCTTTTTCTTAACACGCGTTGGCCGTAGCGCACGAGCGAGCTTCAGAACGAGTCGTGTTCGAAGGGGAACAAGGAAAATAAAGTTCAAGCAGGAAATGACTTCAAGCAAGACTTGGCAAGCCCATTTCCCGCTCGGCTGCATTTTGCAAAATGTCACAAAGCGCGGATTTGATTGCGGCACCTTCTCCGACTCTCGCCAGCATTTGAGGATAAAGATGTGAGCGTAGATGTCCTCCACGCAGATCCAGCTGGACAGAGACAGCGACGTGTCCGTCCACACCCAGTCCATCACGGCACGCAGCTCGGTCAGGAAGGGAACCATCCGGAACCTGACGACAACACGCGCTTCTTGTTATTTGTTTTTTTTGGGGGGTAGGTTTTTTTTTTTTTTTAATGTCCAGTAGGGATGGGATGGGACACAAACCTCCGAGACGACACGTCTCCCGAGATTGAATCCATGAGAACGAAATAAGATTTTGGCAAAGCTTGCACAGTAAAAGTTTCATTTTTTATATTCATTTTTTTTTCTAACGAGACACGTCAGAACCACAGACACATTTGACTCAGCCCGGTATGATCAAAAGTGATCAGTAGCAACGGAAACCAAGTCAGGGTGTCAGCATCAAAATCTGCAGCTTTGATCAAAGTCTCTTTACCTGCCTGCGGAAAGTAACTCGATTGCTCTCGAGCGCTGCTAGCTAGCGGCTAATTTATGCAATAGACGCCGCGCTAAATGCTGGCAGCAGGCGCCACACAATTAAATGCCAACGCAATTAGGACATTTTTGGTGCATTTGACTGAATGCGATTTCAGAACAACATTGGGCGTGATTTCCTTTTTTATATCAAGAGCAAAAAACAAAAGAAACTACAAAAAGTTCTCACAATTGTTGTGACATGCTTTTCTTGGAAGAATGTAAAAAAAAAAAAGCCTTCCCAAGGCACTGGTGACCATACAGTGTCCATTTAGTATGATAAAGTTTATTTTGAAGCATTGGCTGGCCTTCTCACTTCTTCTGGCGAGGTGTTTTACTTTTACAGCGCATCCCATTGCACTTGAGGCCCAAAGAGCCCCAAAATATAAAAAAATCTCACGCTATGCAGCGCCAAGAACGGGAAATCTCATGGCGTTTTAATCTGGCGAGATCTCGTCCCATCCCTGATGGCGTTCTTACCCTTGAAAGAGGAAGAGGTTGACATAATTGTAGCTCTTGGTGAGAAAGTTCCCCAGGACGCGGGTGGGATAACCGCAGCGGATCTGATAGGCCGACAAGCCAAAGTAGATGCACTTGACAAAATACCACATCTGCGCCACGTTGTTTTTATTGAAGCGCCTTGGTGGAAATAAGACGAGAAGACGCCATCAACTCAGGACATCTGACGGCGAGACTGAAAGCGGACGGCTTCTTACTTCTCGGTGACACCCGGCAGGATGAAGAACATCCAGAAGTGGATGCCGAAGACGAGGAAGACCTGGAAGATGACCTTGCCCATGACAGATTTGCGCAGGTAGAGGGCCCGGTCCACCACCATGGTCCCAAACTGGATCAGGACCATCACCAAGAAAGGTCCGGGGACCTGATCCTCGGACAGGGACGAAGTGATGTCTGCCGCCGAGTGTTTCTAGAAAAGACAAAAAAGATGAAAAGTGGTACTTAACCTCAACACGTCTAACCAGCGCAAAGCATATATTGGATGCAAAAAAAACTGAGACAGAATGCTGCACCATCTATGTCAAATTCATTGCGGTTTCTATTTTCTTTGTATTTCATGTTTTAAAGAAAATGTATGTCACTGGTGTCAATTTATGACAAAAGTAAAGAATATAAAGTCACACAAACTTTTACAAATGAGTCACAAGAAACGGATAAAGCAATACGATGCTTCATGTTCCAATGAATTTGTTCTTAATCTGAAAAGAAACATGCACAGTTCCTGACACAGAAAGTTACAATTGATCCTTTGATTTAAAAAAAAAAAAAAAACGTTCATGTACCCCAGGGGTATTCGTACATCACCGCTGTAAAAATCTGCGAGAAGGCAACACCTACCCCAAAAGCCCAGAAGCCAAAGACAATGATGATAAAGTCGACGGTGTCGGCGAGGAACATGAGCACGTAGACGTCTGTCACGGCGCTGTATTCGGGATGGATGAGATCGTAGAAGAACTGACGCATGGGCACGTAGAGCTCCATGAACCTGAAACGAGACCGTCGAGCTATGAGCTTTTCATGTGAACTTTTTGGCGTGAAAATGGCTGTTAAAAAAAAATCTTAATTTGAAGGTATATTTTGAAAACTGGTTTAAAAAGACACTTTTTGACGATGAAGGCTCTGGCCTTGAAGAGCTGCTCCCTCAGCTTCTCCAGGATCATCTGCTTCTTGCTCTTCTGATGCACGCTGGCTTCGCTGCCGTCCTTGCGGCTACTGGCGCGGGACGTGACGCTTTCTGCGGAGACCATCCAATCAGGAACTGAGGTTCCCGACGCACTCCCTGAATTTGACCTCACCCCGTTTGGCTCGAGCGGACGATCTGTGGGAGACGTGCGAGCCCCCGCTGGAGCTGGTGCGCCGCTGGAAGGTGGGCTGCTGCGGGTGGTGCAGCTGCACGTGGCCCGAATCCATGGAGGTGCCGAAGTTGATGGAGCGTAAGGTGTTGGTGGAGCCCCGCCGACCACGCGCCCCCGAGGAGGCGTTGGTGGTGGCGGCGGAGGTGGGCTCCGACTCCCTCTCGCTCTCGTCTCTGCGGCTCCCCTCGTCCTCCGACTCGCTCTGGTGGGACGCCTCCCTCCTCTGCTTGGGGTTGTCCTCGTCCCATAGCCCGTGGCACTGTGGCGGCACGGGGTCACATTCAATGCCCTCGCCAGCCTTTTTGGGGCACTTGAGTGCTGCTAAATGCTAACACTGCTAGCATCTATTGCTGCACCGCATAATGAAATGTTAGCGTTATGAAGTCTCCTTTTCAGCATCCTAAGCAATTGAACTTGATTTTAGGACAATGTACTGTTGCTGTCATGGGTGATGAGTCAAGTCAGATGCTACAGAAGGCATTGCATATATTATTTGAGACGAGTGTGTTACTGAGGTGCGTAGCATCAACACACATTGCCGCGATTAGCTTGACTTCTTTCTGTACACTACATAAACGGGTACCTAAGGCAGAAAAGAAAAGAACATTGCTTGAGGATTTGTTTCCCTAAAACGGACACAAAATCTCGTAAATCTTTTAAGTCCGGTCACTCATATCGCAAGGCATCTTGGTATTTTATTTGATTAGAGGAGCCATGTAAGTGACTTTTACCTTGAGGATGGACCTGTGGAAGAAGAGCGCCAGGAGTTGCACCAGGTCATAGTGGACATAGCCGTCTTTCTTTTCCACACCGATGATATTGGGCGGGTGGTACGGGTTGTCCTTCTGTAACTTGTTCTGGTTGAAGGGAAAGAAGCCGAACTGGAAGAAGTACTTGATGACGATGGTGACCTGACAATCAAAAAAGGAAATATTCACCTAAGACAATCGGTTTTAGTTGCTAATGTTTATGTCTATGTTGTCGACAAATGAAGGAACAGATTTGCTTGTTTGATTCCGGTACCTCGGTGTAGACGATGGCAGTCATCCAGTAGCGCTTGCTGGGCCGCGGCACCGACAGCATGGCCCACAGGAAGATGGTGACGGGCAGCACCAACGTGGCAAAGTTGGCCGACACCATGTGGTTGATGATGATGACCAGGAAGCAGACCATCTCGGAGTGCGCCACCAGCATGTTGTACAAGGCGTAGCACAGCTGCAGAACCAGAGGCTGGCTCTGGTAGAACTTCTCTGACTGGTCTAGCTCCTCGTCGTAGAACATCCTGTCGATAGATGGAGCAAAGGTGGATACGGGGTTCCTCAAAGTACTGTGCTAGACCCACTGCTATGTACCTTATTAGCATAAAATGTTCAAGTCAAGTTTAAAAACTGTTTAAGGTTTGTCCAGGTCAATTTAAATATCGCTCTAAAACTGACTAGGTTACTTAAAATCGGTTTCATGTTTGTTTCAGGTCATTCAAAAACACACTAGAGTATCCATTTCTGGACAAATTGTGAGTCAATGCTGAATGGAAAATGATTGAAACCCTAACTTTGGTTGCAAACATTACTTGCAAACTTTTACCTTATTTTGAAACCTGACTTTGACACCCTAACAAGAGTTCGAAACCTGAATCGTAGTTTGAAACCCTACTGTGCCACCCAATCCAAGTTTGAAACTCTACTTTGACATTCTACACTTGTTTGAAACCATACTTTGAGACAATTACCCTACTTTGAAAACATAACCCAGGTTTTGTATGCATGATCAATCTTCATGGAAAACCTGGCCTTGTGGGTAAAATTTGGGTAGAAAAAACTTCATCCAGGTGACTTAAAAAAAACACCTTCAAACTATTCCAGTTAAACAAAAACTGCTCATCCCCATAATTTAAAAGTAATTAAAATGTTGTCAGGTTTACATTAAAACCAGTTTAAACTAGTCAAGTTCATTTCAAAACTGGTTTCGGCCTAAAGGTAAAAGTGTGATTAGTACCAAATTATGTTTTTTATGTACGACATGAAAGGTAAAATAAAAACAATAATAAAATGTAAACACCAATAGTTTGAGGTCTTACTTGTTTAGCAGCAGCTCGCTGGCTGTGAGCTCGGTGGTCATGGAAGGCAGCAAGATGTCGGACCTGCTGTCCGAGCGGCTGTCAGAGGTCATGAACATGCGGCGCCGTCTCCTGTCCACGTCGCTGTCGTCATCGCTCATCTCCAGCCGGTCGAAGCTGACCGCCTTGCTGTAGCTGGGTGGCACGTCGCCGTCCGACGTCTTGGACGCATCTGTGTCTTTGGCGCACTGGAGAGCTCCGGCGGGAGAATCCTGCTGTCCTCCTGCTCCGTCATCGCTCTCACTGACGGTGTCCTCCAGGAGTCGGTTGGAGGCCCCTTCATCTTGGTGGAAAGATCCCCAGATGACACTCCTCTCCGGTTCCTCGTCCCGTCCGTCATCGCTGAGAACGCGCCCCTCCTCACGTTCGACTTCCTGTCCATCGTCGCTGAGAACGTGCCCCTCCCCACGTTCGACTTCCTGTCCGTCGACGCAGAGACCACTCCCCTTCTCGCTTTCTACTTCCTGTTCGTCAACACTGAGAACATGGCCCTCCTTGCATTTTACTTCTTGTCCCGCTTGCGTTTCCTCCTCGCCTTCCTGGGGCTCCGCTTCAGATATGTCACATGCGCCGCCATCCTCCTCGGGCTCCTCCGGGTCCTGGGACTTCTGAGGAAGGCGATCCCGCGCATCCTCCGCTTCTTCCTCTATGGTTTCCGTGGTGCCCTGCCTGGAGGACATGTCTCTTAAAATTTGACCCGTTCTAATTTCATAGATCATTTTCAAACCAGTTCAAAATCAGTTTTAACCGTATACACTGCAATTTCAAATCAGTTTATGGCACGTTCAGATTATTTTCAAAGCTTCTAGTTCTAGTTGAATCCAGTTTAAAGTATTTCTGGGTTACCTTAAAACCAGGATAAAGCTCATCTTAAATATTAAAATTCATCTAAACTTCTAAAGCTTTTCCAGTTGATATTGAAACCGGTTTAAGTCAATTTGAAATCAGTTTAAAGTATGTTGGTGTTTCTTTGAACCGAGTTTAAAGGTCGTCTAGAATTATAGAATCTATTTGAAGTTTATCCAGTTCATCTTGAAACAACTTTTAAGTGTCAAACTCATTTTTTGAAAGCCTTTAAAGTTAATCCAGTTAGTGTCAAAGTTATCTTGAAGCTTGCGAACATAATTATGAAAGATGTTTTTAAACTTGACCTGTTAATTGTCTTCACATAAATTGTAGGCCAGTATAACGCTTTCTCAAATAATTTAAAAGCAAATTTAATGTTTGTAAAGTTAATTAGTTACTAAAATATTTTTGATAGGTCAGAGATCCGGCAGGTAATTATAATCATTTTCAATTTCTAAAGTTTTCTAAAACCATTTCAAACCTCACCCAGTTAATTTACAAAATCAAATTGAAGTTTTCTCTGATAATTTCCAACTGAGTTAACCTCGGTCCAGTTTATTTTAAAACCAGGATAAAGCTTGCCCAATTATTTGTAGCACATTCAAAGTTAGACCGGTTGAATGAACAGTTTAAAGTTAGTCCAGTTCAACAGAAGCAAAATGTTCTAATCTTCTCCTTGGTATGAGTAAATAATACATGATGAAATATGAAACATGCAGATGACAAGATGGCTGCATGGACGCCAAAGTGCGTTGCGCGTGCGTGTTGTGTCCGAGGAGGGTTGCACCTGGACACGAAGCTGCTGCCGCTGTCCATGGAAGAGTTGGACATATCCAGGCCATACATCTTGCGCAGTTTGGGCCGCGCCCTCTCGCTGGTTTTGGGGATGCACTCTGGCATTCCGTCCAGGTCCTCCAGCGTGGACTGACGAGAAAACAGCGTGGTGGCCTCTGTGTAGGCGCTGGGGTATGGCGATGAAGGTGGCGGCGGGTGGAAGGAGCGGAATGACATGGTATGTTAGCGCTGGCTGAGATGGACTTCAAATCTTGTTTTAATGTCGTGATAGGAACAGTGGGTGTTCCTTTTCAAATTAAGAACAAATTAAATGGGACATGTAGCAACTTATTGCTAAGTTGGGTTATGTTGACAGTGAATGCCTTCATTTGGTTAAGCTTTATATGGATGCATGTAGTCATTACAGATGACTTTCAAGCAGACAAACCAGAAAAAATAAAAATAAAAATGATGGTACATGATCTATTTTCTGGAGTTGCTGAATAAAATAAATCCATAGATGTCACAACAAATGTACTTTATAGGTTTATTATATCAGAGCACTCTGGGTTTTTTTTTTCATTAAAAAATCCTTGCCATTGATTAAGGAGTAAAAAATATTTCACAAATACATAAATTATGGGGCATTTTTCTTCCCAGCAACTTTTGTTGAACAAGGTGCGTATATTTTGCACATTTATTTCAGTGCTTGAGCCATGAAGAAAAAAATGAGAGTGAATGCGGGCAAACCAAATGAAGTATCGGATGGAAGTATCTTGAAAGTAAATCTGGGAGTACCTGGATATGCTGTCCCTGGAGGCCGTGGAGGCCTGGCTCTCCATCGGGTAGCCCCTGTGCCGCCGCCGGGCCCTTGACGAGCTCCCCGCCGACCCATCCTCGCTGAGCAGGTCCACGCTGGCCTGCCGTGACATGTTGAGTCGCATGGCCTTCTGGTAGTACACGTGGATGCTCTCCCTGGACGGCACGTTGCCCTATTGGAAGTTGAGAGCGGTACGGGAAAAGCTGGGGTATCAATTCATTGGATTTACTCAGCCAGGACGCTTGAGTGCAGCAGGTTACCTTCTTGACCTCCCTGGTGAGCATGCAGCGCTCGATGCGCAGCACGGTGGAGATGTCGATGTATTCGCGGCACACTTCGTTCATCCAGCGGGTGAAGCTGTCCACCGTGGTCTGCAGCAGCACCCACGTGAACTTAATGATGTTAAACACGCGCTTGAAGATGTTGTCTGCACGACAAGTTCGGCGAGGTTAAGAGGAGGGGCAGGAGACAGCGGAAAGAAGAAGAGGAAGAGGAGGAAAAGAAGGGGAAGAAGATAAGAAGAAGAAGGGGAACAGGAAGAAGACCACAAGGACAACCTGGACCCGAGTTGTTATCGTCTTGTTCAAGGCTGTCAGACAACTCGTCCATTTCGATTCCTATGTGAGCTTCTGCAACAAACAAAGAGAGTTCAACTTTAAACCAGATCATTCCATTAAGTTTCATACTCATCGAGATGCTTTCAAAAACAGCCCAAAGTCCATCACTAGTATTTAAAAAAAAAACAGCTTTGGGTTCGTTTTGAATCCAGTCTAAAGCTTGTCTACTTCATTTTGAAACCAGTTTCAACCTTGTTCAGTTCATTTTAAAACCAGTTTGAAGCGTGTCAAAATTATTTTTAATAATTAAAAAAAAACACTTTTAAATCTTTATTTGACTTATTTTACTTTATTTTACAGATTCCCCCATTACCCCCTTACACTTACCCTCCTTTTTGCTCTTCTTGCGTCTATCTCCCTTGGTGTATTTCTTCCAGAACTTGCGTTTCTGTTTGGCCCTCGCCTTCAATGCCGCTTTGGGGTCTTTGATCCACGTGTGGTAGAAAAACTGGTTTAAATGAAAGATGATTAGAATAAATGAAGGACGCACTTGCACGGACGGAAGCGCAAGTGACTGGTTAAGAGAATAAACGGGCGAGACGTGCATTTAATAGGTTACAACGTTTCATTAGCCCGTTAAATCACAAAACAACAACAAGCAAAAGGTCACAAACGTTGTCACAAGCACCACTTCACATGGACTCAATGGCGTGGCAGCAAAACACTCAAAATGGACGCCAGAGGGACTTTGTCGCTCATGCACAAATGGCAAGACAGCCGGGTGTTTACCTTTCCTAACTTCACTACATACTGAAGCACAGTTTTAGGCAGCCTTATGACTGACTTGGGCAAAGCCAGAACGGCCGACACAAACTTCCCGATAGCTCGCTATAGATGGAAAGAGAGAAGGAGGGGAAAATGTGACGTTGGGAAAGGGATAAACGGGTTGAGGGAAGGTGAGGAGAATACACACAGGAGTCAAGGTAAAGACAGATGCAGAAAAGACAAAACGAGGTTACCAGTGGAGATGGAGAGACATGACAAAAAAACACAAGTAAAAGAGGATTAGTAGAAAATCACAGACCAGGGTTCTTATTAAAGCAGACATGTTGGGTTATAAATGTTTGACTTAAAAGCTTTTTTTGCGCTTCCAATAGTCTAAACACAGCATTCTAATTAAGTCATTCAATGCCAGCTATTTCCAGACCCTGCTTTAATGTATTTGAAAATAAAAATATCAAAAATACCTAGGATTAAACAGAAAAAAAATATTTGAAAAAAAATACTAAAAATGCCTAGCATTGAAAAAAAACAACTAATGTCTTCTCTCTGTAAAGACGTAAATATCTTTTTGGGATTGAATGAGTAAAAATTGCAGTTGTAGAATATGAATTAAGCACTTGTCCACTAAAATATGACATCACAGTTGCGCAAGGTTCAGGTAATGACCACTCATGGCTCACCCACTTTCTGAGTTTGATCTCGTGATGTTTGCAAGCTGGGCTGTGATTGGTTGCTAGCTCAGTCGCCCCAAGATAATGTCAGTACTGTAAAGACGTATAAATACATCTTTGGGATTGAATGGGTTAAGGTACAAAATCCAGCCGTTGTTACCATCTCAGGAGGCGGCCATTGTATCACTGGCTTTGGCCCGAAAGTGACATTACGGTTGCTCAGGATTCAGCTAACAACCAATAAGGGCTACAGCTGTTTTTTGATTTATGCTGAGCCTTGATTGGTTGTTACCTGAGCTCTGAGCAACTGTGATGTCATTTTCAGGAGACAGCAAGGGACAAAATGGCCATGCTGAGACAGGCTCTGCTGCTTAACTCATATTCCACAAAAGCAGCATTAATCAGAGTAACGTCTTTAGACGAGTGGGGATGCACAGAACATCTTGTTGTAAATAATATTTTTGTAGACCACCCCTTTAAGAAGTGAGTTAAAAGTGTCAATTAAATCTCGGCAAAAAGCACCTGGAAGGCGGACTTCCTCGGCGGCTCCTCGTCTTTCAAATCGTCCTCCTCCTCTTCTTCCTCGCTGTCGGTTTCAAACAAGTAATACTCGCCGCTTCTAACCACTGACGGGGACAGCACAAGGTTTACTTTGGAGGCGCACGAAAACAAGGTGGTGCGAAAGGAAAGAAAACTCGACACCGAATCGAACATGACGAGCACAAGGCGCTGATGTGATATGCGTTTGTCATTTGAGTCGACAGCAGAGTTGAAAGCGACAAGGCTGACTTGTGTCCTTGAACAGAAGTGCGACTGAATGGCTGGGCGGGAGGTGAAGGTGGGGGGGATGCTGGGGGACGGGCGTGGCAAAATTGGGAGCGCTGGGTAGGGCTGCAATAGCCGACATGATCCATAACCAAGCAGGGAACCAGTCTTTTAAAGAACAAAGGGAAAATAAATATAAGAATTCTCTGCGTAGCTCCAATAAAGCGACCGTGACAGATAGGTGAGTTCAATTTGAATGTAAATATCATTGTCCTGTCTTTGCCTGCCTCGTTCCTCCATAGCCTAAAGAATCTTCTCTAAAACTTGTCCCTTCACACTACTACAGCTTCAAATATAAAGAAACTCCAAATAGTAAATATTTTCCGGACTAGTTTACTGATCTCACATAAATCCTAAAAAAGTGGAAATCAGTAAGGTTATTCTTTTCTGTACGCGTGTTATTTAACTAATCAAACGGCCACAATCTAACATTAAATTACCTAAATAATAATCTTAAAAAAAGTTTTATTACTTTTGTATTTTACCTTGCAGATCTGCAATACTGTTCTATGACAGTGCAATGATTCTCTACAATCTTTACAAAGTAGGTGCGAATTGCCAGACATGGCGGCTATTAAAATAACTCCAAAATCCAAAAAGTAAAGTTGTAACAGCTGGTGATACCCGTTGGTTTCGATCATGCCTGCGGGCAAAGAATGAAACCTTTTGAGGCAGAGACTTCATATCTTTGCGTGAAAACTGTAAAAAGTGAGCGATTCCCCACCGCGGGCTCTTCAGGCGTTGGAAAATAAAAAGCCCGATCTCCGGCCGTTAGTCCTTTTCTCGTTTGCCTACTTCACGTGTCTATTTAAGGCGATGTCGCCGCACTACACAGGCGGTAGATCTTGTGCGGTGGCTCTCTTTAGCGACAGTCAAGCAGCGTCCTTAAATAGAGACAGAAAAGGACTGAAAAAGGCCAGAGGATGACGGCCGGTGCCTTAGGCGCCCTCGGACGGAGTGGGAATCCTCGGCTGCGTTCTGGTCGAGGACACAAGGGCCAATGGGAGCGGAGTAGTGAGCATAAAAGGGGGAGGGGTCAACCTACTGGAAGCATGGTCAACCCACGGCCTCCACCAGTGCTTTTTTTTGGTCTTGGCTTTGGCTCGCTGCGCTCCTAAAATTTAACAAATGACATCAGTGCAACACGACACAAAGTAAAGGATCAAAGGAAGAGCGGCTACGTTAGCTTAGCATCATCAACACGGGCAAGGGGACAGGCCGCGGCCATACCCTCGTCCTCTTCGTCGGGAGGGGGCGGAGCCAGCGCCTGCCCGTCCGTGGACTCCTGCGCCAGGCTAAGCATCCTCTCCTTGCCGCGCTTGAACTTCTGCTGCCGCACCTTAATGCGCTCCATCCTGTGCAGACGGACACACGGGGCGGGGCGGGGTGGGGGGGTGAGTGGCGCGACCACATGGATACACTCCTTATATTTCATTGTTTTCAATTAGGCCCTAATAGGATATCACATTCCTCAAGTAATTGCATTATTCCTGCGTGATGTATTCATGTCATTTAAAGTGCGGGAATATTCGGCGTCTGAGAAGACGACTCAGCAAGTTTATGAAGCGCCCATTTTGGGTGGCCTCACCAGGTCCAACGGCTTACCAATTTTCACCGGCATATGCATCTTTGTGAAAACATACACTACTAATTTTGGAGGTCCTGAAAATTTTAGGACGATCGAGCCGAGATAAAAATAATACAACAAAATTAAATAAATATTTGATGAGAAAACAACTGTACAGAAAATATGTATAAAATAAATATTAGAAAAATATTACAAAATATATAAAAAATAAAATATAAAAAAATAACACAACAAAACCTGAATACAACATCAAAAATTAAACACAAAAACTAAAACAGACAATAAGGATATCATTAAACAAAGACAACTAAAAATATAACAATAACAAACCCAAATGAGATGAAGCCAAATCATAAAATCAAATGATGCTAAATGAACAAGATAAAACGCAACAAAAAGATAAATGAAACTAAATGAACGAAACAAAACAATAGAAACAAAGTAAAAGAAAACACAAAGTTGAATTCAAACAACATCAACCAAATGAAAAGATCTCACTGTCGTTTGAGCTGCTCCACAGATTTGCGCTCCTCCTCCAGGCGCGCCCGCACGGCCTTGACGATGGTGGCCTGGAAAAGCTCCGCCCCCCTGGTGGACAGCACGCGGCGGCGCGGTGGGGGGGCAGTGAGAAGTCGGCGGAGCTCGGAGGCGGTGAACGTAGGGCGGCGCGCGCACCTGGATGCCAGGATCTGCGAGGCCCTGATGTCGGCCACCACGTGCAGGAAATAGTAGCTCATGAAGACGCGGCGCTGCAGCAGCAGGAAGGCGAAGCAGATGCTGTCCCAGATGATGCCCGCCTCGTCGCTGGGCAGCTCGCAACGCTGGTCCACGTCTGCGTCGAGGGCACAATGATGTGTGCGCCTTTGTGTATGCGTGTGTGTGTTTGTGTCTTACTGAGGTGCTCCTGGTTGGTGTTGATGTTGTATTCCTTGATGGTGCACGCCAGGCTGAAGAGTTGGATTAGCCAGCACTTGTTGGGGATCAGAGCGTTGATGTAGCCACAAGCCAGGATCTGGAGAAAACACCAACGTATGACATTGTGAAGCCAGGAAAACACATTCCAACCTGGTCTGATGAAATTTGAAACACAAACATGACCTAGAATGTGTTCTATAAAATAATGCACGCATTTTAGATTCATTTTTAAAGAATTTTATACATGTCTTTGGTTGATAATTACTGCATAATATCTCTATAATTTTTAAATAGAAACATTATTTGGTTAATGTTGATTATTTGAATTGATTAGTTTTGATTATATCATATGTATATAGGTATTTATAATTATTTTAGGTGTACGGTATTTTCACAGATAATTTTGATGTATTTTATTGTTTTAAAAATCCCCATCACTTAAACATATGTTTAATATACTTGGGTTTTAATACTGACAATTAACTGATGAGATTTAAAAGGAAATATTTTTCAATTTTATTTAAATCTAAAACACATCTATTTACCTATATGTAAATTTGTATTATATAAGCAGTTATTTTATTTTTTATCGTATCAAAATTTTAAAATTTGAATTGAATGTTTCATAGAAATTCATTTTAATTATTTTTTTATAAGTATTACATAAGTAATACTTATGTAATAAGTACTTATGTACTAAGTAACTTTTTTCATTCATCCTTGTAACATGATTTCAACAATAAAATAAAATGCTAGCAGAAAGCCCTAAACAATACTAATTTTCAGTTTTGTAAAGCAGAAAGCTAATTCGAGGTTGAGTAACACAATGTAGGCCTGAGAAGAAACAACTCACAGACAAAATGTTCTTCATGGTGATGACAAAGATGTTGTAGGCAATGAGGAAGTCCCAGTAATGGAGAATCTTCTTGATGGGCTTGAGCAGGAGCTCTCCGCCGAAGAGCAGGAAGTAGAAACAGGCCACCAGGTAGCCCATGCAGAAGACGCTGATGCGCGTGGTGCCCGTTATGAAGATGATGGTCAGAACGAACCAAAACAGGTAGCTGAACATGATCACCTTCAGCATGTCCAAGTATGACCTGCAGGGCGCGGTTGGGAGGTCACTCAGCTCTTAGTGCTAAACACCTTCACTTCCATTTTCTTCTCATTAAAATAATATAAAATAATACAAGTAACCCGTTCGACCCCAAAGACATACTGGTAGGTTTTTTTTTTTTTTTTAAGCGTCCACATGTTTAATTCCAGGTACTTATGTGTGGCTAAAGGAGGTTTTAAACAAGAATAGTGAATTAAGAATTAAATAAGTAAGGAATTTGGAACTAAAGTATTTGATTACTTTAGTTACTGGAAGTACAAAAGTAATTGATTGCTTTAAAAATTTGAGTACTTAAGTAATGAATTAATTTAGGCAATTATGTATGAAAGCATTTGGTTACTTTAGGTTACATGTACTGAAGTAATCAATTACTTTATAAGCATTCAATTACTAAAGTAATCAAGTAGTCAATCACTTTGGTACTTGATTACCTACTAAAATACTAAAAGTAATTGGTTTTGTTAATGTATCAACTAATTGTTTACTTTAGGTTACTTGTAGTGAAGTAATCAATTACTTTTTACGCATTTAAATACTCAAGTATCAAGTAGTCAATGACTTTGGTACTCAATTACCTAAAAAAGTACTAAAAGTAATTGATTCCTTGATCAAGCAAACACAACCTCGATGCATGGCAGCTTCCATTACACGTGATGGATGCGGTGAAAACATAGGAAGCATCGTTCACTTGACGGCCCGTTTGGGATGATCAATCGGCGCCTTGATGGGTGAAAATACCTTTTCCGTACTTGAGAGCTATTTATTGAGTTAGAGCACAGAGGGAGGAAAAAGTGCCTAAGTAGCATAGTGACCAACAGAGTGTTTTCGCAGATTATGGATTTCTACCCTCTCCCCTTGGTCGGTATCTGTAATTTGATCCTGGTGGGGGGAAACGGCAATCGGAATAAGTGCAGAGCGGCCGTGACGTGCACTCGACCTCGCGGCGAGGTCTCGTTGATGGACGCTGAGCGCTCTAATAAAGACGTGTCCACTTTGTGCGGCAAAACGCCGCGAGATGAAGCAAGTGCAATCAATGGCCGCGGACCTCGGCGATCCAAAAGCGGGCGCGCCAAAATGGCTAACCTGCAGTGGATGAAGTCGGGCACGGGGTTGTGGACGCTGAAGGAGGACGCGTCCAGATCCCTGCAGATCTCCACGTTGTCTCCGGCCATGATGCGCACGGCCGCCTTGTTCTCGTCGTCAAACACTTGCCGCTGCATGGAGGCGCACAGCAGCAGCATGAAGTCGTCTGGAGAGAAAAAACAACAACAACATGATAATAGTGCTAATCTAAAAAAAAATGCCTTTAGCAGGTATGCGAATGTGGCAGGAAGGAGTTCGTCGGGACGTGAAATGGCGGGACGTACATATGAGGAAGGACGGATTGGGCCTTGAGAGGAAATCGGGAACATAGAGCCACTTGACCACATTGGAGTCTGTCGTTGAGCTTGGGAATCTCCAGGGATAGTCTAAAAATTGCAAAAAGGAAAAATACAGAATTACACTTCGCACACTGACCTTCAGTTTCTCCTGCTTATGTTACAAACGCCATGTAAAAATTTTGAATTGTGACAAACTAGTTCACAAATACTTTCATTCAACATTATTGTAATTATTTTAGTCATTCTAATGTTCATTCTGTTGTCAATCTTGATGTATTATTTTTATATTAATATTTTATTAGATTACTCAACAGCTTATTTTGATAAGCTGAAGAATGTTTAGTGGAATTTGTGCAGAATTTTTACCCCCACGAAAAATTCTTTATAAACACCAGCTTTTTTGTTTGTTTAACGCAAACAAACAAAAAACTGGTGATCTTCCAATATGTTTTCCATAAGAACAAAACAAAAACAAAATAACATTTGCTCCCAGAAATTAATTAAAAAAAAAAAAATCAATATTGGGGGAGAACAATCTGTAAACAGGTGAATCCATGGGTGCTGACGCAAAGTATTACTGTATAATAATCTAAACATATACAGTAGTATACATTATATAGTACATCTGTATTAATCAATATAATCTATTGTACAAATCAGCGGTTACATTGGATAAACTACATGCCATGTTTGAAATATTTTTCTACATTATTATTTCTTCTTAAATACCTTGGGATGTAAAAAAATGGTATTATGATATATTACAGCATTATTATTCTCTAAAAGACAATTACAATTTAATTGCATATAAATACACTAGCATTATTTTGAACAATGCACATCTATTTCATAATTATAAATGATTTTAAAATGAGGCCATAAATGTCAAGATTAAAAAGAAAAGTTTACCGACCTTTACAAGCGGCGGGAGGGATCCCGATGCAGACGAAGTACTGGAAGGTGAGCATACAGGCCAGGAAGCAGCAGTATTTGGGCCAGATCTCGGCGATGGCCTTCCTGCGGCGCCGGTACATGACGGTGACGAGGGCGAAGGCGTGCAGCATGGCGTAGAAGTCCATGCGCTGGCCGATCACGTTAACGCCCAGCAGCAGACACGTCTGCGGACGGATGCGAAGCTTTTCTTTGATTCCCGTCGTCACGCATTTGCGGCATGCGAAAGAAAAATGTGGCGCCACCTCCAGTCCGAACTTATAAAAGAAGTAGTTGATGAAGTATTTGATGAAGCAGACGATGCCCACGTCCAGGTGTTGGCGCGTCACGTCGTGGAAGATGATGCGGGCGGCGGGAGGCGACAGCTTGTTCCTCAGACGGAAGTAAAGCTGGTGGCGGTAGATTGTCACCTCGAACGCCAGCACGGCCAGGATCAGGAGGTTGTGCTACATAAACATAAACATAAACAACACAAGTGATCTGTTTCACTTATTTTATTGTCAGTTTTGGCTACTCCCTTTGAACTTTTTCTGTTTTGTTAGATGTCATTCTTAATCAGGTTTTTATGTCCAGTGGACTAGCACAGTTTCTTGGCTCAGAACCCGTGAAATTACACATTTGTTTCCACTGGTCCGTAAGGATGATGGCTGTGTTCACCCCCACTACGGCGCTAATGCACCTTTCGAGCTGCACCTGTATACGAAACTACCAAGAGAAAAACTACTTGACATGCACTGGGCATGTCACATACGTCATGTTTTTTTTCATTTTAAAATAACAAAATAACACTCACAGTATTCTACTTTATAAACATATGCAGTAAAAAAATCATTTAATGTAATTTAAGGAATGATTTGTGGATCATGATTCTAATCAACACTATATTAATGCTGGTTTTGCTAACCCATCTATAGCATTTTGCATTATGTGTTAGGATAAAGTTATGTAATTGGGTTAAACATTTCTTTGTTTTATGTTTCAACCACAACTGGAACCACAAAGATGTTAAAGTCTCTTTTTTGAGTTTTGATCTGCTTCTTATGAAGTGTTGTGCTCCCATTCCATTGGCCAATTGGATTATTTGCCAGGAGTGATGATAGCCTCAACTCACCCTGATGTAGCCTAGCAAGTCGTCGGTCTTTTGCAGGCCCACCCAGTTAGCCGGGTCCACCAAACCGCTGTAGAGCAGAGAGGCCCGCATCTCCTTCTCCTGCTCAGTAGTGTAAGCTGCCGGCTGTTACCAGGAACACATACACACAGGCTCATTTAACGCTGTAAACGGAGTTCAAGTTTTATTACAGTAGATGTTTCTCACCATGGTGCAGTTCTTGGAGTAGGTGAGCGGCTTGATGGACTTGAGCTGGTACAGCATTTTACACACGATGATGACGCACGTCCAGACGCTGCACACGCTGGATGCCAGAGGGCGATACTGGCTATAAGGCAGCGCGAAGGCCCACGAGGCTAGGAACACGTAGTTCAGCAACGACACCTGCGTGGTGGGCCAAATGTTAGTGTGATAAATACTACCATGTCAGCAAGTCTAATTTGAAATTGTACCGGACCACAAAATACTTTTTGATGTGCCTAAGCCCTCTCTGTTCTCAGGTTGCTAATTTGCTATATGTTAGCATATTAGGGGGACCAGACTTCCTGTTTCAACCGGGACAATCACAATTTGGAGCCTTGCAGATACAAACTTGACTACATTGCCATAACACCAGGGTCATGGTTAAACTTGCCGTGTCCACGTTTGTAATTTTGAATATTCTCACAAGTTAGCTTGTTAGCATTTTGTTAGCATCAATTTTAGTTTGTAGTAGCTAAGATTACATTTCAATCTACATCAGCACAGTATGTTCTTAAGTTGCTATCTTGATACTGTATATGATATGTTAGCATGTTAGCATTATACTTTCCACAGTAGTGTGTTGAATGTATGAATGTACGACTGATAGAGGTACTTCTGCTGCTCTAACATCTTAATTTCCTGCAAAGGATGACTTAAGTATTTATCTATGTATCTAGAGATGAGATGAGCACTAAAAACACCACTAAAATTTCCAATGAATTACGGGTCCAAGCAGGTTGTTAGTGACCCTTACCTCTCGTATGGAGACCAGTACGATGTAGCAGGAGACAATCTTGATGATGTGGATCTCCAGCAGCCACCAGATGAACAGCTGCAGTTTATGGAAGTACTCGAGGAACTTGAGGAAGAGCACGGTCAGACGGTCCACCACAAGGTGCCATTTGCTCTTTAGGTCTGCAAACCATAGCAACTGGTGACAATCACAAGCAAGTAGAAGTGTGCTTCAAGGGTTAAACTTCATGGTGAAGCTATTCCATGGATTGAAGTAAAATTCTGGCCCTTTTATTACTTCTCCAAGTGAAAAATTAACAGGTTGGTCCTCCCATTTTGTGCTAAAACCTTTTATAGAAACCAAAAGGACCAACAAAATGATCCATAAAGTTCTATTAAATAAAATATTAACTGTCCAAAGAATTGTAAAAATAAAGACCTTCCAAAATGGATGTGATTTTTTTTTTTTTTTTTTACAACAAACATGAAAAGTCCCATAATGCTCTTTTACAGAAACACTCGGCATCTTTACTTGCAGGAGAAAAAAAGTAACAGGCAGAAGTGAGTGCTTGAGCAATGCACGGCGTCAGAAGTGAAAAACACCACATAAATCCGGCCCAGACAAAAAAATGCGCACTGGACGGACCGCAGCCGCTTTGGGGCGGTGATTAACGGGTGCACTTTGGTCCGTGGGTGTCCCGTAAATCTTCCCGGAGGGATATATCACGCTCACCTCACATACTAGTTCAAAACTGCATCATCATGGATTTAAATGGATGAATTATTCAGAGGTTGGTGCCCCGCAGACGTCACGCTTTCAGAAACGTAGGGGAGCTGGAAGCGTGCCGGGCGGGACTCACCCCTCCTTGTGTTGTGTTTACAGTAACTTGGAGCTGGATAGTATGGACTTTCACATGTTACTTTAGGCAGCCTATGGAGAAGTGAATTTTCCCACCTTGCATTTGCTGTTCTCGATTAACAACAAAACATGGAAATATTCCACCTTTTCAGGTCCAACCAGTACTGTGGCGGTACTGAACTGACGTGTCAGTATGTCAATGACAGCTATTTCAGTGGTGTCCAAACTACGGCCTGAGGGCCATTTTGGTCCCGCATTCCATTTTGCTGTGGTCCCGCAACAGATATCAATAATATTGAAACAGCCCCCAAGACTAGTATAAGGGAAAAAAAAAAGACATGAGCGTGAAAATAAAAATAGGTGCCATTACTACTAAATTGGTTTCTATACATTGCAAAGCTTTTCGAAATATTTGAAATGATAGCAAAAACTATTTATGAAAATTCTATTGAATGCGGTCCTCAAATGAAAAAGTCTGGACTTTTTCTAATTTGATTTTTTTCATATATTATAGATATACATATTTAGATATTATATTATAGCTTGTTAATTGAGTTACTATATCTAACGCTTGATGAAATTAAAATTAACCTCTAAAGATAATGTCTTAATATTGACAGCCCCTATGTAATTAAATATAATTTTCAACAAAGTGCTTCGTCCTGATCACAAAAACACAAAGAAGTGAGTTTTGGGGATTTGATTATGTGCGTCGTACCGGAGCTCTGTTCGGTGCTGGGTTCCGGCTCGGTGCCAGTGCTGAAGCGCTGGCTGTCGTCGGTGCTGGACTGCCTGTTGTCCGAGAGGCTGCCCGGCTTGGCGTCGCCGGCCGAGGAGGCCGAGTCGTCCGTCAACGCCACCAGCGTCTGCGTGCCCAGCGCCTCTTGCTCCTCCTCCTTGCTCCGGGACAGCGAAGCGTCGGCGGAACTGGCGCTGAGCACGGTGAGGTCAGCCAAGCTGCCATCTGGGTGAACCAGCCTGTGGACACGTTGCTTATTATTAGGTACCACGATAGAAGGAAGAATACATGCGCTTATCAAAACATGTCATGCGCTCATGAGGACCTTCGATTGCTTTGTGTGTTCAGAAGTTTAAGGTTATTTTGACGAATGATCGGGAAAAGTCTGTTCCCTCACTTTTGTTTACTCCTTACCAGCATGTCTAGGACTTTTGCAGGACTATAGAACTATAGCACTATATTGATGAATTTTAGTATATTCATTGTAATTAAATTACAGTAAAAAAAATTAAATGTTAAAAAAGAAATCATTTAATTGCAACTCTGCATTTTGTATTGTGTTAATCCCTGGCGCTACACTTTACAGTGGTTCTCAAATGGGCAACAGGTTTCTGCGGGGATCAGCAATTTAATGCCATTACAGGGACAGAACAGCTTTCTTTTCAAATTAAGAGGAAATTAATCGCTACATGAAGCCACTTATTGCATAATAGTGCTATAGTGGCTCTTTTGCAAAATGTTGTTTGCCTGTATTTTGTTTTACAGGGATGCACATTGTCATTTGTGACACAATTTTTGGGCAGACGAGACAGAAATAAAACAAATGATGTTGCATGATCTAATTCCTAAAGTTGCTGAATAAAATATGCCGAGAGAAAGCACCAAAAATGTAATTCCGCACTAATAACTCAGACATGGATGGCCCTTTATAGTTTACAATTGTTTCATTCAAAATTGCTTTGCACTGGTTAGGACATGGGCGAAAAAAAAATTCACAGGAGCTACATCATTAAAATGTATGCGCTTTCGCTCTCTTGTGCAATGCTTAAAAGAGCCATAATCATACAAAAAGAAGGGACTGAAGTTTTCATTCTTTCTTTCCAATTACTAACAAAAATAAAAGGGTTTAATAAATGTATAGTATATTTAATGGGACTTATCATGGGACTGCTTAACATACTCATGCGGCCTTATTATTCCTAAATGTTTATGTTTTCATAATAATCGCACATATTGTCATGCCCCTTATATCTAAATCTTCTGACTCTCTTGATGAGGCAGAACAACACTCACACAAAACGACTGAATGTTCATTTCTATTAGGTTCGACAAAATGATTGCACTTTTATTCACATAAAGGCCAATATGTAATTAATTAATTTTTTCACACAACACGACTAGATTAAATAGGTTTCAGAAACGGAAGCGAAAAGTAAAATGAGTGGATTTTTATGAAGATCGCGGATCATTAACTCTGGCCCCAGGGCAGCTAATAAATAGCTACTCCAAATTAATGTGCATTAATCCGCACGTTTATCGAGCACTATTACAGTTTCAACAGCTCAATTACTTGCAGACATGCTATGAAATGTGTTTTACTGCACTCGTCAAAGTGCCACTTTTGTCCTCATGAGCCCATAAACAAGAAAAACCACACACAAACCCACACGTTTTTTTTTTCTACCAAAGTGGGGACATCCAACTGACATAATGCATTTTCTAGTCCGATAACCCTATTCATCACAACGGATTGCCTAACCCTAACCACAAACAAATTCCAATTTAAACTTCAACTCTTGACCCTCAAAATGAGGTCTGAACTTGTGGGGTAAACCAAATTGGTCCCCACAAGTGCAAGGGTCCTCACAAAGACAGTCAAACCTGGGATTTGGTCTCCACCATGCCGTAAAAACCAAGCGCGCAGACGCATACACACACACGCACGCACACACACACAGGGGCTGATACTCCGAGGGGCCCAATTGCAATTGTCCGCTCTTTATTGAAGGAATCGATGCGACATCGCAACAGGCAAAGCAGTGCAACATTCTCATTCGTAAGAAAAATCCGACTTGAACTTTGGGTTGGCATTTGACCACAGGGGCTTGGCTGCATGTCAATCACAAGCAACTGCGCTGCTATTATTATTAGTACGAGGATGCTCATACTTACTTTTGTTGTTGACTTATTTTTTGCTTGATGCTGCTCGGGACAAAGTTGCACAGAGTGAGGAGGAGAGAAATTGACAAGTACAGTATGTACAGAATAAGGTTGCCTTTAGCTGCTAAAATTGTGGGGAGGCTTCAAGCTTTTTTGTTCAAGTCCAAGCATGCTTGTTGACACGTCTTTTCACTTTTACATACCTTACTTTTTTCTAGATTGATTCAACAATCAATGCTACAGGTACAATGGAAGATACCAAAGTGGGAAAGGGAAAAGGTTTATTTTCCTTTTTTTTATCTGTAGTAAGTAGGGACAGGTCAGGTCAGATGGTGGGTTTAGGGAACAGGTGAGGTGAGTGACTGGAAAGGACCCAAGGCAGAGGGACAAGGAGAGACTAGAGGAGTTCAATGCTGATGGATGCCAGAGAAAGCTAGTCTCGTACCCACCTATTCATGATCAGATATACACGCCCGCTGACTTTAGCGTGGCTGTGAGAAGAGGAAGAGTGGCGGTGCACAAAGAAATTACAGCAGGTCACAGATAGAGAAGAAGAAAAAAAAAAACAACAACACACCATTGATTGTGATGTGCTGCTGCTAATTGTTAGCATGTCAATGGAATTTTCCATTACATTTAAGTGTTATGCTAGCACGTGATTAAGGTAATGCTGTTACGGTAACACTACTAAAAGCTAGTAATACTTTTTTTTTTAACATTCATAACCGTTGTGCAGTATTTTGCCCATTTTTGGATCAGTTGCTTCAACGTAATTCTCGCAGTATTTTAGCCAAGAGATGACACACTCCTCCTCGTGTGATAACTAAGTGGCTGTGCCATGTTTCAACGATTTTGACACATGGGTGAAATTTCAAGTCCCTAGGGTCTTTTTCCCATGCTTATCCTTTAATGAAAAATGCCTTTGATGTAAAAATTAAAGGATTGGACTAAATACTGCAAAAAGGTTAATTAGCAGTTCGACGTGATTTTATGATCACGGTGATGTAAACGGGCCAAAAGACAGTTTTGGACGACAAGTCGAGTAAGCTGTTACGCTGCGGGAAACAACGTCGAGATAAAAGCGGACCAAGGCATTGGTTGGCCATATATTATTTGGTAAGGCAAGCTTTATTCTCAAGTAGGACTTCTCACTGTGTTGGAGGCATGTTACCGTAATTGTTGCTTTTTTTTTTCTTCTTTTTTTACAGAGTTACGCCTTCCACCCCTACAGCTCGTATCTCGCAACATTACGATTGCTCGATTCTCAAGGCGCCGCTGTACTGCACACATAGGGATGAGGAATAATCCCCAGCACTGAAAGATACCTGTCTCACCTGTAGATGGTGCTCTCCTCTTTGGCCACCACTGCTTGCAAGTCGGTCAGCTGCAGGAAGCGATCGTGGAAGTAGTGCAGGTGCAGGATGCACACCAGAAGGAAGGAGGTAGGGATGAAGATCCTGGTGAATAGCTCGGCCACTGAAAATTTCTCAAGGCCCAGGTCCTTGAAACTGCACACGAGGAGAAAACGAATCATGCGTTTTAAGCCCAAATGACCATGATGCGACACAGCGACCTCACCTGTCTTTATTCTCCGCCGAGTCGGATCTGAACTGGAAGGTGTAAACTGCGATGAGGACCAGCATGGTGTACATCACCACGGACATCCAGAAGTATTTAAGGATTCTTCGCCACCACTCGTAGTGCACCTGGGAACGGAAAATGCTCTGTTTCCGGGGGGTTGGTACATAATGGGTCGGGTTAATGGTGGCAAGGCGTTCAATGACACGGCGCGCTCAAAGGGACTGAGGGCCGACGTTTTGGGCTTAGGGTGATTCGATTAAGAAGCGATCAATTTTTACGACGTGGCAATAACGGTCAGCACCTCCCGCCTAGGCAGGTATTGAATTTGCAGTTTGGAAGGAGAAAAGCAATAATGACACAATGTGCAGCCATTTTGTTTGTCGGATACGTAACAGTTGTTATCTTAATGCAGCTATATGATGTTTTTTTGTGATAATAGAAGCAAACTATGAAAAAATATTATTATTCATTCCAATACTATTTTTTTTCTTCACGTAATATATATTTAATAAAATATAAATACAATTTGGTATGTTGTCTTCAAACTTAATGACATACTTCCCATCACTTAACTTTTTTTTCCGCCCCTGTGGATTATGGTAATGGGGTGCAAGTGGGCGTACCTGGTAGAGCGCCACGCAAGACAGGAACATCATCATGTAGATGATCTTGTACATGACGATGGTCCCCTCGAAGCTGACAAAGAAGAACATGCCGCCGCAGATATAAATCCAGTACTTGACCAGCAGGGCCATCACCAAACTGCCCAGCACATGCATGACGTCCTTCTCGTCCTCAGGCTCACGCTCCTCTTCCTCTACAGAAGACGCAAAGGTCTCAATTACTCACACTCACTCATTCCTTTATAATGTCATCATCTTTGGATTCACCTTTAACCTTTTGGCCCTCCACCTGAACTCCTAGGAGATCTGCCTCATCCTCTTTTTGCTTTTCTGACCTCTCGGTGAGCGTCTGCCTCAGCAGCAGCCAGAAGCTCAGCAGACACAACACCTGCAAGACACAAAAGAAAATTATTTGCTACTGTTAAGGAAGAAAGTAAAAAAAGAAAATGAGTGGGTACAGTAATACATAAAATCATCAAATATGCTTGTCAGATTCCAATCTGCTTAGACTGTTTCCAAGTAAGGCAGTGAGCCTCCAGATGGAGGCGCAACAATGGAAAACATGTTTACGCACACATATATTGTACACATTCCCACCACCCCATGACCACAAAAGAATCAACATCTCTGTCTCACATGATCGTGGTTACATTAAAAAAAAGGCAACCTTAGAGGAAATGGAGTGAAAGAGGTTCTTCTTGGGCACGGAGAGCCCTGGCACGTGCGCGATGCCCTCAAAACTGAAGAAGTACTGCAGGACGATCAGGAGGTTGCCGTAGGCCACCATGAAGGGCGACGACAACATGGCGTAGCGTCGGCGGTCGCGCACCATCCACAGCATGCAGGACCAGATCAGGAAGACGAAGGTCAGCCACGTGATGTATGTGATGCTCCACGCCTGCAAAAGGCAACCCAACAAAGGCTTCAGATGCTTTTATTTTTTTGTTTGAAGCCTCCTCCACTTGCTCACCATCATGGCGATGAGCGCGCAGATGTAGCTCTGCTTCATGACGAAGTGGAAGACTTTGACCATGGCGCCCACGCCTCGCTTCCTCAGGGCGTCCTCGCTTCCTTCAGACTTCTCCTCTCCCGACGGAGATTCCCCGTCTTC
The DNA here is from genome assembly GCF_059441005.1 of Hippichthys cyanospilos. Classification (NCBI taxonomy): domain Eukaryota; kingdom Metazoa; phylum Chordata; class Actinopteri; order Syngnathiformes; family Syngnathidae; genus Hippichthys; species Hippichthys cyanospilos. The sequence continues at coordinate 8,376,421 of NC_142380.1, forward strand.
GGGAGGAAGGTTCACCTCGTACACGCACAGGTCTTCCTTCTCTGCTCCGACACGCGCCAAACACATTCCATAAAGCGCCCGTCCATTGAGAAAACTGGCTTCATCGTGAGTGTCAAACATAGGACCCGCAAACAGGTGTAACCCGGACCGTGAGATGTTTTTCAAATCGCCATAACTACTGAGCCATTTCCGGCACCAAAGTAATTCCGGTTCATTTTGAAATTAGAGAAGCGGAGCTTTGTGTCGATACCACATACATTACGGTGGCTGGCACGTTTTCAAGTGCATGGTTATCCTAAGTAATGTAGCAAGCTAGTAAGTAGCATTTGCACTCTTAAAAGTTAGCTTGCACCTTGATCATTTTACTGGATTAAATTTTGTATTTTATTTTGTATAATAAACATGAATACACAAGTTCCTCAGTTATCTGTGTGTATTTAAATATATTCTTTTTGAGATGAGAACGGAAAAGAGCTCATGAGGTTATTAGGAATGTGCATCAGTGCTTTAGCTGTTTTTAAGCAAAAAATAAACAGAATCGCGATTAAATAAATGAAAAATAAATGACAGCCCTGAGTGTAAGTCTGACCTGTATGATGACCGACGGGCTGGTCTCCTTTGTACTGAGGGGTGGCGTACAGGTCCAGATAGCGCGGACCGTTATCAGTCACTGTGAAGTCAAAGGATGTTCCGTTGGAGGCTAGCACAACCTGGTTTGAAGGGGAAAAAAAAGATAACAGGGAGATCCTTTCAAAGTAAAGCAAGAGAAAAAGTTAAGATGTCACAACTTTCAGACTTTCTCCAAAGATGATATAATTCTTCTCTAAACTTTCTGACTGTAGCAAAAATTTCTGACTTAGCAAAAATCTTTTGAGGAAAAAAAAGTAAACATTTAGGATGGGCGAATACTGATACAAAGTTTTGGGATCGGGCTATTATACTAGGTGTTATGTCAAGGTGTTGGAACTCCTGAAAGCCAGTACTAGTATGAGTCGCTCTTCTGGAGCGGTTTTACAATCACAAACTAGCAATTATGAGTAAAAACGGCCAATAATTTAATTAAATTTAAGGAAAAATGCAACATAGGAATAGAAAGAAAACACAACTTATTTTTCCATTCCATTATTGGCTGGGAACTGAACTCACATTGGCTGCATGAAAGGCAGCCGTATCTCCCATTGTATCACCTGAGTTAGCAAAGGATGAAATCCATGCATGTAATTAATCAAAGGGAGGGGGGAAAAAAAAACAACTTAGGATATGTTACCTCGGTGGTACTGATGGCATCCTGGGTTGAGAGCAACTAAGGTGAGAGGAGAAAAGAGCAAACAAGACACGACCGGTTAAGACTGCTTTGCACCTTTGCTTGTTTTAGACTGTTTTAAATGCAATAGACCATAAAGTACAGCTTGAACTTGCCAAATAGTGAGGCCTCACTTGGGGATAAAAAAGATAAACATTCGACTGATTCCTTTCGGGAAAGCGTTTATGAAAAGAACGCACATTTTTCTCGTCGGTGCCTTGCCTGGACTCCCACCACATCTGCCTTTTCCTGTTGGCTGACTTATTTGTCCCGTTTCCGACCAGATCGTCTTCCTCGCACGCTTCTTCCTCCTCGCCATCCTGAAACAACACAGATAACTGCTTTGGGCTCTTTCATCTTTAGATCACATTTACGCTGGAAAACAGGAATCAGTGCAGGGGGATTTTTTAAAGTCCTGAAACGGTTCCAATATTGCCACATCGGAGCAGCAACACAAAACCATATCCCTAAGAAAAGCTGATAAATGTTCCTTTGACTATACGAAGAGGCTTTTGCTTTATTAGCCAAGGCAGACGTGTACATTTTTTATGACCGTTTAAAAAAACTTAATCCGGGAAATTGTAAAACAAATCAACCATAAAAAAAGGTCCATTATAATCTGATCATTGAATTGCTGATTTATGTGCTAACCATGTTTTATTATCAGAATCTTCTAAAGGGCGTGCACGCACGCACACAGACACACGCACACACACACACACACACCAAAAAGATCAATACATGGCTACAGCCCTGTAAGGCTTACAAGCAGGTATTGACCTTGCACGAAAAAAAAAAAAATCGTCATCTATAACACCATTAGAAAACAGAGGGGCAGCACTTCAAACTGTGGTGTGGATTTTAAGATCCACGGTGCGACATCCTCCAGACACAATACATTGAGACATGGTTGCCTAAACAAAATGGATCCAGTCATTTTTACTGACTGTATATGGAACGGTGTCCCAATACTTTAGTCTTTACAATTTTCCATAACGGCTTCCGATTAAGTTTTATGTGTCCCAACACGTCTGTGTAATATCTTCTTTTTGGCCAACAGCTTTCCACAAGGGCTCTTGGTCATTTTTTTTTTTTTTTTTTTTTAGCATCAGGTGTTTCCTTTCTTGGAAATTAATCTTTTCATGAACTTTTGTTTGTAGTTCATCATTCCTATTTAAAAGCCAATATTATGGATTAATCTGTATGCAGTAGTGTAGGCGCGGACTTACGGTCAGCTGGTCGACGGGTTCCTGCAGCCAGAGTCGTATGAGCGTGGCTAGCGTGTAGTAGAGCAGCAGCAGCATGATTGGGTTGACAAAATGGTGCCACTTGCGCTTGGGGTGCACCATTAGCTTCCATGTGCGGGCACAGTCGCTCTGAATGATGGGGGACATGCCAAAGTACCTGAGGGGCAAAGCAGCAAAATATACATTCTGATTGTTACTTAGTTTGAAATATGAACCGTTTTATTGCCTACCTTATTATTTGCTCGATTATGGAATGTAGTCTGCTCAGGGAAGTGAACAGAATAAGAATTTCATTGTGTGATATTACTATGCATATGAAAATAAAACTCTTGAATCTTAGAAAAGAGCTTATTCAATTTATACATAACTTTACATTTTTAATACTATGTTTTTAAAACTCTTTTCAAGCACAGCCATTACTTCGCATCTTTTATGTTCTATTTCATATTTGTTCCATCAATTGACACCTTGAACACATACACATTTGCTTCTCGAGTGGACTGCCCCCTGGTGGCTCCAACAAAAACTGATTAATTGAAACTAACAGATAAACCGCACTGGAATAAAAACTGCAGGGCTAAAATAATGAAAAAAAGTTGTGTCTTATGGTTCAAAATTTAGTCAAAAAGAACCAGGAATTGAATGTCTGGACTTGTGAAAAAGTACAAATGCGTCTTTGGGGGTGAATGAGTTAAGAAGCTTTTGGGTGCGTGGAATGGGAACCTCCCTGAGAGATTTCAGATTGCGAGTGTGGTCCAGATGTGAAACAATGTGGCTGTTACTTCACAACGTGCGGTGCAACAGATCGTCTCCTGCCTCATGCATAATCCAACAAAGCGGGGCGCTTTGGTAGTGGAGCGCTTAAAAGCCCCGAAGTTCAAGCGAGAGTACGATACATCCATGTCGCGCGCAGCTGCTTTTGTTGCCGTTTTGTTTTCTTCTTCTTCCTGTCTCCAACAACGAGTAAATATTTGCAGGGCTTTAAACAAGCTCCTGCAGGCTCCCCAAATGATTTGATGAGTAAAGGTTGTGCATTAAGGAGTTACCTTCTTCCAAGTGTTTTATGGCCAAGCAACAAATTTCGTTCATCGTTTACAACTTTATGGGTTAAAACAGTGATTCTCAACAGTTGGAGAGTGTAACGTTTTAACAGGATTTTTCCACATTCCAGAAAATCTACTTTAAAGCCAGGACAAGAAGAGTACATTTTCAAAGTAAGGGCAAATTAATTGGAACATGAAACAACTTATTGTTAATTTGTTCATTTTAAAACGACTCCGTTGCAAAGCGGTGCACGTCTTTATTTTGTTAAAGCGATAGTACATGTATAGTTACCCTTAGCCCGTTTCAGAGTTATTCCTAACTTTTTAAAAATTTCACGAAGAAGGCTGCCAGCTATGTTGCTAAAATACCAATAACATGACTGTTATGGTTTTAAGACGTGTATTTTACTAAATCAATGCAACAAAGCACTTTATGTCCACCCAGGTTTTAATGTGTAGCTCTACTCTTATTAACTCAATTAATCCCAAACACATACATTATATTTGGGTTTTTAAGGATCCACACATTCAATCACGGGTATGTTCAGGATTTACATTTTATTAGTTACTAATGTAATCACTTTAGTGATTACTTCATTACCTAACCAAATTTTCATCATATTTAAGTGCCAGAGTAAAATTTAATTTAGGTAATTCAGTCCTAGAGTTATTAATTATTTTGGTAGTTATACACTAATCAATTACTAAAGTAATTACTTTAGTAGTTTAGTACTTTAGTTGGTAAAGAAATAATTACATTGTGATTAAGTGCTTACAAAAACAGTTACTTTTGTGATTATTTTACCTAATTGATTTGATTGATGATACAGTAGTTAATATAATGTAATCTATTACATTGATAGTTTAGTACTTATGTAGAGTAGTCTCTGTAGTATTTAATGACCTAAATTGATTACTTTAGTACTTATGGCCTAAAGTAAATGATTACCTTCGTTCTTTATTCATTTAGTAAAAGCCTTTTTTTTTTTTTTTTTTAATATATTAAGTACCAGGGCTTTAACGACTCGACTCTTAACAAAAATGCTTACAAATATGTCTTTGGAATTGAGTTAAAAATAAAACTATGCTCTCAAAAAAGGATTTTTTTTTTTTTAAACTGCAATACAAAAGGGGACCAATTGTTGCTCGCTACATTTCAAGACGCAAGGGGGCATACGAACGGCGAGGGGCACGATTGATGAGCTGACCTGATGTAGCCGTCTTCGGGCGCGACCGACTCCTGAAAGAACTGGAACTGGTAGAGGTAGAGGACCACCAGGTGGCCGGCGCTGAAGATGGCCATCAGCACGCACATGCAGCTGAAGAGCAGTGTGTCAAAAGTGCGGCGCAGGGACCACCAGGTGCACAGGAAAAGGAAGATGAAGAAGTAGACGGCCGAGGTGAGGGAAGGAAGCATCATGCCTGTGGTGGGGGGGGGACAAAAAAAAAAGAGGCCCAAAATGGCAGCTTCCTGCTAGTGGCCTTGATGTGAAGATGGGCCTCACCTGTGGTCCCCAACAAGATGGTCACCACCACCTTCCCCGCCGTGGTAATGAGGTTCCCGATGATCTCCTTGACTTTGGACGCCACCTGCGCCACCAGCCGCAGGATCTTCATCTTGGCGCTTTCCTTGGCTTCCTCCTCTTCCTCCTCATCTCCCTCATCCTCTTCGTCTTCCTCCGCCTCGTAGCCTCCGTCCGAGTCCTCCTCCAGCAGGATGTGGTCTTCCAGGCTCAGCTTCTCGTCATCTTCCTGCCCGGGACAATGACGGACTTGAGCATTTACAGTACCAGTCAAAAGTTTGAAAAAAAAACTTTGGTTTCCCAATTATACATGTCGGCAGCTGAGGCATTTTCGGTAATTGCCAAAAACGGTAATTACACGCAGCAGAAAAGCAAATCTCACTTGTTCCTCGGCTTGAAAGTGGGCGTTGTCCTGCGCCATGTCCTCGGGAGGCCTCTTCTGGACCAGACTGCGACATAGAAACCAGATGGCCCCGCCCACCATGCACATGCCGATGTCCGGTACAAAGACTCGTATGCCGTTTCCCGCGTCGGCGCCGATCACGCTGGGAAGACGAAACGAAAAAAAAAGTTGCGCAATCACGTTACTCTTGAAGGCGTAAGAAAACAATAGCGCTTCACATGGGCATTGTTTCCACTTATTCAAGTGTTATTTTGAAGTGTGCCAAATTCTGTGGTTTTATGTGCACTAAAAAGAAATAATGAAATAATGGCAGCTGCTTTAAATGCATTGCTGTAAACAAGTGACTAAGCGCTTGAGACTGTGGAACGGTATCCTCACTGCAAATCCAGCAGCGTATATAACCATAAAGACAGACTTTTTTTGGACATTGCAAATTAGATCAAGTTGTGTTCGGGGAGGGGGACTAGCAAAACAAAAGCGACAAGTTAACGCGTCGACTACAGTAGCAGTAAGCTTAGCGTGACACGCTGTGATTTAGGGGTGCCACTTAAGAACGACGTTTACGAGGTGTCATGATTGTTCCAAAATGACTAACAGCTTTCCAAATACTTTTAGTACCAGCGTTTTAATCATCCAAGCTGTTGTTCCATCTTCTGTTTTATGGCATTTGTGAGAACAATTCAACTGTTGAAAATAAACAAAACAAGCTACTATTGAATATGGGACACCTAGTTACATAGAAAAAGCCAACATAAAGACTTTTACTTGGAGGTACGACTCCATTTATTCATACATCCATTTGTAGAACCGCTTATCCTGAGAAGGGTCGCAGGCTTGCTGGTGCTTATCCCAGCTGACTTGGGGCAGTAGGCGGGGGACACCCTGAACTGGTTGCCAGCCAATAGCAGGGCACACAGAGACGAACAACCATTCACGCACCCGATCACACCTAAGGACAATTTAAAAAGTCCAATACACCTGCCATACATGTTTTTGGAATGTGGGAGGAAGCTTGAGCTTGCCCGGAGAGAACCCACACGGGCTCGGGGAGAACACGCAAACTCCACACAGGAAGGCCATCGCGAGTTGGATTTGAACTCAGATTCAACATTCATATATATATATATATATATATATATATATATATATATATATATATATATATATGTGTGTGTGTGTGTGTGTAAATATAGACAGACAGACAGATAGATAGATAAATGTACACACAAACACACACACACACACAAATAAAAACAACCTCAAGGTCTCGACTTTCATTTCCCAACATTCAAAAGGTTCAAATTAATACAAAAAAATATAAAAATAGGGAATTACTGTTTTAGACAATGTGCAAAAACTTTAAAAATGCGTTATTTGCGCAAGAAAAAAAAATGGTTATAAAATTAATTATAGACGAGATATTGATTTTCTATTGCTGAAAATGGGTAAATAAGTGTGCTACTACTATAATGTGGAAAGAAAAATAAACTTGAAATGAATACTTTCAATGACATTCTTTAAGAGCGACATCATCCATCTATCCACCTACTTTGGACACGTGAACTCAAGGCTCAAACTCGGTTGACTTTGGGCCAAAGGCGGGGTACGCCTTGGACTGCTGGTCAGTTCATGGCGGCGCACATTGATACTCAAAGCAAGAGACAATCTTCCCTCCGGCTAACACGCATGTTATTGCAATGTGGGAGGAAGCAGCCATCAAATTTAACGAGCACTACTCCCATCTCTCGCCGTGCTCGTTGCACCATCATTAGCGGCACTCAAACCTCTCCAAGAAGCTCGCCTTAATGTACATATGATCAACACGGGTACAATTTTCCATTACTTGTAGTGGGAGTTAAATTTAAAAAAAAAAAAAAAAAACAGAGAGACTTTTGGACATTCCCGTAGTTGTGAAGCCGCAACTAGGAGCATGCAGACATGGCGGCAGCCTAACTGGGTTTACTTTTCATCAGGAGGCCACAGAGGGACACCAGAGTGCTCTTTACCGTCATTGGCTGGTTGTTACGCTGCCTGGAAAACATACCCAACGTTCGTTTGCCCTGCGTCGTTCGTTCAATGCGAACTGCACAAACAACTGTCGGGATTTTAAGGAGATTCTTCAACGGCTGAAGATGAACGTTCGCTTCTCCCATCCAAAAGTGTTGAACGCATCGGACAAACTATAACGGACAACTATAACTATTTATACCACTAGGGTTGAGTGATACAGGCAAAAAAAAAAAAAAATCTCGATTTTTTTTCAATCATTGGGATGATTGTCATTTTAGTTACTGTTAATGGAAGAAATAAACCCAACAAACATTTATTGGAAGGTTTGCTTCATTTGAAATAAAATCATGCGGAAAATATTCAGACAAAAATAATGAATATTGATTTTAAATCTGTTTTGATGTAAACTTAACATGCTTAGCTTTATGAAAATCAAAGATTTAGTTATCAAATTAACTAATTCAATGCCAAAGATGTTACATTTTTAAAAGTTTGATCGTTGAATCGTCTGTACTTTTTCAATTGTCATGCTAAAGGAGTGTCTAAAAAATGGCTGGTGCAAAAAGAAAGTATTAATATAAAATTATTGACAAAACACTTACTTTTTACTTTTTAAAAATGGCTACATAAGTGGAGTTTTCCTTAAAGGGACAATGTGTAAGATTTAGAGCATTTTTCTTTGATTTTTAAACAAAATTGATTCATTGCCCTCCCCTGCACAGGGCATTTCAACAATAATCAATTTGTGTGATGCTGTTTTTCTATATGAAAGTAAGGTGGATTCTTTGTAAAAATTGCAGGCTGATGCATACATTTTGTAGTCCCCTTGCGTAAGAAAAATTCTCTCCTTGCTGACTCGGCCCTTCGCCATATGAGTCAGTCTGGCTGTTCCTGACATCCCGATTGCTCAAGTGTGAGATCAAGCAAGCGCACCCTCCATGGCCTAACCTTTACAGGGGAAATGCCACACTTAAACACTTACTGTACGGCCTTTTGCAAAGTTTGTTCAAACACATGAACAATAATGTTATTACGCGTACATTTGTGGTCTGACTTGTGCTTACCTCTCAAATCCAATTTGTCTGATGGATTTTTCCCATGCAGAACCTGCATTGGAAAAAAAAAAAAAAGTTTTGTGAGCATTAGGAATTTACTGTATGAGAAAATAGCATGCATGCTGCTCGTTTGAATAAAGTGGAACGGTATTTTTCCATATATTTATATGTACACTACACTTACATGTACAGTATACAATACATGGATATAGACACTTGGATGAACACAAACAACAACAAAAGATAGGACTGGGCGATAGCATGGGGACGATACAAGTACTCATTTCAAGGTATCGGCACTCGCGATCACCGCAGATACTAATATCAGAGGCTCTCTTTGAGCAATTTTATGTTTTGTTTACAACAACTATAAATTAAAATTTAGAAGAATATAAAATTGCCAATAACATTCATTGCCATTGGCTGCTAATTTAATTAATCATTCTACTTATTGTAGAATTATTGTATTGTATTGCAGTGAATTATATGTGAGCAACAAAAATACTACTGGCATTAGTTATTGGAATCAGAACAGGTGAGCACAAGAGTTGAGTGCTTCCACTGGCGTAGGTCTGAAAAAAAGTGCTTTTGCTCTATCATTATAAACAAATTATATTAATGCAAAAAACATTAAATAGTAAATTAAATAGAAAATAAGAGAGAAAACCCCTAATTAAAATATTATAAGATTATTATTATTATTATTATGTCTTCTGTACTGAATCTCAAGGGATGACGATTACCATCTTTCCTTGGGAGCACTTGAAGTGTTCCTGAACGTCACGCTGGAGCAGCAGGGCTCCGTTTCCACCTATTGAGCACGTTCAGACAAACAGGCGAAACTTTGTCGCCTTTGTTGTACCGCCAGACACTAACCCAGCCCAGTGAACAACGGGACTGTGTGACATATTTACACTTCTGACGGCTGGTTATTAAGTCACTAAATGAGAGGACCACGAATTTGTGGCTTGTGGAGACGATAATGCGATACCACAAACCACATTTCTCTTGTACCCAACATCAAACACAGTATGGAGCAAGTGTATATCCACTCAACTTGAGATATTCTCTCTAGTCAAATAAATTTACAGTAATTATTCAAAATATTGAGTTGTATGCAAGGGAAAGTTATATATGGTTCATTTCTGTTGGATAGACACGTTGTAAGCATGATGTGAATGTGATGCATTTCCAAAACAATAAATAGGAATGTATTTGCAAATGACCGGGTTTTGCTCAATTATCCAGAAGGTTGAAAAAATAAAAATACATAAATACATTTGAAAAAGGTGCTGTAACAAAAATGCATTCATTAAACTGGAAACAAATGCCCTTTTTAACCAATATGTTGATCATACATGAAAAATTACATTTCAAAATTAAATTGAAAACGCGTCACTTTACCTGTAACATAATAAAAGGTATAAATATGATACAAGTGTTGAACATTAGGGTTGTAAAAACCATTACCTCAATAACTTCCAGACCATTTTAGACTCTCCTCAAGACCAACACAGAAAAATTTAGATAGATAGATGTAATAGATGTATAGATGTATAGATGTATAGATGTATAGATGTATAGATGTATAGATAGATAGATAGATAGATAGATAGATAGATAGATAGATAGATAGATAGATAGATAGATAGATAGATAGATAGATAGACAGATAGACATTGGTATCTAGTATTGTATTTTTGGACCCATATACAAATGATTTTGGACGTGAATGAGTTAAATATGAGGGGGGAAATGAAAGCGTGGCGCGAAAGGTGCATTTTTCTGCCTTGAGGATCATTTCCTGCATTTCCAATGCCTCCCTTATCTGAGCTTTCTAAATCTGGTATTCAAGCCCTTGACAGTCTTTTCCTTTTGGCTCGGCTATGGCGTAAACAAGGAGTCTTACTTCACACTGTCCCGCCTCTGTCCCTCCCTTTGGGAGACCTTGCAGTTCCTCTTGAAGGGAGTAGGACAGAGGATACCCTCAGCAGCTCCGGCTGCCCCCGGGGGTCGTCCACTGGTCACCGCCTTTCCCCTAACACTCCGCCGTCATTCCTCTGTGCTGACTCAACATGCTGCAAGTGTGTGTGCGCGTTTACAAATAGTTTCGGGGCTTGTGTGTTGTTAACGGTCAAAGAAAAGATGGGTGGAGCAGGCTGAAGGGAGGAGGAAGCGGGGGCGTCTTATCATGTCCGAGCTGTCACGTTTTACTCATTTTCCTGCCACACCCCACTGTCGTCTCAAGACCACAATTTTTTGACAACTACGCTACATGCCACACAGTACACAGTACAGTAGACAACACCAAGAAAAAAAACAATCTGTACTTTGCGGATTTCAGCTATTGCAAGTCTTTTGAGGAACGTAACCCCCGCAATAAAATGAGGAACTGCTGTCTTCTGTAAAAACATTTAACAAAAAACTATAGATTTTCAATTCTTCTGATATGTAATCATAAAAAATCCACGAATGAACTGTCCATATGATTGATATCAGTAATGATACCGGTACCTTGTATCAAGTACTCAATGGTCCCTAAAAGATAAAAGTCAAATTGAACTGTAATTGTACTGTAAAACTGTATTTGTTACATTACTTAATATATTGTATCTGATTTAATTTTTCATACTCAACAACAGAAATAAAGAAAGAAAAAAAATCAAGAACACACTTTTAAAACAGTGCATTAAAATTAAAACAAATCAATTCAGTAAATACCAAAGACATATTTAAATGTCTTTACAGAGTCCAGTCACTCTATTCCAGGTACTCATTTACAGTTTTACAAATATTTTTAAATACAGTATTGTAAAAAAGGCAGGGTCTGAAAATAGTTTTCTGAATGAGTCAATATTTAAAAGAAACTATATGTATGAGAAGCATTTTTATTTGTTAAATCATGATGAAATATGATACAAATTGAACTCATTCTCATCCATCTATTAACAACTTCAAAACATGGAAAAAGAACATGCTACATAGATTTATGGTACGTTATGCAACAGCGTATATACTCCTTAGAAATTAAGCAGACGCATGAGTCGGATTTATTTCCCAGGACATCAGTGTGTACAGTCTACATGTGATCCAACACATATGTTGTGTGGCATTATTTGTAAATAATTATGAAATATATGAAAAGGTTTCATACAGTAGTAAAAAGAAATGTTTGTATAAATAAAGGCCTTGACCTATTAAACACATTACTCCCAAATAAATAAAAAAGGTTCTGCAGTAGTGGTAAACAATGTTAAAAAATAAATAAGGTGAAATTTTAAACCCTTAATAGCTTCAAAAAATGAATTTGATGTGATTATCCGCATCTCTGAGCCATGTTTATTCATGAAAATGAGCGTCATACATAGAAAATGAATAGAAGTATAATGTGGAGTGATCATTTTCCGTGAACGCTGAGCGACATGTCTTAATTACGCTGAGTAACTTCATTTGAGAAGATAATCTCTTAATGGAGCTTTCCACCTTCCTGGCAGCCGACTGAACATTTTCATTAAGTCAATTTTGTGAAGGAAGAAGCACTTTTTGCTCTACAATGATTTCCATGCTGGAGTTCCAGCCACCAATCACTGACGCTGAGAGGAAAGTGTTGGGATTCTCCTCGCAAAGATGTTTGCTTGTCTTTTGTTAAGCAAACTATTTATTGCCATTAAAAATATTTTATTCTGCCCTGCCAGTCTTAAATGATTATTATTGCATCTGTGGAATATGAATTAAGCTGCAAAAAATAGCTGTTTTCATGCATTTTAGGGGGACAAACATTTTGCTACATTCTGTCAACGGGCAATGACATCACAGTTGCTCAGGCGCATGTAACAACCAATCATGGCCCTGCTTGCAAACATCACATGATCAAAGTCAGAAAATAGGTGAGCTGTGATCGAACATTGAGCTTAGGGCTGTGACGACATTTTCAGTCGACAACAACTGACAAAATGGCCGACCCCCCCCCCCCCCCCAGAAGGATAAAAACCGGTGGACTTTCCTAATTAATTCAATTTTCACCAAAGCAATATTAAATCCTTGACTCTCAACACTGACATAACATTTAAAAAATGTAAATAAGTACATGTGATTGAATGGCTGGATTCTACAAAGACGTATGGCGCATTTAGACTGGTGGTAGCGTAAAAAGAAAGTTAGTGTAAAAAGACTTTTTTTTTTTAAAAAGCTGAAAGTCATTTTAGCCCTCTGCATGCTACTTACAGTTGAAGTCGGAGCTGATGGAGCTACCGGCCAGGAGGCTGTTGACCGTAATCTGATAAATGATGTGCAGCAGCAGGAAGGACACACTGGTGAAGCACAGTGACTGCAGCAGGCGCCCTGTGTAGCCTGGATGGAGGACAACAACCTTGGTCACAATCGAAGCACCAGAATTCATCGGATTTTTTTTGCGTTTTATTTTTTATTTTTAAGTCGGGACACAGAGCAAGACGGTATTTGTGTTTAGCATTACAGTTTTGTCTTGCTTAAAACCTTGCTCGAATTAAAACCTTGCTAAAATTCGAACATACGGCCCACGGGTCGGATCTGGCTCACAACAAGGTTGAATTCGGCCCACAGAAAAATTTTGTGGTGCATTAAAAAAAAAAAAAAACACACACATAAGCGACCGTAATTGTTTTTAAGTTAAACACTATAATTTTACAAGTCCTACCCTCTTGAGAAAAGATTTTCCTCCTTGTGGCTCTTGAGCTAAAATGAATTTGACGCCCATGGTCGAGGCAATCAATCCTAGGTATCCATTTATTTCTTTACTAAAATGGCTGGAACAAGGAGTTAAGTAGTTAGTGAATATTGTTAACTAAGTACCTACAATTAAATATCCAGCCTGTGGGTTTGAATGAGACAAAAACAAGGTAAGCCCTCAAAACGGATATCCACATTTGACTTTGAAATCCAGCTTCAGTACCAGATCTTTCCTGAAAACTCCCCGTGACGAAAACGCATAAAATGTAGCATAGCGTGCTAGTCAGCATGCCCCCCAGGTGGAGATATGGACTGTGCAAGCGCCTAGTGGTCCCACTTAACGAGCTTCCCGAGAGCCACATGTTCTTCCCAAGGCTGCCCTCAAATTGCAGAATGCTGCCACAGCTGCTGTGCACATGGAAAGCCTTTTATAGCGCGCCGACAGGTATTTGAGGAAAACGTTACCAGGAGACTGCACAACAATCTAACGCCTTTGATAGAGATCTTGGGACTGGTTTTTGGCGTTAGCGTATTCAAGTATTACATGGTGTGGTGGTTCTTGTGGAAACATTCCCCCATTGGATCTTGATATTTGGTGCTCCTTCCTTCTCCTCACTACAGGGGGGTATCATCTGGTTTTACAGTACCCTGGCTCATGTTGAAGCGCTAGAGGTGGGACCTTATCAAATCTGCTCTACAGACCACAGCAAGCACATTAAAACCTTCTGCGATTCGTGCTAATTTCCCAACGCGATTCCCCGGGGGGGAAAGTCCGGAAAAGAACGCTTGTAAACGGGGTGGCACGGGGGAGGGTTTTGCTGGATTCATTTTGTACAGGGGTTTAGGTTGCCTTGCACTCATCGTGGGTTCATTTTGATTTTCACATGATGCTTGAGACATCATCCCAGGAGAACTTTTGAGCCGTTTCCCTAACAGAAGCCATTGTCTGGCCTAAGAATTCCGGCTTGCTCACAAATTTGATACAACCTTTGAGCATCATCTGAGCAACGTTTCAGGTGTGGTATTGTCTAGTCTCCGTTGTGCCAAATATATATATATATATATATATATATATATATATGTATAAAAAAAAAAATTAAAGCCCCTATCCTACAGACAGATGTTTGCAACAGATGTTTTTTGATGGAGGTAGAAGTTGTTACGTTTGCAAATATTCCTAAGACATTTTTAAATATTTCTAATGGTATTTCTTTAAAAAAAAAATGTTTGAGAGGGTTTTGAGTTTTTAAAAAAGTTTGGTGTGACCCTGGAAAAAAAACCCTAACGTGAAACTGACACACTTATCGCTCAGTGGGATAGGAGGGAAATCTCCAAATATCAATAAATAAATTCATCAATTCATTCATAAACCTGATAATATTAAAATGTGGGTGGGGCTAAATTACAAATAAAAAATCTAATAAAAAAAGATAAAAAATAAAAAAATAAATAAAAAAAACTAAATATGAAGAAATATTGAAAAATAAAGAAAGGAAAAATAAACTATAAATACATAACTAAATGGGTGCTGAACTTTGAATATTGCACACTGTAACTTTAATTGTAACATCACCATTCACCACTAGATGGCAGATGTGGATTAGTTGCAATTGGACTTGGTTTTAAATCGTACTTTAAAATATTCCAAATGAAAAAATACTAGGCCTATTCATGGGATAGTCCATGGCAAACAGTACCTCAATAATATTAGAAATTTGAGTGAATTTTAGAGGGGCTAAATGCGAAAAAAAAAAAAAAAGTTAAACATTCAAAAATGTTTTGCTGTGTGCCCCCAAACAAGGAAGACAACATGTACCAATAATTATTCATCAAAAATTTGCAGTACAGTCCCACCCCTCACGTGTGAATGCGCAAATCCAATTTATGAAGATTTGATCTTGACAAACTTGTGTGCCTCTTGTTTTACCTGCGTTATAACACGCAGCCTTTCCTCAGTCGATGAATTAGGCCCATATTTCAGTTGCCGAAAGTTAATATTGCTTAGTGCAGTGGCTGTAATCATAAAAATGGTCCACCATCGATCTTGCATTAATCCAATTTGCTTGAGGGGAAGGAGAAACATCTGAGACGCCAAACAAAAAAACGAAAACAAAAACAAAACAAAACAAAACCAAAAAAAAAAAATCGAGTGCGAGTGACTTGTTTTGGACTGTATTTATGAAAAAGAAAAAGGAGGGTAAAAGCTTTTTTGGCTTTAATTGCGAGGAATGTTTTGAGGCCTCATTGAACGATTATGAATCGTAATGGTTGTCAATCCCGATGCCGTTTAACTCAAACGATCCTTCAACTTGAACTCCTATGAATTTAAAACGACCGCTGAGGTTTGGACTGCGGTGGCCAAGCAGAACACTTCTTAAGATGGAGGAAACCACCCGTTGCTGTCAAAAATATATCAAGACATCTCGGGGCAGCTGAAATAACAATCAGGAAGCCGAGCGGCGCAGCCGAAGTGGACCACTTACATGCTCATCAATAGTTAAAGAGACAAGGAAGGGGAATGTTCACAGATCCCATCCACGAGTCCGAAACACGTCTTACCCTGCATGGTGGTGCACGTGGGCTCGGGGAAGAGGGGAAGAAGCAGGAGGTAAATGAGGTAGATGAAGGACAGGACGTTGTACCTGAAGAGACAAGCTGAGGACACACAAAAGAACAGAAGAACGTTAGTGGTGCTCTAGTCATATGATGAGGAGCTAATGTTAGCAGGTGTGTTCATTTTGCTGTCGTTTCAAAACGAAGACCGAAGTTAGCACGTGTATTTATTTTCTTGCTTTTATACAGTCATGTATCGGAAGAAAGTTGAGCGTTTAAAAAAAAAAAAAAGACACGCTAACGTTAGCGTTAGTGCGAAGTTTTTCCGAGCTCTGTGTCTGAAGAAAAGTGCTGAGGGTTTGGCAGAAAATGTTAAGCTAACGTGAACTTTGTTTCAAGGCTCAAAAGATTTTTTTGTCTTTTGCAGAGCAGTTTAGTGAATGCTTAGCGCATGTATTACTTTTCTAGTTTTGAAATTGGAGGGCTTAAAATTAGACAAGCTAACATTAGCCTAAGCGTACAGTTATCGTTCCAAGCTCTTTGTATTCTTAAGAAATGTGGAGTGTGGTCTAAAATGCTATGCTAACGTTAGCTTTGGTGTTCATTTTAAAGCTAAAAAGATTATTTTTTTCTCTTGCAGAGCAGTTTCATGAATGCTGAACTAGTGTTAGCGTATGTATAAATTTCCTTGTTTAGAAATGAAAACATTAAAAAAAAAGCTAATGTTAGAGTAAGTGTGCAATTATTATTCCAAGCTGCGTGTCTTTGAATGCTATGCTAATGTTAGCTTGGGGCTTAATTTCATTAAAATATGTATTTTTTAATTTGCAAAGCAGTTTTATTATTATTATTACAGAGTTAAGTCTAACAGAACCTGGTCCTCTTGAACCCAAACTAAGTTGAGTTCATAAACCATTTGGGACCTCATATTTTACATGAGGCAAAGAGTCAAAAATTAACAAAGCAAACATCCAATTCTGAGCATTGCATTTTGGAGGGGTCATTTACCAGGTATAAGTAAAAAGGTAAGGTAAAAAACGTGGCCACATCAAGCGCATTAGTCAGCCAGTCAAGCCATTTCCTGTTATGCCAGTGGAGGATGCATCGCTACAAATGACACACACCTACTTTAGAGCAACATGTTCAAACACTTAAGTGAAAACATGCACTTCAAGTACAGTATGAACGTATTGATTGATTGGAAGTGTGCTCCGGATCACGTCATCGGTCGTTTGACGGTCACGTGATGCAGTTTGAACAAACCGTTCCTCCTCAGTGGCACTAATTTTTTTTCAAAAGCATTCAGCAAAATTCCCCATCTTATCCTGTTTGTTGCACGGGTGACTCACTACGGAAATTATGTTATTTTCATTGGGAACAACAGCTGTTCAATACCACCCTTTCAGACCTATACTGTACCAGTAGGAGTACTCAAATATTGAGTAGTCACCGATACTATGTACCGATATTACTAGTACTTTGGATACACTAATCTTCCAAACCCCCAAAATGAGAGAACATTTAATAAAGAAAAAACAAAAAAAATAAAAAAGGGTTCGAGCTTTCCCAATATAACATTTTGCTCAAAATTTCCTGATATTAAGCATAATCAGCAAAAATTTAGAGCTATGCAAAAGCGGCCAACTCAAAAGGTTAAAATAATATTTTGGAAAGTTTTGATTTTGATGTTTGTTTTTGTTTCTGTGAAAATAAAACATATTTGGCCCATTTTTCAACATATCTAAACATTTATAAAATGAAGGATATTTTTGCAGTACATTGAAAGATGTTGATCGTTCCTTTCTCAGGTATTTTGCAATTTAGACCTCAAGCGTCTTCATTTGATTGCCCATGCTGTTTGCGAGCAATTATGAATTTTGAGAATTGGGCTGTTATAATTCTACTTTACATACATACATACATACATAATAATGTGTCGCCACCCATGACCTGGAGCTAGACTGGGTGAAGCGGCGCCATTTTCAAGTCACCATTGAATTGTAGTGTCTGAGAAAATGTAGGCCAAAGCTCAAAAGTAAGCATGCGGTTTGATAATGCCTCATGCACTGATCAGTCCCAGCAATGTTAGTGGAGAAAAACAACAGATTACTGTTTAAAGCTGTAAAAAAAAAAACATCTTTTTTTTAAAAGCCATACAACCACTTTTGAATTTATTATATCATGCCCACGTCCCTCCTGTCTCTCTTTTTTTTTTTTTGGTTGTGTGCAGAGTCCTCTCAGGTTCTGTCTTTGTGCTCTAAAATCAACAAGGCCGTCATTAACAAGCTGAAAAAATTACACTCGACTGCTAAAAAATGCGGCTTTTATTTATCTTTGCACACTCAAAGGTCCCATTCACCAACATTTGCCTTGGCTCCCCGTATTGCTCCAAGTGAGTGCTCTCACACTGAAAGACTAATCTAATTATTAAGAATATACAGTACGTAACCCTCCAACTAACTGAAAAAAAATATATATATAATAACAGGAGCCAAGCGTTTTGAAGTATTTATCGGCAGACTTTTGACCGCATGCTCCCCGTCTGCTTTTGGTGAGTCAACGACCAAGGATCCATAAAAAATAATAATAACCGCCTTTTGTTTTCACATATCACATGAAGCAAAAAAGTTGAATCGGGCTTTTGTCTGTCTCGTCTTTTAAAAAAACCACAAAAGCTCCCACGAAACCACAAAGAAGGCAGAGTTTGGGGCCCAGAAATATAAACGAATGTTAAGGAGGTGCAGCGCAGCACCGCGGGCGATAAGTGAGGAATTCTAGACGAGCTAAAGATCTTTTTTTTTTTCTTTTGACAGAAATGTATCAAGTCACTCCTGCGCAGTTAACTCCACGTTTGCCTTTGGTATACTTAACCCTTGTGCAGTAATTTAACTATTTTTGGGTCATTTTCTTCAAAATCCTCCTGGCAGTGTTTTAGCCAAGGAATGGCACACTCCTGGTAGTGCGATAACTAAGTGGTTGTGCCATGTTGAACTTTGACGTCGTCAACATCTGGGTGAAATTTCAGCTATCTAGTGTCTTCTTTCAATGCGTCACCTTGAATGTGAAATACCGCACAAGGATCAAATAATAGACAAAAACTGATTTTTAACAATTGTTAATAAAATAGATGATTTATTCTGGGCAGTTTTTTTGTTTGTGCAACTTGAAAGGGGAGTGAATAATGCCAACGAGCCACTAAAAGTTCGATTAGCGAGTACTAGCGCCGTAGTTTGCCTTCAATAGACTTCATTCAGTCATGTATTTGTTGTTAGGACTGCTTAAATAATTACATACGTTTGTGCATCATGCTTATATGACTAATGCTAACCAGCAACTAAAAGCTCAAGCTAATTTAACAGACTAACAGCAAAGTAAACATGAGTCACGCTTTTGTTGTTTTGCAAACTTCAATTATGAAGTCGTCGTAATGTAGCTAATTCTACTTAGCTAGCTAGCAAGTAAATTGTTGAGTGGAGAGTAATTGTTTGTTGGTTTGCCTTTACTAGACATAATTTAATCATGTATTTGTTGTTTTCCTGCTTTATTAAGATTGCGTGTCAAGCTAGTGTGGCTGATGCTAACAAACTGCTCAAAGCTCAAGCTAGTTTGGTAAACTAACAGCAAATCAAATGTGAGTCACACTGTCGTTGTTTCTCAATTATGGAGTCGCGCTAATGTAGCAAGCTAGTTTACCTTTAAAAGACCGGATAAAAGTGTGCATCTCTTGTCTGCGCGATTTAAATAATTAAGGCTGTGAGTCATGCTAATGTGGCTAGTGCTAACTACCCACTAAAAGTAAACATGAGCAAAGCAAACATGAGTCGCGCTTTAGTTGTTTTTCAAGCTTTAACTATGAAGTCATGTTAATGTGGCTAACGGCACAGTTGTTGAGTGGCAAGTGGCAGTGCGCTAGTTTGTGCTTAATCAATTTGAACAGCAAAATTTGAGGCACGATTTTGTTCTTCACAAGTTGCTAATGTTGATAACGCTAAGTAGCCACTAAAAAGTCAAGTTGTGTGTGTTATGCATTTGCAGTATGTTCTGCTCAAATAATTTAGTTTGTAAGTCATACTAATGTTGGTAATACAAAGTTTTAAAAGACTAAATGCACACGCAAATCAGGTTTTGTTGTTTGTCTTACTTTTGCGCCTAAAGCTAGCTAGGCAATCAGACAGAGTCGCAAGTTGTAGCACACTAGTTTGAGTTAAGCTGCTAGCAAATTTTCTTTGCTAATGATCAGTGGGTAACTCAAACATAATGACAAATACGAGTGTATATACAATAATCGGAATGCAAAAATGACAAATAAACCACAATAAACTTTAATTCACGTCAACTTTATGAGTCGTGCTAATGTGACTAATGCTATCTAGCCACTACCAGTTGCAAAAACAACTATTGTAAATCCCCCCGCTTAACATGAATATATATTTGCAGGATGATGCGCTGAGTAAATTGTTTACTTTTGAGGCGCTCATTAGCAACAGCGAGGAGCTTAGCTAAGGGGAAAAGAAATGCGAGATATCGTCATCATAACATGCAAGTATCCACATTGTGTAAGAGCATACAGGTGCTAAACCAGCTGTGGTGGCTGTTGTTTGGGTGCCGTACATGTTATGTACACAAGGACTTTGCGCTTTCAAAAGAGGTGATGTTAGATGGCCGTCAGGGAGGCAAAAGGGTTAAAAAAAGCGACTACGCAACATGAGCGGTGCTTGCGAGGATGTGCGGGAGCGTGCTGGCGGACGGGAAGGAAGCGGCAGGTGTTTGAGTCCCAGAAACAAAAACATCTGCTGCAGTCTGTCGTCACCCTGAGGCCCCGACTTTGGTCACTTTTATCCCTTGGCAGCAAATGCACTAAACAATCAAAGGCCTATATATATATATTATTATTATTATTATTTACAAAAAAGTATTTAAACAGTGGCGGAGGTGTCAATTTCTTTCCTTTTGTCATATTGTGTGGAGGCTTTCTACAGATTAGAAATGGAACCTAGGCAGGTTTGTATACTGATTTTTAATCAGTTTTATCATAAACTGAACATTCATATCTTGTTCATATCTTGCTTGAATGTAACTCATTCAATCCCAAAGACATATTTTCTACACAGTTATGATGCGTCTAGACATCCAATCCTATGTTGTTGTTGTTTTTTGTTTTTTTTCCGAAAGTATCGTTAAAAAAAAAAAAAAAAAAGTGAAATAGCTGTTTCTGAATGAGTTAAGTTGTATGCCACGGATACCCCTTGGACGTCGAACTACTGTAGTACACATATTTAAATCTGAAATTATTTAAGCTTATCCAGTAACTGTACTGCTATCCCTTCCCGTTTCCATCCCTTAGCTCTAGTCGGGATCAGAGAGCGACGTGTTTGCCCTTGGATTCGCGAGTGAAGCCTGTAGCTGACCAAACACGAGAACAAGCAGAGTTTCTACTTGAAATTTCAATTTATTACAAAATAAATATAAGTAAGAGATTTATAACGCTCTGCTGCTGCTATTTCCCTTCGCGTCTCGCTAACAGCGTGTGTGAGTTTCATGAGCTTGACTGCACAGCCAATCTGTCAATCAGCTGTCTTGCAAACATGTCTTGTAAGCCTCTAGCATTCTGCCACTTTTGCAAAACACCTATTTCACGATTTAGCTATTTTTCACATCCTTGACTTTTAAAATGATGAATAATCCAAATAATTTGATTTATTGCCCAGCCCTAAATTGAGATGCACATCGAAGAAGGACCTTGACCGATGACATGATCAGCATCATCACCGTCTGCCGCCACGGCCGCATACTATATGATAAGTTCCACTTTACATTTCCAGCCGTTTCCTGTCGGCGGCGACGGACAGGAGTGCTCGTTTTTGCACTCCCAAAAAGCCATAAATTATTAAAAAGATATGCTTACGATAAAAGGCAAGTCAATTCTCTCACTGGCAAGCCGCATTATTAATTCATGCTGTTAAAACGGCTTTCCACCAATTAATGGAGCCCATGCATGACCTCGCAATGGCTTCTGGAAATAACGACGCTGCGGTGATGTGCTTGTACATTACAGCGGGGCTTACGCTCTTAAAAAATAAATAAATAAGTAAAAACACAGGCTAGCACCTTGGTGACTTCTTTACGCATTTGTGGCCTGACCACAAAATGGCCGCTTAAATGCCCAAAAGTAAACAGCACTTAATTGAGGCTGGGAGCATCACGTGACCGCACCTCGAATGAATTACTCGATGAACAAAAGCCGCCAAGTGGAACATGAAAGAGTTACCACTAGTCATGCTCGCATATGCAAACAAAACTTGGGGGTTAGTCTCCGTGAGCAAAAGGTTAACTCCACAAGTGCAACATATATATATTCATAAAAATAACATGTAAAAAACATTTATAAAACAAAAAATACTTTAAAAATAATTAAAGTGAGAGTATCACTTCACAGCTTCAACAGAAGATTTGATCATTTCTGAAAGGATGAGTAGCTTTACTTTATTTTACTTTTATTAATTTGTACTAAAACTGCAGCATTTAACTTTTTTTTAAATATAAAAACATAAATTGACATGGAAAGGCAGAGTTTTTGGTTCAATGGATAATATTCACAAAATGAATTTAACTACAAATAAAATATTTAAAAACTCTCATTCATACACTTGGAAAGGCATAGCATTTTTGTTTATTAACTTGAATGCCGTAAATTATATTGTGTTAAAAATTAATATGAATAAAATGATATAATATAGCAAAAATGTGTGTGTATGTGTGTGTGTACAAATTATTCATTTCATTAACTCTTAATAATACCAATACATTGCCTCTACAAACAGCTTTGTGTCCTGTAGTTCATTAGATCTGTTAAAACCTTCGAAGGATGAGCAATTTTATTTCCATTTACTTGTATGTTGCGGAAAATAACTAACACACGAGCTTATTTTATGTGCTACAAGTTACATACAAGTGCAATAAAAACTTAATTCAAGAGCAAGCAGTTCAGATTGAGAATGCTGAGGTAAATAAACAAGCATCAATCACGTCAGACTCGGTGGAATTTTCAACATAAGGTCAAAACTCACTGACAGATTTAGTAGAAGACCTTGTGTGCCTTATTTTCAATGGCCGTCACTTTCATGTAAAAAAAGTAGCAAAGGTCCTTTTCTCCAAACATCCCCGAATGCGGCTTTACTCCTCACAGTGGCTAATTTAACTTCTCATAAATATTGTGACTACAAACAACTTAAAGGTAAAGGAATAATTTGGGGTTCGATAGTGTTTAAGTACTTTTATATCTTTAATTCGCTCATAGAGATGTAAATTGTGTGAAAGGCCATTTTTACCCGGTGTCTTGAAGGCAACATTCCTTACAAGACAGAGTTGTCCTTGAGAGTGCATTCCCATGCCAGCTTGTGGATCATATTAAGCTAAAGTGAGTTGAAAATCCTTTTTATGACAGTAAAACATACAGTAGCTAATTGTTGTAATTGTTGTTTTTTTTTTTAAAGAAAAAAACTTTAAAAATGTGAAAAAACAAGGCATCTATCTCCGAGGAGCAATCAAAATGATTCAAAGAAGTAGGGATGGGGAATTTATAGAATTATTTAAATTATTTAGTCGGTTTAAAATTCAACAATTTGAAAATTAGCTCAATTTTGAAATTGAGGTTTTGCAACACTTATTGACCACTTAACTGTGGTTATTTAAGCTATGTACAAGCTACAGATATTTACATGAAAACTTTAATCACATCACATCACATCAACTTTTTTATGTCGAAATGTTTTAAGATAAATGTTTGTTGGGTTTATTAGTTTGATAAAAAGTTAATAATGAAGATGTCTAATTTGGGATTGCTAAAAAAAAACAACCTCCTTAAATCAACTTTCTATTTCCTGCAGCCCAAAGCTTCAAAATGTAATCCGTGTGAGAAAATATGGGATTAGTAGATGATGCGAACCGATGAAAAGTTGAACGTGCCAAAACTTTCAACACTTTCTTAAAACTGGGGATTTCAATTTAGCAACATTCAAACTGTTGTAACCTTGTCCAATTTTGAGCTACCTCCATGAATTGTATATTATTTTAAAGGAATTACGTGCAGAATTGGAAGATATTTCGATTTACATTTTTTAAAACATAAGCCTGATTTGGGGAAAACGCATCACATATAAAGAATATATAATTGCACACTTTTTTTATCTTTAAGAAATTAAATGACATTTTTAGTGGCCCTAGCATCCTTTCATTTTTTTCTAAATTTGGACACCCCTGCGTTGATTAACAATAACTTAGTTATGAATTAATACATCCACAAAGTGATTATGGTGGCAGTAGTTTTGCACAGCGACCATGAAGGCAACATTTATGGAATATTATAGTTGAAATGTTACCTTTAAGAAAGCTGGGTAAAAGTCTTCTTTTCTTGTTACATTGCTACGCATCAATTCGACGGGTTATGCCTAATATCATTTTCCCCGTCAGACGTAAAGACAACATTACTGTAGTTTATATGCTGCCTTCAATGAAACTGGGGAAAGTTGTACTTTTGGGGGGTTTACGACAATATGAAAGTAAATTACGCTTCAAGTGTTGATTGTAAACATCTTATCAGCGCTGTTTAGTGAAAGGGTGTAAACAAGTGGGTGACGTCACTCCCAAGTCCAAAGGCGAAACGCGAAGTATTAAAAAAATGAATTAAAAACTCACCGGCTGCGAGGCAGGCGGGCAAGAGCAGCCTGAAGACCAGCCCGCACACCACCTCCGAGGCCATGGCGCCTCTGGCCGGCGACAAGAAACTCTGTCTCGCTTGCTCGCTCTTTGTCTCTCGTTAGAGTCTCCCTCTCATCCCCCTTCCGAAAAAAAAGTGTCTCAAATTCCGGCGGCTGTCACGGGTGGACGCCTCTCCATCAGTCGGCTGTGGCCGAAGGAGACACCTGAGTGGCGGCTTGTCCAAGGCGGCGAGAGGAGGCCACTTCCAGGCTTCATTATCACCATCCACACCCGGCAGCTCATCGCCGAAAAGTCTCTCTTTTTTTTTTTTGTCGGGCGCCGCGTTCAAGTCATGTTTGCCACTCAGGTGGGCAAACGGTGGCGTGGGGAAATAGGAGAGAAGCAACAGGTCGTCACGTTGAAGGAAAACTTTGTTGCAGAGACGAAAAGTGAGATTGTTGAGACTTTCCTACACTTAGTGGAGGTCCACTTTTCCTCGCTGTGCGTCCTTGCGTGGATTTCACACTTTTGAGTGGGACTGGGCGAGCGCGTGGGCTGTGCTAGCCTTATCGGGAGGGTAACTTGTGATTGGCATATATGTCTACCAATCAAAAGGCTTTCCTGTAGTTTGAGACGCCACCTTCGAATGATGATTGGCGGGAGAGGAAAGGAGGGATGGGGGAGCTACCAAACGACAACTTGTAGCATAAATATAAGCAACGTAGCCACAAAAAGACGTAGCATTTTTGCAATTTCCATTACATTTACATTTCTCTTTAAAAAAGCTAAACGAGTTTTAAGGAGTACCTCTGTTAACCGAAACACTCCCCAACCCCACCCAAAAATTAAGGATCGTACCTGATCTCGAACTCAAGAGGAACAGCGCCTCTTACTGTGTAAAAATGAAACTGCACAAGAAGCTCTACTGAGTACATGACTTTATCCACTTTATTTTAAAATTCAAATTCCGTTTGTAGTAAAGGAACTGATGAATGCGTTAAAATAAAATGTGACTATATTAAAAGTACTTTGTTCATGTAATATTAACAAACATAAAAGTATATTTTAAATTTTAAACCCTTTCAGGGAATTATTCAAATAAATAATTGTAAATCAGCGATACCATCACAGTTTTGGACAATTTTATAACAATTTTACTGAGTGGAGTGTCGCGATTTGCAGTGGACAAATAAATGAATAAATAAATATACAAATCCGAAAATAAAATATAAAAAATCCGAAAGTTATTGGCACCCCTTAAATTGAAAACATTTTCTCAAGCTCAAAAGTTGTTGAAAGGCATGAATTTACCACCACCGAAAATGTGGCCTGGCACCCACAAAAATATATTTTTTTTCATATTAAGAAATATATGTTTTTTAAATATCTGCAGATATGCTAAAGGTGGAGGCCCAACTGCAAGTATCCAGGGGTCCACTGTATACATTTACTTTGTAATATGACTACCAATGCAAAATGTAAATATGTTGAATTAATGTTATTTCAAATTCACTTCGACACTAGACTCAAACGAACATCCATTATGTCAAAACATTATTAGTGGAACTGGGCTAATTGGATGTATTTTTTAATACTTCAAAAATGAAAAAGATGACAGTAATCAATATTTCCGGTAGATCAAATGTACTGATAAAAGCCGCAGTGCACTCGTGCCTTGATATTTTGAAATGATGTTATTTATCAATTTCTGCAAAGCATGATGGGAGAGAACAGCCTATGTTCTCGATATGGGACGAACTGGAAGCAGCCACATCATCATCTTGAGGTTTGGCCCAAACGGGCCGGATGTTGCCGTCACCACCGCAATACGCCCCACCCACCCTCCGCAGCACCAGTCGATAGCGTCAGGTGGTGATTTGTGTTGGGACGTGGCCGTCCCATCCCAGCCCTCCCTGATAGATGCCAATGTTAAGGGGAACGTTTATCTTTGATCTATTATTCATCCTGTGCTTAAGCGGGACTTATTGACCTCTTCCCAAATGGACCTGACTGGTAAAAACATTGTCCATGATTCAGCAGTAAATGTGGCTTTGCATCCTGGCCCAAAATCATTGCCAGCTTTCACACAGAGATCCAGCAGAAAAAAAAAAAAAACGTTGGGGGTGCATAAGATGTCATTTAAACCAATTTCATACACAAATTGGAAAAAAAATATATATTTTAGCTGCATCATAGCATTTACTTTCAGTGAGACCCAAATTGAAGCCTATTACATGCAATGGAAAAAAAGTGGTATCAGAATGAATTAAGTCTTTTTAAACAGAGATCATGAAAAATGATGCACAGGTTCATGTTAAACATAAATTAAAACCTGCAGAGATCCCGCAAAAAATGCAACAGGGTGTGTGAGAAATAAATTATTAAACACACTATTTAATGTTTAATGTTCCCAAATGGGGATATGACTACACCTAGGGGTACATGAAGGCACTTTTGGGGGTATGTGAGATTTTAACAGTTTGTACAGGTACCGTATAAGAAAACCTAATTTTAAAAAGTACATTTTCTTTTCAAACAAAACGCAACTTAATTGGAAAATGAACCGACCTAGTGCTGAACTTTATTGACGTATCGTTGTTTGCAAAATATTTTATCCTATTATTTTGTTCAATTTTGTAGGGATGTCTAATATCATCAGTCACACAATTTTCAAGCAGCGCCAGGAATAAAATGATATTAAACGATTTACCTTCTGGAGTGACTGAGTAAAATATGGCACGCATTTCAGGTGACAGCAAATGGAAAAATGCCTGCAGGCGGATTTTGTTGTTTAATTTGTATTGCACAAACACAATATTGATCAAAACAATGTGAATAAATGAAGGGACTATATCAAACAATATTTTGAAAGAAAAGGTTTGACTTGACTTCCCCTTTAAGATCATTATTATCATCATTAGGGAGAATTAAGTCTATGCGGCAAAGTGGAGAATCACTCCAAGCTGGTGATCTAATTTGATTGCAACCATAATCATTAAAAATGCAACCCCCTCTCCGACAGACCCCTTACAAGCACACATGCGTACATGCACACGCAGACCCAACTCTGTAGCGGTGCATTAGGTGTAATGCAATTTGAGCAGGCAACTAAGTTTAAACAGTCGAACGAAAAGTTTACAGCTGAGGCAGCAAATTCACTAATGGACGGAAATTATGCTTCATTATGGCTGCAACTATATCTTTTAAAACACCACCGGGAGTTTTTTTTTTCACTAGCTTCCTTCCCTCTACTACAGAAAATGTTTTTTTCTTCAAGTCGCTAGTCTTCTTACGTCATAATTTGTTGATGCAGTTCCCCAGTTGGCCGCAAGAGCGCACTAAATACCTCCTGGTCATGTGACAGAAACCCCAAGATGGCGGCCTACATGACTTTACTTCCGCTGTTACGTTGTTGTTATTGTTGTTTGTTTTTGTTTTTACCGTTTAAAATCTCTGCTCAGCTTCTGAATGAACCTTGTTATAAACCCATCAATGACAGCTGGCCAAACTCTGTGCGGTGAGTTCAAAGACGTGAGTTGTTACTATTCTTGTGAGAATAATTTTGTTTACTTGTTCGGAAATGACAAATTACACGCTATTTTGTAGATTTACTACAAGCGAAAGAGCTATTTGTGACGAACTTTTCACAATGCTTATTGAAAAAAAGAATCTGATAAAATAACAAAAAAAACGTTGTTTCATGTTAACGAGACACTTCCTGCTTAGTTGACAGGGAGGGAACAGTTCCACCGTGTTAAAAAAAAAAGCAAAGTCAAAACTAAACCATTAAGTACAGTACAGTAGAGTTGTAGTTAAATATAACCAAAGAAAATAACCGAATGTATGAAAAGTCACACAAAAAAGACAGGATAAACATAACACAACTATAACCATGAAGTAAAAAAATAAAAACCAAAAAATGATTAGTAATAAATCCTAAAATAAATTATTTTAAGAAGTCAAAGCGTAGAATGTAGTATAAACTACAAAAAATAATTGCAGTAAGTTTTTTGTTTAGGACGCGCCCTCGACCACATGAGTATATGAAGTTATCCGAGCTTCCTCGCTCGTGGGATTGGAGGAGGGTGGATGGGCAGAACTACGTGAGCGTCACCAGGAACCAGCACATTCCGCAGTACTGCGGCTCCTGCTGGGCCATGGGAGCCACCAGTGCCCTCGCCGGTATCCATGACGACGACGGGATGGGAACGTGGTCCCTCAGGCGTTTTAACTTTTTTCTGTCCCTCTCGCCCGAGATCGCATCAATATCAAGCGTGGGGGTGCGTGGCCGTTGGCGTACCTGTCGGTCCAGAACGTCATCGACTGCGGGCGGGCGGGGTCGTGTTATGGCGGTGATGACTTGGGCGTGTACGCCTACGCTCACCAGCGCGGTATCCCGGACGAGACCTGCAACAACTATCAAGCAAAGAACCAAAGTACGTCCATTGTTTTTTTTTGCCCATTATGGTGCCTGGTTGCTTTGCAAAATCACACATCTAAATTTTAAATTAACTCATTTAATCCCAGGGACGTATTTTCGCTTTTTTTTAAGAGTCCGGACAGTCAATATTTAAGTATTAAATTAATACTTAAGTACATTAAGGACATTAATTTCTAGATACTTAAGTATTAAATCGATACTTGAGTATCTGGGATACTTGAGTATCTGGGATTTAACGTCTCGACTCATAAAAAAAACCAAAAAAAAAACATGAAAATATGTCGCCAGCACTTAATGAGTTAAATTCATCAACAAAAACCTAAGCATGCTGTATGTCCATTGCAATTTGCCCACTATGGAGAGAAAAGTGTCAAAAAAAAAAGTTCAGCTGAGTTTTTTTCCTGTTCACTACTTAACTGTTTTGTCAATTTTAGAGTTTCCCGCTTTGTGTCATGCCTGTTATGGCCACCAGGGAGCGTGCCCCACATACTTTTGCTCAACTCGCTTCTCTTTTCCTACCTTTTGACTTTGTTATCCCTTGCAGAGTGCGAGGGATTCAACCAATGCGGCTCGTGCTCCTCATTGACGTCATGTGACGTGGTGAGGAACTACACGGTGTGGAAAGTGGATGATTACGGCAGAGTGTCTGGCAGAGACCACATGAAAGCCGAAATTTACACCAATGGGCCCATCAGGTAACCAGTCATGATTTACCTGTATCCGCCAGATGGGGGAGACAAAGAGCCGCTGACTTTTTTTTTTTTTTTTTTTTTTAAGTTGTTCCTTGATGGCCACCAAGGGCCTGGAGAGCTACTCGACAGGCATCTTTTCAGAGTTCCACCCCCTTTCGCTGCCCAACCATATCGTGTCTGTGGCCGGCTGGGGCGTCGCAGATGATGGCACAGAGTTTTGGATCGTCAGGAATTCCTGGGGAGAGTTTTGGGTTGGTGTCCCATATGCATACTCCAGTCAGAAACTTAGATCGACATGCCCATAAAAAAACGACATGTTGTGAAAGCAAACTGAAGAAGGCAATGTTGTTGCATGTTCCAATTAATTTGCCCTTAATTTGAAAAGGAAACTATACTGTTCGTGGCATGACAGACTTAGATTTGCTTTCATTTGCAGAAAGCCTGTTAAAATCCCCCCGTCGTGCTTTTATGTACCCCAATATATACACATACCCCCATTTGAGAACCGCTGTTCTGTGGGATGACTTGTTTTGAATTTTGGACTTTATACATGTTTGACTTTAGCTTCAATTTCCTGTTGATCTGGAAAAACTGGGTTCTGTGGTAATTTTCTTTGTTTCTGGCAAACTTCAAAATTCTTCCCTGTTTTTTTTTTTTTTTTTTCCCACAGGGAGAACACGGATGGGCCCGAATCGTCACAAGTGCCTTTAAAGGTGGCAAAGGTAACTGGTTCAACTTGGGGATCGAGAAACGCTGTGCATATGGAGATCCTATTGTTATTTCATAGGTTATTATTATTATTATTATTATTGTTGTTGTTGTTGTATTAGTTGTTGTTGTTGTATTGGTAAGTATCTTTGATACCATATTTTTCAGACTGGTACTGATACGAATCTTCAACTCTTGAGCGGTCACCAATACCAAGTACCGATACCACTAGTACTTTTGATATACAAAGTCGCCCTTCCCCACAAAAAACAATGACAATTTTAAAGAAATATCTTTATATTCTAACATAGAATTTTCCCTTTAAAAAAAAATGAAATTGATGACAACATTCTATGTTGTTGGGGAAATTAGCAAATGTAGCACCCTTGTTACATGTGGGTAATCTATGACAGCTTTTCCTGCAGCTGTGTGATTGGGAAACCCTATAAAAAAAAAAAAAGACGTTTTACCCATGCATTCTTTTAAGTGCCGATAATAAAGGTTTAGTTCCAATGTTGACATCCATTTAATAGCATGCCGCACTTTACATTGCAGCCATAAAACTTCATATCACAATAAAAGTGAAGTTAACTCAGATGCTAGCTATTTTTTTAGCTATTATATCCTTCTGAGATGTAACTTATTCATTTGTGTCACTGTTGTATCCATTTTGTCTTGTCAAGACGGCAGTTATTTGCAAACACGAGACATTTTTGGAGACATCAAAATGTCCTCTACTGAGGACATAAGGACTTGGCAGGTTAGCTTCAACGAGTCAGAACATATAGACCCAAAACAAATCAATAGGCTGGCTCTCGGGAGGATACGAGGAAAAAATAGTTGTTTATTGTGACGAAGCATTCTCCCCAAGCGGCTTTTGTTGAAGTCAGCTGAGGAATGTCCCAATAAAAGGGCCCGAAAATGACAAAGCTGTATTGTGAACCACTTGAAAGGCTGGTTTTGTGTCCCTCGCTCGCACACACACGTACACACACAAACACGTTTTTTTCTATCAGTGTGGGGACATCCAATTGGCATAATGCATAATGGATTTCCTACCCCTTACTCATCACATTAGATTGCCGAACCTATATCAAAAAACAAGTCCTGACCCTCAAAAAGAGATCTAAACTTGTGGGGTCCACCAAAATGATCCCCGTGAGTGCAAGAGGTCTCCACAAAGACAGTAAAACCAAGATTTGGTCCCCACCATGTGGTAAAAAATGAAGGGCACAGGAATTTCTGCCATGATAGGTACACCCCATTGACATAATGCATTTCCTAGCCCCTAACCTTAACCATCACAAGAGATTGCCTTACCCCAACCTAACTCAAAATTCAATTCAAACCTATACTCTATAACTACACTACTATAAAAGAGTATAGTCTGAACATGTGGGGTCCACCAAAATGGTCTAAAATGCAAGAGGTTCCAACAAAGACAGTAAAAGACGGGATGCGGTCCCCACCACTCTGCAAAAACCAAGGGTGCACACAAACACACATATGCAGAGCCATGTTGTGTTGCAAGTGGAGCACAGCAGAGCCCAACATCTGGAGAGGAGTAGGGCCTCCGCCCACATTTTTTTGTTTTTGCTTTTGGCTCTCTGGAGGCCACCACGTCATCAACGCCATCAACTCGCTCACTTCTCAAGTATTTTATTAGCAACCGTGCCTGAGCCATACTGAAAACCAACAAAGGGAGGCATTTTAAAATAGCCTCTATATGCGCATCGTACTGTGGATAATCAAAAGATTAAGAAGCATACTGGACAAACAAGCATTCAAACTGCATTTGTCAAACTACACATAAATGAAAGCGAATTACACTTTGTGTATTTAATCGTTTGTGCAGTATCATCTCCATTTCTGGGACAAATTTGCCAACCTTCAACTCACAGTATTTTAGTTAAGAGATGGCAACTTCTGAGAGATTTCAAACTTTGACATGATGTCAACCATCTGACTGAAATTTCAGCTCCCTAGTGTCTTTTTCCAGTGCTTTCCATTTGATGTAAAATGTCTTCTGTAAAGAGCAATGGATTGGACAAAATACTGCACATGATTCTAAAATGGGGATAAAACAATGCACTGCATGGGGTGCATGAGATTTGAAAATATATTTCAAAAAGTAATGTCTACTCAAAAATACTTTCAAAATAATCATTAAACCTCATTTTATATTTTAGTAGGCTATTCAATTTTATGATCCTAAAAACCCAGTCCTCCCCATATCAGAATTTGACAGTTTCTCATTACGGACAGCAGGAGGTGCTGCATTTATCATTTTTCCGTAGCTGTAACAAACATGGCAGCTGAAGGAGGAGTGCCACCCCCCATGTAATATCGTTTCATGATAAATAAACCTACAATTATATTTAAAACATACCGTTGGTCGTTAAGAACACATTTATTTTCAAGTTTTTGACATAAGCATTCAATTTATTCCTTTTTGATGAAAAACGGTCTAAATCTTACACAGTGTCCCTTTAAAAACTTGATTTAAAATCAAGTTTGTTGTTCTCTTCTGCAAGCAGAGCTTTAATATGATCCCAACTGATAACACTTTATGTTGATGATCATTTTTATGTGCACACATCATTTATTTTCTGTGTTCTTATTTCCAGATAATTAAAAAAAAAACTGTACAATTGAGTTCCAAAGACAAAACACTGTCTTTTCAGGTCTTTGTTTTCTAACCAAAAATGCTTTGCGCTGTTTAAGACGTGTTTCGCAAAGAAATGGTCACAGGCTAGCAACTTCCATTAACAATATTTTTTTTTAAACAGGTATCTTTTCATCATCCCTTGACATATTCCAATCAAATCAAGTTTAATTGTATTCTCCTGCGAACTAACTTATCATTTGTTTGTACACTCCTTTAGCCTAACACTTGAAAATATTTGAAAAAATATCTCTATAAATCAGTAGCTGGGATCGAATGTCTGGATGAACGTAAAATTCCGTCTTTGGGAATGAATGAGTTAATCGCTAAAGGGAAGCGGCTGTAAAACTGGTTAAAATACAGAGTCAGGCAGCTAGACTAATTGCCCGACGGGTGTGTTTCGGGGCAATTCTTTGAACAAATGTGCGCATTCCGACGACATTGTGGTACACTTGTCGCACTGGTACGATCACAAGCACTCACAGAACCAGTTTGATGGCAAGTGCACCAGCCCAAATGGCTTGCGTGGAATCCTAATCCCATTAATCCTCGTCCGTCCCATCTGCTACAAAGAGTGAGTCTGCCATAATGAAGCAAACCAGTCACTGATTTGAAAATTGTACTTTATTCTGTAGGCTACTTTCCTCTTATCAGGTATTAGCTCTTGTGTACACAAACACACACACACACACACACACACACATACAGAAGGCTTGATGTCATTTCTCTTAAAGGTAACGTTCCTAGTGCTTTGCTTTCATGCATTAAGCACAATCAGGAAGTGGGTCTCACGCCGCCATGTTTATGTTTGTCAGCGAGAAACAACAATAAAGTAGTTATCTACTAGCGGGGCATGAAACCAAATTCAACGCTTTGTTTTAACCATTGTGTTATGAACATTTGTAAGGAACAGCAATAATATCTCAGGGTCAATATGATCAGTAGATTTGTTTGATAGTCCAAATATGTTAGAAATATTGGTGTGTGTGTGTGTAATCCTACTAATAAATCTTGTCATTCTTCTATTTTCCTATGATAGTAGTAATGCATGCGGGTCATTTTGACCCATGTTAAACTTCATTAAGGTAAATGTCAGAAATTTTCTAATCAATTGATTATTAACAACTGAAAAACTTGTCAAGAAGTATATCAAAAATGTATAATCCTAACTAATAACTTAAATAATAACCTGAAACATTATGCTTTCCTTTACCTTTTACTGGGAGCACTTCTTAAGAGCAACGTCAGCAAGTAACAGGTTTCCACTATTTATTTACCAAAACAAAGCAGGCCCTAGCGCAAACGTACAAAGCAGTACTATCCAGGTGAGTACGATGTATTTTTTTGACAAAGGCTTCACAAAAGGAACTCAAATTATTTATTAAACAAGATCAAGTGCTTGATGACAAATCGAGACGTTAAGCTTGTTCACCGTTTTTCAGTTTCAGTATTTCAGACCGGACCCCAGAATGTGAGAGGCATTCTGACCTCGTTATCTCCTAAAACAGCTAAGAAAACAAAACAAACAAACCCAAGTTGTTTTGAACTTGTTTCTTTTTTCGTTTGTGAGCGCTCACTTGTTTTTTTCTGAGCCTCTTATTTTGCAAGCCAAGCGGAAGTAGGTCAAAAGCGCAGTTTGACTGTCGGAGCGGACTGCGTTTCTCCTCGCGGTCGGATTTTTTTTTTCTCCTCCTCCTGTTTTTCTCTCCAATTCAAACCCGACATCGTCTTCATCCGCCATCATGAGCCACATCGGGCCGGGGTCGTGAAGAAGACGAGGAGGAGGAGAAAGGAGAGGAGGCGAAGTGGGAGAAGATGCCTCATGGGTCGCTCCATCACGTCCTAAGAGGAGTGCCATGGCCAGGTTCGGCGTCAGGTGGCTGCTCGCCGCCGTGCTGCTGCTGCTGCTCATCGGGGCCTTCTTCTTCTGCGAGTATCTCATCTACTTCCCCGCCATCCTCAAGTGCGCTTGGCCGCGCGTGGAGCATGCGCGCGGCGGCGGCGGCGGCGGCGGGGAGGGCATCGACGGCCGGCAGCCGCCGGATTCCCCGCCGGTCCGGGCCATGGTGCTGTCCGACACTCATCTCCTAGGGGCCGTCGGCGGCCACTGGTTCGACAAACTGAGGAGGTCGGAATGCGTTGGAAACAACTTCGCTGATTGATTGATTGATTGATGCCATAACAATAAGCGTGTGCGTGCTGGTGTGCGCATGCGCAGGGAATGGCAGATGGAGCGCGCTTTCCAGACGGCCCTGTGGCTCCTCAAACCCGAGGTGGTCTTCATCCTGGGGGACATCTTCGACGAAGGGAAGTGGAGCTCCAAGAAGGTGAGGGTCTTGTTTACTCAGCAGCAGCAACGAGGGAGCTCGGAACATTCGAATCTGATTTGAAATTCTACGGTTTCCAGGCACTCTGGTTTCCTCCCAAATTCCAAAACTGTCAATTTCAATAAGTGAACACCTTCCTCAAATAAATGCCTCCCATCTCGCATTGTGGAATAATGACATCAGTTCATCGGAAGGAATACATACAAAAACAAAAAAAAAATGAGTGGAGCTAAATAAACCACATACCTGCAGCTAAATTAGGAGTATGACATCTAATTAAGGACATTGTGCCCCCTACTTTAACTCTGGTATAATATCACCCCTTCACGGAGAGAGCCTATTTAATGACTGAATTAAATGACACGCCAGATAATAAATTATTTGATATATATTTGAGGAAAGAGCACACGTAGAGCTAGATGTCATATTTGAATGAGTCACCATATGCCTTGTCCGCTTGAAAACATTAAGGCGTTTACTTGAGATATGTTCGACTTTTCATGTGGTGATAAAGCAGGGCGTGGCATCAACAAATACAGAGGTTATAGCCCCGCCCCGAACAGAAACGTTTGCTGGGTGATCCACCCACTTAAAACAAATAAAAGCCTCCATCTTCTCATCAGTAAATAAAAAGGTAGAAACTGACATCTCTGCATACAAATGAATAAAAAAAAACTTTCAATTTATGCACCGATAAATGACTCTTTTCCTCCCATTAGGAAAGATAAATGATTACAATTACATCGGTTCAATGAATGGGAAAAAGGCCCTCGTTCGCATATTTTTTTAAACAGACACCACCACACCAGTGATATTTTGCGGTATGGCATAGGTGTCAAACTTCAGTCCTCAAGGGCCGGTATCCTGCATGTTTTCCTTGTTTGTTACTCAAACACCTGATTTAAATGATTAGGATCATTTTCAAGCTCTTGCAGAGCTTTCTGAATAACAAATCGTTTGAATCAGCTGTTTTGGGGAGAGAAACCTGGAAAATATGAAGGACACCGCCCCTCTAGGACTGGAGTTTGACACTTGTGCAGTATGGTGTCAAAACAGTGGTCTATCTTTCCCATCTGGCTAGAAAACAGGTAGTGTCTGTATACACCAGATTACTGATGATGGTAAATAATAGGTTTCAATTGGCGAAAACACATGTTGAATAATTAAGGGTAAGGCATTTAGTAGTTGAAATGCTCTTGACAAACGTTTGCTTGTATGTCCTTCGTAAGGGAAAAGATTGGGACATCTATTTGTCCTAAAGAGCTTAAACAAGTGGACGACATGATTATTAATTGAAAGCTTGGTGCAAAAAACTCAGTCAAAATATCCGCCGATCATTCGGTGCCACAGCATGTAACCGAGGAAATACTTGAACAAACGCTCGCCTGTAAGTGGAAACAATGAGACGTCTATTCTAACTATGGCCGTTATTCAAATGAACGACACGGTAATTCATTGGCGGTTTGGTGCTTACAAATACAACTAGACAATACATCTGCTGATTTTTCGGGGTACGGCGTCTAATCGAAAAAAATATTCCAGCAAACGACACCAATAAACGATATCATTTGCGTGAGGAAATAATGAGGCATCTACTTGAGCCACAGTGTGATTAATTGGAAGTTTGGCGCTTAAAGACTCGACTGGACAAAACATTTACTGATTACATGGGGGTACGGCATATAATTGAGGTCATACTCTAACAAATATTCATCAATCACATTTCAGGGGAAGGAATGAGGTATATACAATATTTGACGTATGGCACTTATTCAAGTGAATGACAATGTTTTAATTGTAGGAATGGAATCAAATTAAGAAATTCATGTTTTTGTCACCGTTAAACAAACAGATATTACGTTCCAATTGGTGATTGTGTTCATTATTATTAGAAACAATTTAATCCCCCTCTCAAATAAGGTTTGAGGGAAAAAAAACATCTTAAGGCATCAATTTCTCTGCAGAACTGGGAGGATGACGTGAGGCGCTTCCACAGGATGTTCCGACACTCCGGGGACACGGAGCTGGTGGTCCTGGTGGGGAATCACGACATCGGCTTCCATTACGAGTAAGGGCACTTTGATAACCCAGCGCGAGATAAACGTCGGACTTCGGTCGGTGTTTATCGGTTCTTCAAGTTGAAGTCCAAGTCTTGTATAAATAAATGACCTCGAGACGCATATGAAATAGCAGCAAGTGAAACCACTCAAGGGGAAGTGCAAAAATTTGGCTTGCATTGTGTTACGCCAACTCTTTGTGATGTGAAAGTGCAAACAAAAGTAAAAAAAAAAAAAAAATCCCCTTCCCCCCACGGTTAGT
Source organism: Hippichthys cyanospilos (assembly GCF_059441005.1). Taxonomy (NCBI): domain Eukaryota; kingdom Metazoa; phylum Chordata; class Actinopteri; order Syngnathiformes; family Syngnathidae; genus Hippichthys; species Hippichthys cyanospilos. Next base: position 8,414,114 of record NC_142380.1, read on the forward strand.
CCATACAACTCTACTGAAAAAGAAATATCTTTTTGAGATGGAAAGGAGTAGCTGAGATAATGTGGGTGCATAAGTGTGCAAACCCCTACAATTGGAATGAAGCTGTTTTCAGAATGAATCATTTTCAAACTCGTATAAATGGGCGTCAGGCCTCCGGGTGAAGTGACGCTGATTAATTAATATCATTTATTGGTCATTCAGAAAATTGACAATTTGAAAATGAGGCAAAATGTGAAAAGGAGGTTTGGCACACTGTTGAATGGGTGCTTAACAAAATGTGTTTACCAGTTTTTAACTATTTAGTTATCCACAGGCTATGAACAGTTATTTTTTTTAGAAACAAGAAATGTTAAGTTTGCATTAAAACGGAAAGGCTTAGTTTTCGCCATGTTTACTGGAATTACAATAAAATAAGGATTGGCATCTTTTTTGTTTTTGAAATTCCCGGCATTTTGATGCACTTGGTAACTTTTTTTCGGTTTTGGACGAACCTGTAACTTGTATAAATGCTGTAAAAGGTAGTTGACGGTTGAAAATGAACTCTTATTTCTTTTTTTTTGTTTTGTCAAGGCTAAAAATGGTACAGTTTTACATGTAACCATACAATTTTTATAACGAGTGGGGGGTGGGGTGTTTGCTTTCCTGGGGAGGGCTTTGCAAAATATAATTGAGAAGCACTGCCTTAAAACACAATCGTCGTCGTCCAGAAAAATTAAGCAAAATTGAGATTTCATTTTGTGGCCATATCACCTCGCCGTAATTCTGATTAATACCAAATTAAATTTTGATCCATCGAGACGTCAGCCATTTTCAGTCCCCGTTTTACCCTTTAAACCTTCGATATTTACCTTAAATAGATAACTTTTACTTTTGTATTTATGTACATTTTCGGCTACGTTTTTATTTTTATCGAGAGGAAAGATTTGGTATTTCTATATATAGCAGTCTTTTTTGACATAAATAATTGTACTTTTATGTTAGAACATTGTTGTTTTGCCTCCTCTGATAAATGACACAAAATGGTCAAAACAAGCCAAGGTTAGCAAAATTGTAGTACCGTTTTACAAATGTGCATTGAATGGAGGATTTAATTTGATCGCGCTGAAAGTTAGGCTTTTGTCGCCCTCTGCAGGATGGACTGGTTCAAGCTGCAGCGCTTCGAGAAGGTTTTCAACGCTTCCTCCACCAGGATGGTCACCAAAAACGGAGTCAAGTGAGCCGTTTGTCAACATTTTTTTTTTATCGAGGGTGGTTTCAGAATTATTGTTTGTGTTTTGTGTGTGTGCTTAGCTTCTTGCTGGTGAACAGCGTGGCGCTGCACGGTGACGGCTGCCCCATCTGCCAGTCGGTGGAGAAGGAGCTCATCAGACTTTCCAAGGAGCTCAATTGCTCTTTGCAGGCAAGGCTGCGTGGAAAAAAAAGAAATAAAAAGTTAGATGACATTTAAAAAAAAAATCACGTTTTCACACAGAGTTCAGGGGACGGCTGCGAGGGCACGCCAGTGTATCCTCCCACATCTCCCATCATGCTCCAGGTAAGTTCATTAGACACGGTGCACTCTTTAAACATTAAAACGATTTAGTTTTCATTCCTGATTTTTTTTTTGTGGTGTAAAAAATCCTCGTATTTATTTATTATAATTATTTTATATTACATATACTATTTATATAATTTATTTTTTGGTTTATTTCTAGTTTTTTAATTGTCAAAACCTCCTGTGAGCCAGCCTAATTATTAATGTCCACTGTTGTCTTCTATTTGTCTTCAAAACAGTAAAGTTAATCACATACAAATGAGATATCATTGGAAAAGCTCAAATGTGCGCTAATTTGCATTTTAAGCAAGTTTTTGCAAAACAAAACAAAAGCTGTACAGAGACAAATCAATGTTTTCCCCCTAAAAAGCACATCAAATTTAGAAGTGTAAATTGTGGTTGATACTGATATTTTCAACGGTGTGTTTCCAGCACTACCCGCTCTACCGAGTAAGCGACGCCGGTTGCACTGGTACGGATGCAGCGCCACCCGGAGAGCGCCACCTTCTGTTCAGGGAGAAGTACGACGTACTGTCCAAGGAGGCGTCCCAGAGGGTGAGGACCCCTCTGTCACACATTGTCTCTGAAAAGACAATGTGGATGACCTTTTTTTTTTTTTTGCTGGGGGGGGGGTGCACGTTGCATCAGCTACTGCAGTGGTTCAAGCCCCGCCTCATCCTGAGTGGCCACACCCACAGCGGCTGCGAGGTCCTCCACGATAACAGGTATCCCGAAGTCAGCGTGCCATCCTTCAGCTGGAGGAACCGCAACAATCCCAGTTTCATCTTGGTGGGTAGCCCCGCGTCCAAATTTTTCATGACACCATCAATCAACACATGCATATTGACATTTTCAACAAATTCTAGAACCATATCAGCCACTACACACACACACACACTATAAGATATTGTTTTTGCATACATTAATTCAAAACTATTATTATTTCTACAATCGTCATAATTTCAAATTCCCCTAAAAAAAAGTATTTTTAAAAATACTACTGTGTGTTTGGAATTTTAGCTAATTTAATACAAAACCGATTTTTACGTTAAGTAAACTGTATGTAGTGTGTTGCATAAACAATTCAACCATTATATGTACTATCATCAAATACTTCTAAAACGTAAAAATAGGCTAACTTAACATTACAATACGGGTAAACTGGTAACAATGTGCCAATAACGCAAGGTCAAAATCTCGTTTTATTTATTTACTTTTCCTATGAAGTTTCTCCAAGAACCGGAAAAGTAGAAAAAAATAATGTGAAAAATGAGCCGACATCGCTTCAGCATCTGACATCACTTCTTGGTTTTTCATCCTTTTCTCACTCCCCTGTAAAATTTGCGTTTTCATCAAGTGGCCCCCTCATTCAAGCTCGTACCCATCTTTATTTACAGTTCATAATTTGAGTAATACATGTAATCAATCAACGTAGCCATTCAATGTATTCATAGAAAAATAACATTCATCATACAATTAAAAACAAGTCATTTTGATATTGTTTTAGCTTTTATTTAAACTGAAACACAATAACACAATATTACATTTAAAAAACAAACAGTTCAAACGTGCTGGCGATTGGCGCTTACTTGTGAGCAGTGCCTACATGTACCAGCATGCACTGCGGCCAAGCAGTCGAATTTTCACACTATTTTTCCTCGTTTTACGGCATGCTTTTTGGCAGTTAGCTCGGACGTCCATAGAGCTATAACGTCTGAGATTATTTCGTCCATTCAGACAAATGCAGCCTTTTTAAAACAAAACGTTACCACTGCAGTACAATTCATGTCAATTATTTTGTATTCGTTCATTTTTCCATTGTCGGTTGCGTGTTGCTAACATATTAGCATATTGTCTTTTTAGCTGGCCCTTTAAATTCATTTTGTTTCCGCCTTCTTTAAAAAAAAAAAAAGGCATCCGTGTCACCGGGCAGCTACGCACTGTCCAAGTGTTTCTTACCGGAGGAGAGCACAGTCATCGGTGTGTACAGCTCAACCGGGGCCTGTCTGCTACTGCTCGTCCTGGCGCATTGCTTGTGGATGAAGGGCCTACTGCAGTGCTTCAGTCTTTGCCTGCTGGGGAAGCACAAGTCGATTTGAAAACTACACTACCCAGCAACCCCTTCTTACAGAAGCCGGAAGTGGAGACGAAAGGAGAATCCCTTTCCCTAAAAAACTATCTTTAATTTCTCGACACTGGGAAGGACGAAAATTTTTCGTCGTTTTTTAAGGACTTAAACTTGTGAAAATTTTTGACGGGATGTATGTCGGAAGTGTGCCACAAGGCGGCGCTCTGTCGTAAACTCGCAAAACGAGTCCCTATTGACTTGATTTCAGCACTTTGCCTTGTTTTTTGGCGTCCGTAAACACACGTTCATTACTATATTAATGTCCATTTTAAATGTCAGTGCGGTAATGATCCACGAGTCACTGTGAAATGAAAACTCAAGTTGGTTCATTGAGGTGGTTTGATGATCTTTGAACTTGTTTACTGTCGCCGATCTTGTGTGCCAAATATTTGTGGGTTTTTTTTGCCAGGTAATTGACACATATCCAATCTACTGTGCATCAATAAATCTTTAAAAACCCCGTTGTTTTATGGTGTACACGCACACAAACATGGAAGAAAACGTAGTTTTCTAAACATAAAACAAGTGTGTCTTGAACGAAAATAAACTCGGCATTGTTGGAAACAATATACAAGTTTTTTTGTAATAGAAAGCGTAGCATCTTCAATAAAACAGACTTAGGTCTAAGTTTTACATCCGAGAAAATTGTGCTTTCAAAAACTTCGCAGACGATGAGGATTTGTACTTTGAAAGATTAGTTTAAAATAATGTTTTTCTCCTACATTTCTGTGGACATCAGACCCAAACGAGGTTTCATAGAACCTAATGTACATTTGAACTGATCAGTTTAGTATCTTTATTATAAAGTCGAATTTGCATCTTCAGGGTATATGTTTTTGTAAATAACAAGGATTCTAATATCGAATATATCGTATTTTAAAAGTGAGCAGAACTTTCACGTCAAAGAACAAAATTAACTGCTATACAGAAAAGTGTTCAAACCAAGATCCGGGTACAATATGTGGCCCACCGTCCGTCTTCAGGCGGCCTGCTACATATCCTAAACTAATGTTTTTGGGGGTTTTATTTTTGTGGGCTGTTTGGACACCCCTGATTTTCCAATGTGTTTTGTCAAAGTCAATTTTGCATTTTTACATTTTTGTAAACAAAAAAGAATTTAGTCCTTTAGCCAACTAGGAGCAATATAAAATATCTTACGTTGAAAAAGAAAAGTTAATTGTGTCAAATCTCAACAGACGTGTTTAGTAAACAAATATTGAAACACAACCAAGTGTGGAATCCGGAGACGACTTGTAAAGAATTAAAATATAAAATAAAATAAAACCTCCTCTAATGTGACTCTTTATTTAAAGAAAAATAAAAACGTCATTTCATGTTCCTCGGCGGGCTTGAGCAAGGTTTCCGCATCTGCAGTCCAAGTTGACTGTGTGTGTATTTTAGCAGAAGAAAAGGCTGATGCTGACTTGTTTTTCCTTTTTTTTTTGTACAAGTAGAAAAGCTCATCTTGTTGGGTGCTGCTCACACATTCATAGTGCCTGTGCCTATATCGCATATGCTTCCCATAGGACCGCTCCCCCCGCCCCCCAAAATACCCACCCAAACATGAGCAATATTGCACACGCTCATTTATTCATCTCCATTCTAGACATGCTTTCCTATGTGTGTATGTATACATATTTAGCGTATACATACATAGGTATGTACACCTAGGCACACACATAATTAAACATGTATAATTGTACATATATATTTATATAGACCTATAAATTTACATGTACATACAATTATAAAATTCTTTGTCTGCACATTCATACACGCACGCACACACACACACACACAATGCATGTGTGAGTCTATGTACACAAGATCTCGCACGCACTTAAAAAGAAAAAAAAAAAAGACTCAAGGAAAAAAAAAAAAAAGATCAAAAATAATGTTGGTTCCTATGAAAACAACACCAGGTTGCAATTTGGACACTTTCAATGGATCTCCAATGTGTGTTTTAAAGCTGTGAAATTAATAACAATAATACAATTCAACAGGAGGGCATAATAAAAATCCCTCAAAACAAAAAAAAAAAAAAAAAAAAAAAAAAGGCAATGGTGCTGCAACATGTGGTCCTCTCTGCAGGTAAGTGGTTAATTTGCATAATGTATATTTTTAGGATTCTTTCCCTAGAATGTTTATTCTTATTTTTTTTAAATAAACAGCAGTTTATTTATATATATATATTTTTTATAAACCAGAAAAACTAAACTACAGAGAAAGTTCCCCCAACCACTCCTTTCGCGCAGTCTCCTCGTTTTGCTGCAGACAAAAAAAAAGTTTTTGACATCAAGCTGTACAGCGCGGTCGAAAAAACATTACTTACATCTGAGCTCGTTTTTGTTTTGTTTTTTTGTCGTTTTTTTCCTTGTTTTTTTTTTTTTTTTTTACAGGTACAGCCATAATCAAGGCACAAAGATCTACAAGTAGATTTGTTTTTCTTTTCAATTGAACTTGTACAAAATAATATTACACTTTACAGTCTGTACAGGAGAATTCTACCTTGCACAGTGTACAAGAAAAAAAAAAAAAAGAATACATTTTTATCTCCCCTCCCCGCAGGTAAAAGGATGGTGTGTGTTTTTGTTTGTTTGTGTGGTGTGTTGTGTGTCCGAGTCCATGGAGGCGGCAGGGCTAAAGTGCACGCAGCAGCAGCAGCAGCTCCTTTGGGGGGGAAGAGAAAAAAATCCTTCCGGCTTGCCGTACTTTTTTCGTCATTGTGCACCCCGTGTCTCTCTTTTTTTCCTCTCGGTCCACAAAGTGTTTTTTTTTTTGTTTGTTTGTTTTGTTTTTGTTTTAAACCCAAAAAGGGGTGGGGGTGGTGGTGATGGGGTTAATAAATATCGCATTGATGCTACATTGTGTGTTCCTTGGGGGGGAGAATAATCCAAACAATTGAGAAGGAAAATAGAAAAAAAAAAATGGGGGCGGGGGATCTAATGCAAAGTGCATTTGTATTTCTTCATTCGCTTGGAGGAGTGGGCTAGCAAACACACACACACATTCACGCACACTCTACACTCGGGTCCTGTAGGTGTCTTCACGTATCCGAAAAAAGAGACGAAAGGGCAAAGAAAAGGAGGTAGAGCCTGAAGCTTAGTGGAATGACGGAAAAATAAATAAATAAAAAGGCGGAAAAATCATCAAAGGAATCAATCGAATCTGGTGGCGGAGGAATCCAAAAAGGTCAAAGGAAAAAAAAAAAAAAAGAGCCGGAGGAGGAGGAGTATTTGACACACTTCAGTAGTACTTGATGGTCCTCGGCAGGAGGCGGGAGGTCTCATCACAAGAGTTCGTACTGCCGCAGGTGCATTCTCTGGATGATGTCCCGGCAGTCGTTGAACACCCGCCGGATGTTCTCCGTGTCCACGGCGCACGTGAAGTGTGGGTAGCAGTAGTGGCGCCCGTCGCCGCTCGCCGTGCTGATTCGCTGCCACAGACAATCGCACACGTCACTTTTTCCACCTTCCAAACGCACGCACGTGCACGCGCCACCAGGGGGCAGAATAACATACAATCCTCCCTCGCAACGTTAACGGCACCTCAACACCCTCGCACTGAGTGAAGGATTTACCCCTTGATAGATATTGTCGGAACAAAAATCAAGTGTATGAAATGTGTTTGATAAAACCTTGCCTACCTTTCTTTCTTTCATAGTACCGAGGCTCAAAGGGCACATGTCTCTTTTTGGGCACAAACCTTTTCTCTGAGGGCCTTGTATTGTGGGATTTTATCATTTAAGTTGCCCTTCCCTGTGCTAGTTGATGAGTCAAATTGGTTTATGTAATATAGGATTTTGCTTCCGTACAATGGTGGTTCTTAACCTTTTTTTTCTGTCGAGTAACTCAAACAGAGTGCTGGGCCAACTTTGGCTCTCAAACTACAGTCGGCCCCCGGCTTACGAGCACCCTGATTTACGAACAATTCGCCTTACGAGCGTGGATCAGGGAGATTTTTGTCCTCCGCTTACGAACAAACCTCTCGCTTTACAAGCAATTCGACATGCCGGCCATTGAGTATGTAGAAATGTTCTCGTTTAATTGCGTCAATAAAATCAACAGTAGCGACATTATCAATCATCAGTAGATACTTGTGGCAGTAGCGTGAACGCTATTGGTCTTACAACGTCACACTGACTGTCTCACTCACGGTGTCTAAATATATTACCATTTAAGTGTAGTGTTTGTACAGCTAAAGGGAAAAACAGCTGACATGAAATTAAATGTGCCGATTGCAGGACAAAGAATTGTCATTGGTTTAAATGTGTGTTTTTTTTTAAATTAATTGTCAATACATTCCAACCGTTTAAAAAAAAAAAGTGCGAATAATTATCAGTCAGTCACGGAGATGCGAATATGCTATTGGTCGATTAAGGTCACCCGGTCTCACTCACGGAGATGCTATTGGCCGGCGTCACACGTCAATCACAGAAATGCCGATATGCTATTGGCCGAACGCCTTTATCTAGCTTGATGGGACAGGATGGAAGGAAGGAGAGAAAATTAGTGAAAAACGGAATGTTGTGAAGACTTTGCAAACTTTATCTGTTAGACATAGCTTCTAAAATTACTAGCAGCGGTAAAGAAAGAAATAAGAGGATGATGTTTTAGTATCTGCGTGATTTGCACCCTGACTGAAAGAGTTACTGTAACACTGTAAGACCAATAGCATATATATCGCCGTGTTAACTTTTGAGCGTTGGACTCTGCCCCCCTCTGCTTACACCCAGCTCAAGTCTCGTCGTTTCAAAGGTAAAAGCTATTTATCCATTGTATATATTATATAATGCAAGTGTACAGCAGATTATGTCACTCAATTTTAATATATGTATACAGTGTGTCGTTTTTACCTAAGGCTTCGGCCCGCGTTGCACGCATTCACGAATTAACATGGGTTTGGACTGCCCGCTATACGAGCAATTCGAGATACGAGCGTAGCCGCTGAACGGATTAAGTTCGTAACCCGGGGGCCCACTGTATTTGGAAATGAAATGAAAACAGAATATAAATCAATTTTTGTGGAAGGTAAAATGAGCAAAATAATGCATGGGCTTATAGTTGTTTTCAGTCAGGTCATGCGACAGGTTGGGTCAGACCATTTTGATATGGGAAAGAGCGAGTGTGTGTTTATACGAACATTAAATTGAATAGCCTACTAACATATATCACTTTTTATGAATTTACACAATATTTTTCAGGAGAAATTTGCACGAATAATTAAGGATTTTTGAGTCAATGCTACTTCTGAAATATATTTGAAAATCCCATGTACCCCCTTTTGAGAACCGCACTTTTAACAATTTAAGGAATGATGCTTACAAGTTGATTTCTGTGTTTATGTAAGCACATTTTCTCTTTTGTTTTGAATACATGTTATTTGGCTTGATTGAGTCTCCACTTGTGGACACAACCTCGAGGTTGTTCACTCCGTCATGTTTTTTGCTTAACCTAATCAACGGCAGTCTAAAGTCTCAGCTATCAGGTTGTTAAATTCGCAAAGTGTGATTAACTTCATGAAATATTTGCATAAAAAAATAATTATTTCCAAAGGACTTTTGAAGGGATGCTACTTTTTAAACATGAATTAAAATCCCACGTACCCTCATTTGTGAACCACTACAGTAGCGTACAAGTTTGAAGCAAGGTGTTGACGCTTTATGATTCTTTGTTCTCAAGTGCGGCACCTCTAACCCCGACTTTTCAGGGAATTTTTGATCTTTGCTGCAGGACTTGATCCCTATCGCAGCATTAAGTAGTTGTGTATTCCGGTGGTCTTTTGCCACTTACAAGAAACTCGTCTCGGATGAAGAACTTTGCTCTCGTCACTCTGGGGTCCTCGCCGGGTTCTGGAGTTGCTGGACCAAGGGAAAAACACACACACACATATATATATATAATTTCCACAATGTTGTGTGTGTGTGTTCCTGTACGACTATACTTTTGAGAACCGTGTTAAATTTTCTACTGATATAGTGAAGACATTTTGGAGAGTGAGGACATTTAGGACTCTCCTCACTTGTTCAGACCCTTTTTGGGGGTCACAACTTGCGTTTAGAGTATAGCTTTGAATTGGGTTCGGGTTAGGCAATCATTTCTGATGGTTACAGTTAGAGGCTACAACATGCATTTAATTTAATTAATTAATGGATGTCCTTCCAAGTATAGCCGTACAAACATATGTGTGACTGTGTGTGTGTGGGTGGGTGAGTGAGTGAGTCTGAGCGAAGCCCACCTTCATTTGGTATGGTGTAGCGAGCGTATTCGGGGAAGTAGTCTTCAATTTTGGATTTTCCAGCTAATACCTTCTCGGCGAGCATGTCTTGCTTGTTGAGGAACAAGATGACTGAGATGGTGCGTAACCACCTGCGAAAAGCAAGCGCACGCCACCAGTCAATCGACTGCCTTTGGATAAAGTTGGACCCGGGAAACGGGATCCAAATACACTCGCCTGTTGTTCCAAATACTGCGGAAGAGGTCCAGGGCTTCCCGTAGCCGGTTGGTGTTGTTGTCTTCCCTTATTACCATGTTGTAGCTGCTGCTCGCCACCACGAAGATGATGGCCGTGACGTCTGCGATGGCGGAAAGCGCACAGGGAAACAACGTGAGTCGGGACGGGGAGGGAAAAAACAAAAACAAACACAAACAAAAAAATGGTACTGGGCTGTCATCTAACCGTTAAAGCACTGGATCCATTTTCTCCTTTCGTCCCGCTGGCCGCCAACGTCAAACATGCTGTGAGCAAAGGAGACAAAACACTGTAAGGAAAGACTCATTGCTGCCATCTTGTGCTCACTAAAGTCACAACACATGCAACAAAATATACATTCAGCATATATATATATATATATATATATATATATATATATATATATATATATATATATATATATATATATACACATATATATATATATATATATTAGGGTTGTAAAAAGTCCTGCATCATTTGATGAATAAATGTATCAGCAAACTGCTATACACTTTATTTTTGAATAAATATGAACTAATTACAGCATAAGCATGCAATTATTTCATTTGAACAATGTTTTTGCATTAATAGTTCACTCATTAATTGTTTGTCTTTTAGTATTTGTTGAGACTTACTGAAAGTTGACTTTGTCTACTTGGAACCTCGTCTCGAAAATCCCTGAAGTTAACACTCGGCAGCGTAGCAGGTCCTGAAAAATGTGATGAATAAATAAAGCGAGGGCAAGAAACTACCCAAATGAAGTTTAACTAAGAAATGTGAGACCTCACCTGGTCTGTTGGTGTGTAGTCGCTCTGTCTTACTGAGTCGATTCTGTCGAGGAAACTATACAAACACAGGGAACACAAGTTTTTTTTTTTTTTTTTAAATTAAAACACGAGTTATGACCTTAAGTGTACATGTTTGGTTGGACATCTAGGAAAAGTAACACGTTTAACAAGCTTAACTTACAAAGTTTTTGGAAATATTTAACAACCTCTTCAAGCCTGCTACGCACGTTTTTGTAAACAACATGACAATTTAGCCCTCAGTGCTACATGCTTGCATTGACAATATAAAAAAAAAAAAAAAACACCAGCCTAACAAAGCCCATTTTTAATCAGCGTCAAAGACAAAATATAGATGTGACCCTAACGTACACAAATTAACAAGATGAATGATTTTTTTTCTATCTTTTTCCCCCCCTCCAATCAGGCCGCTGCCTGACAGGAGGAACGTTGCAGAGGCGGGTTGAGTCCACAAGGGGGCAGAGCTGCTCAACCGGGGCTATTTTTGGTGAGCTGGAGAGATTACATAAAGCAGACAGTGTGTGTGTGTGTGTGTGTGTGTGTGTGTGTGTGTGGATGATAGAATCGGATGGTAGCATCCACACACAGCTTAGCTCGGTGAACACAGTACGACAGACGAGACTCGAACAGAACATTTACAGTTATGAACATTTCAAATAACATCAGAATGTTGCAACGACTAGAAACAGTGCAACTACACACAGGACACTTCATTAGGTACACATGCCAGAATCCAACGTTGAGCCTTTTTCCCATCATTCCACGGAAAATATGATTTTATTTAATCAATTGATTGAATATATTGAAACATTATGAGAAATATTCATTCACTTATCATTTCTATTTATTTTATTAGCAATTTGAACGTTTTTATTTATTTATTTTTAGAAATCACATTTATCGATTTTTGCTGTTGAATGTACATTGGACAAAAATGTAAATACTGTACATTGTTTTCAATTTTCACTAGCTGAACTTACACTTTTTTGTGTACAAATTTGTGACATTATAACAACTTGAACATTGCTAATATTAACATATTTCTCCCATAGTTTTGCGCTCCCAGAACCACTCTTCTGTGTCAGTGTTTACTGCTGTTAACATTCTTTTTTTTCTCCACGAAAACCAATACTTATGGAATTAATTGTTCCTGAAGTGAAGGCTCGCGAGATTTGTTAGTGTCACTGTCACGCGCTATCGTGGTTGAAACTCTTTGATTCCAGTTGGCAAGGTTCCACGTTGAATGTTTCTGTCGAGTATTTCAGTCAGCTTTTTCCCTGCACAATTGAGCAATGTTATAATTACTGAGTGCTTTGTGACTGTCATGTGACACCAGTGTGCAGCATGGCAGAGACAAACAGCAAGGTGGCAGAGACAAAACAGCAAGGGGGGGAAAAAAAACTAAACAAAACGATGTGGACCAAAGGCCCCCCACCCCAAAAAAGAAAAAAAAAAACAGGTGATGATTAGCAAACCATGGATTGGGTCAAGTATTCATGATGCCATCATTGCATATGATTTTATGCTTATCATGTGTTTGCAGTTATGATTTATTGCTACAACACAGACAGCGTAATTTTATTTTGTCGCTCCAGCCAACGGAAGTCATCAGTAGCAAAAGTACGACCCTTATCTGCATAAAAAAAAACAATCATGTGTCAATCACGTAAAATCAATCAATGAATCAATCAACTGCTAATTCTATACTCTATACACTTGTGAAAATGACCAATGTTAAAACCGTATCTCCAATACATAAATTCACTTTGGGTTTGGAAGGAGATGAATTTGAATACTGTATTAAACTGTTATTAAATTCATTTCGTAGATGAGACAGTTGACTCCCTAGGTTTTTTTTTTTTTTCTCCTCTCCTGTAAGGAACACAAAGCGAGACAAACGGCATAACACCTCAGGCTACGGGCCCCATGCGGTCGAGGTCACATGTTGCAAGCCATCTAGTCCCAAAAAAAAAAAAAAAGCAGGGGAAGCCTCAGGGTCTTGCGTCTCGGGTCCCGGTGAAACGGAGCACTTGTACTCAACAAATAGTGCAAGCGAGCACCACTAGAGACAAATGTGACCGCCATTAACACTCATGTGTTCATTTGATAATTGGCTTGACTTTTTACAAATAGTACAGCGTCTTTAATTAGCAGCGCGGTTCGGAGGCCCGATCAATAGTTTCCATATTTTGAACTGGCCGAGCCGGCAGCATAATGGACTTTTTCACTCCGACCCGCCGGCGAGGGCCGCGCGGCCCACCAGCACAGTCACACCGACACCAAGAGCGCTTCTTACTTTCGACTTTTTGCAAGGCTAAAATTCAAAACAAACAAAAAAAAAAACAACGCCCTTTCGACAGCTGATTAAATCGTGCTCCGGCAGCAACACAGAAGAAATTTAAACGACTATTCTAGAAGATGAATTTCTGTTATAGCAGAAATGATTCCGATTGCTGTGTGGACCTTTGGTAGAATTCAGATGCCAGGAATCCATTTGACCGCCGTGTCACAAGCCCTCGGAACACCACCTGAAATGATTTAATCTATTGCTGTGACCAGTTGTTGACTGACATACCGGAAATGTATTTATCACATGGTACATCTACGATTCATCGAAGCGTTGCGCACCTCAGTCTATTCATACCATACTCTGCAGCAAAATTGTTATTTTCAGGTCACTGGTTGTTAAAGTTCTCAGGAGCACTTTTTCTAGTCCATCTTTGGAAATCACAGTACTTGCAATGTTAAAGATTTACATCAGCAAAACTAGACTTGCTACTTTAGGCGAGCGCTTCTAAATGAGGATACAAGAAGTCACTTCTGGGGGTTTGTGAAAATTTGAACAAGGCTTCTGTTGGTATCAGCAAATTCAATTGCCGTGACAGGAACAACAGATTTTTCTTTTCAAATGAAGAGCAAATTTATTGGAACATGAAGAGACTTATGGTTTATGGTTCAGTGACTCCTTAACAAAATGTTGGATGCCTTTTTTTTTTATGTTGTTTTAACGGTTACTCATTATCATTAGTGAAACAAAAAATACATATCACTATGAATGTAGTTTCAAAGTTAATGAAATCAGACCTCTTTTTAAGTCATTTTTAAATTCACAATTTCTTGGCATCGGTTAGGAAGTACAAGGCTAAAAAATATATTTCCTAAAATTAAAAAAAATGGTTGGGAGCCACAGCTTGCGTGTCAAAGAAAAAGTATGCATTTTGCTTGAACAAGCAATTCTTAATAAGCAGAGCGCTCCCAGTTTTCTGAAGTATGAAAATGCCAATGCGACCAGAAAAAAAATTGGATATATGCACATTGTAAGTGCAAGACCAATATGTGCACAGTGTGTATGTCACAGTGAACAACACCTGCACTAAATCTAAACTGGAACAAATGTGAATATCTTATCATGTAAAGATCAATATTTATGATGTAAATTTTCTATATTTGAGACGAAAAGTACTCGAGAGTCATTTTTTCTAGTCATCGCAGTGTCCTGTCAGTCAGCTGGCGGAAAGATCTCAGGACGCCCATCCAAACAGGAACAAAAACGGCGTAAGGGCAAGATGGATCGCCGAAGGAGACCGATCCATCAGGCTCTGTGGACCTGTCCTAAATATAGGAGCGGCAGAACGGAGGCACTCCAGAAAGTCAAACCAAATCTGGTGTAAACAAAAAGTGGCTGTTCTATGTCAAGGCCGCGTGTTTCGCCTTCTTCGTGGCCGTTCCGAGAGAAAATACACGCTCGTAGCATGCCGCTGTTCAATGTTCTTCTTAAAATAGCGCTACACAGATTTGTGTGAAATAAAACTAATCAATGCTCCCTCTTTCGACCGTGGCTGTACTGGAAATAGAAAAGTGTGGAAAAATAGTGGAGCCGGAACTATGGGGCGAGGGATTGAAAACGGCGGCCGCAACATCAGACGTAGATTCGTCTCTGAGTCTAGGAATCAAGACAACAAGACACGGTGACAAACGCCGCGGCGAGTACAACTAGCGCCAAAACCAACGGGAAAAACAATACATTTTCTTTGTCGTGCACACATTTGTTGAAACATTGTCATGAATTACATTTTTGACATGTTAGTACAGTGGTTCTCAACCTTTTTCAAAGATGCCGCCCCCCTCGAAATACGTATATTATTTGTGTTATTTCTGGCTCCTATGCCGGAAAATTGCATGACTAATGACAATGCGCATGCATATAAAATTTAACAAAGCAAAGGCTCAAAAAAAACTATGCAAGAGTCACTATAACACAATTTAGTAAAAAGTTGTTTCATGTTCCAATTAAGTTGCTCTTAATCTGAAAAGAGGAATATAAATATATATATATATATATATATATATATATATATATATATATATATATATATATATATATATATATATATATTCTTCCTATCATGGCTTTCAAAAGCAACAAATTAGTTTATCTGATACCTGCCGAATCCATGTTAAAAACTTACATACTCCCTTGAAGTGGCTCCCCAAAACCCAATTTTCAATATAATTTGATTGTAGGGCGACCAGTCACTGGACTAATTCATCAGACCTTTTAGTAACGACTAGTAGAATCTTTGACAAACAAGTAATTCATCTGATTGTCAGTCAACATGTTGGTTACATGTCTGACAGCAGAAAATAATATAATTTTGTGACCAGACACAGAATGACATCTTTATGTACTTTGGAGTGGGCGCTATTGCGCCTGGCGGCCTGCAGGAGGCACAGCAACGCTTGTGCGCTACAGCAGCAGCAAGCACACTGACCCTGCCTGCTTTCAGCAGCTGGGTTGCCATGGCAACCCCAGTCGGTCCACAATACTCATCTGCCTCTATCTCACCAGGCCGCTTCGATTGCATCCTGCCGATCGCACGTCGGAACTGAGCGGGACCAATCGTGTTCCATCCATTTTCTATAGCCGCTTATCCTCACTAGGGTCGCTGGCTTGCTGATGCCTATCCCAGCTGTCTGCGGGGGACACCCTAGACTGGTTGCCAGCCAATTGCAGGGCACCTAATCACACCTACGGGCAATTTAGAGTGTCCAGGACACCTATCATGCATGTTTATTGGAATGGGGGAGGAAGCTGGAGTTCCCGAAGTGAACCCGCACGGGCACAGGGCGAACATGCAAACTCCACACAGAAAGGCCATAGCGTGCTGGAATTGACGTCTGGACTCTGAACTGTGAGGCGGAGTTTTTAGTGCCTGCCCTACCGATCACGTTACATCAGCAATGAAGCGAGGATCAAACTTTGTTTTTTCTGGTTCTTCAGTACAGGAGAAGTGTTCTAGGGTCAAAGTGACAGGGTCAGTAGATTTTATACACCAAGTAAATGGAATATAAATGTATCTACTCATCTATTTTCTATACCTCATCCTTATGAGATTCACGTTTCTAGCTTAGTTATTAGATTTATGTACAGGATATTTGTTTAAAATAAAATGTTCTGTAGCAGTAAATTTAGGTATGGGCTCTTTTGGAATATTCACAATATTGACAATGTGTTTTTGACATTGTATCACACAGCGAGTCATAGGGACCTGAGAACATTATTGGTGCATCAAACAAACAAAATCAAATTGTAAGCATATATTGTATATATTTTTTAAACTTAAGCGTTGTCTTTGGCTGCATTCAAGGGGTGCGCAGACGAACGCGTACGTCCTAGCGCCCCCCGTGCCGACTGGCTGGGACAGAGCGAGTGTCACTTGCGATAAATCCGACACGCGAGGGGTTATACGAGTTAAGAGCTGAAGCGAGGGGGATAATTGATAAGGATGTCGCCTGTCATGGAGCAGTGAACATGAGTCCCGTGAGACGGGTCGACCCACAATAACGCCCGCTGTCACAAGTGGCTGTGGGGATGAAAAATATACTTTGTACAAATGGGGGATTAGCTCATAAAATTGTCCAAATACTTCATTATGATGAGATGCAAATGATTAAAAGTAGCTTCTCACTAATCCTAGCGGATTAGGTGGACCAGACTAGGAGGTGATTTGATGTACGAGTGATTAACGGGATAACGGCGCTGGAACAATGCGAGTGACACCGCAGCAATTTGACTGGATGGAGAGCAGCTTAAATGGACGTGGAATCAAAGCAAACGATTAAGTCGCGCACGCTGAATGGTCGAACTGACTACCCGTATTTTGTCCCTGTTGTCCGCTTAAGGCCTGTAGGTGTCTAGCAGCCTAGACACTCGATTCGCTAATGCTAAAAACAATGCTAACGACGCCCTTGGTGGCATGTTTAAGAAATCTCAGTTTCTGATGCATCAGAAATTCGGCGGATTGACGTACTGTAATTGTCAGTTGTATTTACGATATGTAGCAAATGAATGAGATCACGGCGTGACCTGCCGTTGAAATTAATTTGTCATGCGGCCTCTCACTGGATCAGTAACATGTCAAAAAAAAAAAAATTCTAAATGTGAAACAAAAACACTATGATTTCAAAATAATGTACAGCTGTCAGCATTAAAATACATTTAGCTTAATTGAATGCAATTTCATTTACCATTAAAGTGTATTGCAAACCAATTATTTACAATTATTGTGTTAGTTACTTCTTATTTAGCTAAACAGTGACTTTATTTAGCATTGTTGAGCAAACAACAACAACAAAACAATTAAACAATGTCACATGAGAGGGATTGATGTCGTACTCACCAAACATTTTGAAATAGATATGACTTACTGGTTTGGGTTATTGTTTTCCAAAGTAAAAACAGATGTTTGCAAATGACTTATTTGGATTAAACACAAACGATTATCTGCTTTCATGAAAGACTACAGAAATCAGAGAATAATTACTGCTGGGAGGCGGAAATACAAATCTTTGGCCAATTTAAAGCAAATAATAGCTCCAGATAATCGATTACATATCAATTAGTGAACACATTTTGACAACTCTAAAATAGTAAACTTTTTAGCCACCTTGAAAATCATGCACAAAGTAGTTCCGTTATTTAAAAAAAGAAACAAAAAAACAGCTGTATACAATGGGACTTTTAACCTTATAGATTTTTACACCAGCAAAGAGAAACCCGGACACTTCTCTGCAAGCCAACTTGACAAGCGTTAATATATAACCAAAACGTAAATGTTCACATAGGTTGGTAGCCCCCATCCTCCCGCGCACACAACATAAGCAGTCTATGCAAACAACCCCAGAGACTGAAAAGATATAAAAGCTTTCCATAAATAGCTCCTTGTGACCTCCTCGGACCACATTCCACAGGAGGTTAAAGTTGAGTTGACTAAAGGAGGCTGGGCGGGAAGTGGGGCCTTTTCTTTTTTTTTTGTAGCAAGAGAGGTGTGGCTCATTGGACTATGATAAAAGTAAGCACAACAACATCTCAATGAGAGGTCTGGGGATCTAAACATGCTTAACCCTGTGTATCTTACTGAAACCTTGAGTTACGTTTATATGGACTTTTTTTTTTAATCCGTAAAAAGATGGAGTGACAGTCAAGGAAGATACAGCTTCCTAAAAAAAGGTTAATAAAGAAGGGGGCTAAATAAAATGGCCATGCTTTCTCCCATTCATTTGAATGCACCCAGCATCCATAAATATGGTTAAGTACTGTTGTAAAAAAACAACAACTGTGTGCCCTGGTAAGTCAGGAAAAAAAAAATTAAACTAGGGATAGACCGATTAATGACGTTGGTCCTATTTTCTGCATTCTGATGAGTGTCAGCACCATCCTTAAAAAAAAATAAAAATAAGAATAAATAAAGAGATAAATAAAGGATGGCCAATGAAAACTCAATTTAAAACTAACTTCTGATGACCCTGGGAGCTCCCTGATATTTTAGTTAGAATTTTACAACACTGGTGTCTGCTGTCTAAAATGTATTACAGCAATAAAAAGTGAAATAAAAATAAAGAAATCAACTATAGACATTTCTGAAAAGTTGTCCAAGTAACAACATAACATATGCTAATTTGAATGGCCAACCTAAGAAACCCTCATCGAAAATGTACTTATTTCTCAATCAGCGTCAAAACCAAAACCAACAAAAAGTCCATTTAAAAATTATGTACATTTTAGTTATTACAAATCTAAATAACCAATTTTTTTTTTTGCTTTTCTTCATTTGATTTCTTCAGTAAGTTACCTGTAAAATTAAAAAAAAAAAGAACATTGCAATCCTTGAGAACCTAACTATAAATATATTTGTTCAACTTCAAAGCAAATGCCTAAAATTTAAAATAGTCTCTGGTGGGGCGAGCATTTTCACAGTTAAAAGAAAACCAAGATTTCTCCAAAAAATGAGTATTATCTCTGAAGTCATGCTGGAACTGACCAGGAATCAGACATTTTACCTTGAAGTGGCCATTTTCTATTCATATTCTCGTCACCGAGTGACGATTATTTCAAGGATCTGCTACGAAAAGGGGGGGGGGCTGTTTGCTGTATGTTTGGATTTTGCAACAGAGCGTCGGCGTGCGTATGATTATATCCTTACACTTGTTTACTATCCTAGAATTAAAGAGTAGGGCAGGTACGGTGGGAGGGCAGTTGAGGGGATGCACACGTGCTCGCATCAAACTGACACGGAAGCGTTTTGTGTCTCACCTTCTGCTACTGACCTTCCCTTTGTTTACAGCGCATTGCCGGGATACTCCCTTTGATTCGGCTGCGCACACGTGACCCGCTGCCAGTTTCTGCTCTGCAGTACTGCTGCTGCTGCTAAAAATAGCCTTCGCTTGCCCTGGCTCCACTGCTAGTTTACATAAGCTCTAAAGGGGATGGGGGAGAAGGGGGGCGGGGGTGCAGTGGGGAACAGGGGGGGGGAGCGACAGAAGTGGAGGGGGGTGCTCCGTGGAGAACCATTCCACAATCTCTCCGAGCAGCGCCACCGCCGCTGTCCTCCAGCGGTCTGCGCCGCAAGACTCCCGCTCAACGGCGCTGTGTGTTGTGTGTGTCGTCGGCACGCAGCGCAGCACAGCGCAGCGCCAATAGCCGCCATTCATCGCACGCCTCACTCCCCCCTCTCTGTCCTTTAAAATGGAAGCGCATTTTAACCCAAAAATAAAGATCTATTTATAGCGTCGCTCTCTTTGGCTTGAACGTAAACGTTTTTTTTTTTTCCACCCCGCTGCTGCTGGTGTACAAGTTGAGGTAGACCAAACGAGCGAGGGATGACAAAGGTCATGTTGATGTCACAGGAAATTATGGCAAAAGCAAGATTTTTTTTGCATCTTTTTTTTAAATGTTTATATTTCCTATTGGTATGTTTTTTTCTTTTAGTATTTACATAGTGAAAGACAAGTGATATAGAAAATGGATGAATCAACAAATTAGGCCATTTTGTTTATGATTTTGATGGTTTTCTTTTAATGTTATCGTTTTGTCCATTTTGTCCAACATCCCGATATTTTTAAATACTTTTGAAATACGGTATGTTATTTATTTTCAATTGGCTGTATTTTTCCTTGAAAGGTTTTGTATTGATTCAAAAAAAATTGTATAGCCATTCATGATGCTAACAAACTAATGTTTTTTTTTAAACCTAATTTCACTGTGTTACTTTTCTAATATCTGAGTAAGGTGGTTGTCTAATATTACAGTATTTTTATTTAATTTATGATGGGTTCTGACAAAATGTCATGGAAATGAATTTTCTTGTTAATGATTACTAATTGAATTTTCGACAGAGATGTCCATTTTGGAATTTCTTTAAAGTCTCGACTTTCATTTCGCAGCAGGCAAAAAAAGGCTGTAGATTGTAATCAAAGTGTACGTAAATAAGGAATTAGTAGTCAATGAGTACTATTAGAAGATGAATGTGCCAGAACTTTAACTGCATTTTTCTCAAAACTAGGCATTTCAACTTACTAACATTCAAATTGCTACATAAGGCTAAACATCTCCACCATACACACAGAAACAAATAAATATATTTTTACATTTTTCCCCACCCAATTTTTTTTCTTCTTCAACCGAACAACGCCTGGTTACAAAAATGAGGACAAAACTAGCATAAGATGAATAACAAGTCACGTAAAAGTGACAAAGCAAGTCAAGGCGGTTTGCGTTGCTGTAACAACCCGTGAGATACACACAGCGGCTAATCTTGTGACATGTTGCATGGTGCTACCCGGGGCGGCTTTACGCTTTCGACACTTGAAAGCAGACGCAAACATAAAGTGAGGTAGGAGAGATAATACACGGGGAAGTGTTTGCATATTGGAATTAGAAGTTTTTTCTTTGTATTTTATTACATTTTGTGTGGTCTTCTACATATGGGATGTAACTATAATAATGACAAAATTATAATTAACTTAAAAGGGGAGCTAGTTAATTAGCATAGCACAAGAAAATGGTTTGCTACTTTTTTTAAGCAACAGTAAGGAACTTTTCAACCTTAATTGCATGTTTTCATAACTCTTATGATGATATGGCGTTTGTCAAGGCGCGAGGGATTCTCAATCACTTTGACGGAACAACTGCAGGGAGGGTGGTAGGAACCCCGTCACAATCACAAAAAAAAAAACCCTCCAAAAGTTATCCAAAAATTATTAACTCTTTGCCATGGACGAGAATTCTCGTCTTTTAAAATAGTAATGAAAATAATAAATAATAAAATTCTTGACCCTTGACTAGTGCTTATCTATCAATCCAATTGAGCACTGTAGTGATAACCGTGACCATTGGATGACAGTGTTGTCTTATATACTACGCAGACTTATAATTGTAAGTAAGGAATGGAAATCAATCTTTCATATGATACCACCCGTGTACTGGCACTCAAAGAGTTAACTGAACTGTTTGATTCTCCTCATGGGATAAATAACCCAACCATCTTTAGAAAATGTTAAAAGGAAAGTCAAGTACAAATATATCTTCACTGTAATATTTTCTTTGAGCACCCACTAGTCTAAGCACCACTTTCTGATGAATTTTAATATATAACCAGTTTTGAATCCATCTCAGCGGGCGGCCATTTTGCCACTTGCGGTCGACTACAAACAACATCACAGACGCTCAGGTAACAACCAATCATGCGTAGCTCAGCTTGCGAATAGCTACTCTCGCGAATATTACATGCGCAAACTTAGACGGCAGATTACGTTTGTGCATTTTGAAGACTTTTCACCAAGCGCCACAATGCCAAATACAGCAAAGACGACAGGAGAGGACGCGGCCAAAGAGCACAAATGAGTGGAGGGAAGCGAGGGTCCCACAGGGAGCTGTAACAATCTTAAGGACAGCGCGTTGCAAAGATGGGAGTTCCACTGCGCTTCCAGCGGATCACGTTGTGAAGTTGGTCTTTACACACATCGCATACACACAAATAATGCGCCTTTGATACAACATCAGTCAGCTGACAACAGTGTCATCTGATCCCAGCAAAGGATTTGGGAATAATCTTGATTATTTGAGATCTTTCAAAAACAATTCACTTTTTAGAATGTGTGTCGGCACATTTATGACTTGAATATCTTTCTATCTACTATCTGAGTGAGGAGGGTGTGAGCCAATGGGAGCGCAGAGGAGGCAGGGCTTTTGCAGAACGTGACTCGAAGCGCCACATGTCCGGAGCAGGCGCTTAAGTGCAGCTAATCAAAACATTTTGCTACAATTGACAGTTTCGAGTTGCAGATGAGACAGAAATAGATGCACATTTTTTTGCCTCGGGGATACTTTATTTTTATGTTGTTTTTTTTTGTAATTGAAAGTTTAAGAGAAGGAGCTGTGACTACACAATTTGTGATACTTGAGTCAAATTTTATTAACAGTTTTGTGTGTTATTTGTGTATTTTTGATTAGATTTTTGATAAGTTTTTGTATTTCTTTGTTTAAATCTTTCATCTTAAATTTATGTATTTTTTTTTAACTATGTTTGTATTTTTCAAAATATTTTCTACTACTTGCTACATTTTCTACTATTTTGGTACTTTGCTGTAATTTTGGTCATATCCCAAATGTGTACTTTTTTTTTGTACAGTAACCGAATCATAATTAAAATCATGTTTGTGCATTTTATGAAATGTCAATTTGAAATAACGTGTAAAAAAAAAAAAAAGTCAAACAGATCTATATAGTTGTCGAGTTTTGTCGACTATATTTAACTTTTTTTCCCCAATGGTCGCAGGTTTTCCACCCGAACTTTAGTACTTTATGTCCAAACCTTTACCAGTTGGATTTTTACAATATTGTTATCCTTAAACATGTTTGCATTTATCATATTTTATTTTATTGCATTTTATTTCATGTATTTCCGAGTTTGCGCTTGCCGAACCTTCAAATGACGTAAAATGATGTTGTTGCGTCACTGAATGAAGACGATTGTTTTGCGAGCGTTTCTTTAAAATCATCTTATGTGACATTCAAAAAGGGCCGCTAAAATGTCAACCTCTGCTACAAGCAAACTCATCTTCAGAAAAATGTTGTTAAAAGTGTTCAAGTAAAGCGACTTTAACCTGTTGGGTGTGTGTGTGTGTTGGGGGGGGTTGTCTATAAATACATCGCTCTCTCGGGCTCTTCCGTGAAGAGAAGAGGCTCCTCATTGAGCAAAGTGAGTGTTTGCAAAGCTCTGTTTCGCCGGGCCCTCCAGGGGCCGGGGCCTGGCTGACAATGGCGGCCATTCTTCGCATTTTACTGCCCCAGATGACTGTGTCAGTGGCACCCCCCCATACCCGGGGGCTGGTGGCGGGGTCCCGTGACCAGCACGAAGAGAACCAGCCACAGCCCCGGCCCAAGACAAGCAGAACACGGCCCGGCTTCCTCGGACGCTGCTGCAGTCTGTCCTGGACGCTCCGCGACTCACCACAGTAAAAACTAAACTTCAAAAGCATGCGAGCATCCAGAAAAACATGTGCATCCTATTGAGGAAAATAAAGAAATACTCAAAATCAAAATGATGACTCGCATATCCTCAGGTGCAACGCAAGACATTGCAAAATCGGCGTTGGACAGTTTTAAAAATCTGGTGGCCAATAATAAATCAATTCAACACTTTACTATGCTGACTGTGGGAACACTCTCTCCACATTTGGTTTTTCTTTGAAATGAGATTACAAAGAAAGATAAGGGAAACTTAAACATTTCTATTCATTTCCAAATGTTGGAATACTCGATACACTGTAGAAAAGTTCTGGGAGCTATTGTCAAAGTGTTCATTTATCTTTTTATGATCTGCTGATGCCTCCTTATAAATAAAGCAATAAATTAAGCAAGATTACGAAAATCTCAAAACTTTGTTAATAAACATTTTGAGAAAGTGTTTTGAGTGTGGGTTGAGTTTGTATTTCTTTTTTATCAATACCACACATCCCAATACATATTATCGAGCTATTATTAGAGCTGTGAAAATTAATTGATAAGTCAACAACTGTTTTAATAATCAAGTAATTGTTTAGAGCCACAGTATAAACCTCAAACAGTAATTATTCAGATTTTTGTGGTCCTCATGCAAAGCTGTTTACCTTGTATATTTAATCAAAATAATACATTTGATTTTAACTTTGCAAACCAATGAATGAACTGCCTTGTAATACACTTCTATGCAAAATAAATTTTTATACCAACGATGGAATAATCGATAGAAAAATTGATTCTAAAAGTATTTGATAGCGACCGCCCTAGTTATCGGTCTCTTTGGGTACTAATAATTGGTATCGGAGTTATCTCTAATTCAGATCTGTAGATTTTGTACCGCGCCATACAGATATAGATTTTTGTTTTTTTACAGCTGACCATATAAGTCTTCAGCGATTGATGCCGAATGTATATGAAAAGACTTTTCTCTAAATATCACTGAATTACAGTAGCTCAGCTATTTTAAAGCTACAATATCAATAACACAGTCCAATGATCTTGAGCCTGAAAAGTAGTTGGCCAGTGCCAAAAGTCGGTGCAACACAGATGTGAAGCGCTTGTCAGAAAGGGTGCTTACACAGCAACAACTAACTACTTCCTCCAGTTTCCTGGTTCTCAACCAACCACCAGTCACTCTCTCTCACAACTTTCAGCGGCCTCCAGACAAAAATATCATGAAGCGATCTACCATTATGGAAGAAACATGTGAGTATATTTTTACAAACGGACTTTGCAAATAATTTTCATGATGCTAATACTCTAACTTCTATATATGGCCCTCACTGAAAAGTACTGCATCAAATCAGCTTTTTTTTTTTTTTTTAACTTTGTAAGTGTCATTTCAATATTAATATTAATTATGATCACATCCTTAGATGGATTGCGTCCCAATACTTTGCCTTCGACGCAGCCAAAGTATTCTGCAATGGAACCAGTCCTGCAGCGTCCCAAAATAGCCGACGATCAATCAACTGGCAGACACATATCTCTGCTGTTAAAACATATAAATGTGCAACGCGCATGGGGGGGATCGATACATTCCAAAAGCGTTGATATGAACATGCTCTTTGGCTGCGGCTTATTTCCTTGTCCAGAGTGTGATGCTGACGTGAGGCTTTCTGGAAAACTTTGAAAACATGTGGAAGTTATTTTTTATTTTTACCTATTGTTTTTTAGATCTAAAATTAAACAAAAGAACATTCAAGTCAGAAATCAGGCTCTAAGAAACACAGTTTGAACGGCCATTTAATAACAGTGTCGTGGTCGTCTGTTAGTCACCGTTGTGATACTACACATCCATTTAAAAGGAAAAAAATCTCATTACCCGGCTTCCAAGATCAATTTTCAAGCTTTTCTATTTATATACATACACACAAGCTACACTGAGATTATATTATGCTACAAACAATTAAATGATGTATTTTACAAAGCAGAAAGCATGCTATAATAGGGAAGTCAATGAAACATTTCTCTTTACAAAAATATGCTTTATGCACCCCCACTAGTCTAAACGGCACTCTGATTAATATTGTTTTTATGGAATATGAATTAAGCAGCTCCATCTCAGTGGGCGGCCATTTTGACAAAATGACATCACACTTGCTGAGGGCTCAGGCAACGACCAATCGTGGCGAGCGATGACAATTGCAAGGCAATGAGCGATTGTTTTGCTATTATTTCAGATGATTAATATTTTATCTGTTGAGAATATTTAACATAATGTAATTTTTGGACCCTTGAATTAACTATCTTGACCCACTGAACCATGACTGCCTCGTAATTCATCTGCCTGAGCAAAAATTACTACGGTGGCCACATCTCACCTTAAGAAGGTGCCTATAGTAATGAAAAGAAAGAATATTCCACCTGATTTTCAGTTTCAGAGAAATATTTGCACTGATTGAGCCATGTGAGCACACAGACCGGCTATGAGCACAGAAAGAGGAAGCGTAGTCTGGAAGGCGGAGCTTTAAGTGGCCATGTGAGCATCACCTGACCGCCCCCTCCTATCCTTTCTGCTCTTGGGCACAGGGACTTGACCCACAGTCAGATTTATGTTCAAGTGCCCGGTATGTTTGGGAAGAAGAATAAGAAGAAAAACCTGCCGGATTTACATAACATGCCTCAAGTGAGACAATTCAAAGTTACGGCACAATTTAGATGTGGGTCAAAGCAGCGTGAAGAGACCATGAAAATTCTGTATCAGAATATTAGATTATTGCTATCAAAATAATCCGTTAACCGACAAGTAATCGATTATCAAATTCATTGACGACTATTTTAATATTCAAGTATTTGGTGTTGATTAATTTGAAATTTACCAAATCTTCCAATTTCAGCCTACCAGCATTAACTACTCTCTGATTTCTGCCGTCTTTCATGAAAGTAGACTGATTATCTTTTGGATTTTATCAAAATAAGACATTTGGAAAAATCTACTTTTGTTTTGGAAAACAATACCTCAATGAGTTTCAAAAGGTTTGGTGGATACAGCATTAATCCCATCCAAACTTTAACATGTAAATGGGTCCCGATAGTTCATAAATAAATCAAAATCTCCATCATTTCAAAATAACAAATGTTGAATATTTACTTCATATTTTTGCTTTAAAAAAACACAAAACAAAAGACAGAGACTGTTCCCAAGGTCAGCAGAATCTTTTAGAAGTGAAATTTTAAATAAATAGCTCACTGAAGTAAAAAGATTCAAATTGATTTATTGTCCATCCGACTTTAAAAAAAGAAGATAATGGGTCGAACCCTATTCAATCCTACCTGCAATAAAATGTTATGTAAAAAGGAGGCATAAGACACCAGTCATACATTGCAAATCCACTAAAAGTAAGTCACTGATTAAGCGTGCCTTTGGCCGAACCCTGCCAGTGCCAGATAAAGGCAGCCAACCTTTGGGATGGGGAGGGGACACAATTGGCCTTTGCATGTACTCGTGCTCACCTACAAGTCAATGCAAACTACAAGAAGAACGCTTCTTTTTACAGGCACGTGGTGGCGCTGCAACAGACCTCCCGAACATCAGCATCAGCCTTGCCACACACCGCGCTGATTATCAGTATTTCCAAATAGCGGCAGGAGTTGTACAACAGGTTGAAAAGAAGAAGAAAAAAAAAGTCTGTACAGGTGCTGGGCCAAAAAAACCCAGTGTGACCCACATATGCCTTTGTCCCGCTGGGATGGAGCAATTCATAGTAGATAATTGTTTGACAGATTGAAACTTACATCGACCACGACACAATCAAAGCCACTTTGGCCAAGTTGCAGTTCCACTCGAGTCTGGTAGGTGTTGCTAGTGAGCGTTTGAACTTGTTAAACCCACCGGGAAGCAACTTTAGCAACACTGCAAACTAACTAAAGAACTAACCCATTGGGACAGTGTTCCACTTCAGTTTGTTTACAAAATGCAGACTACCTCAACACAGCAAACTTTTTCCTTTTCCCATCCGCTCCAACTGCCGTATTCATAATTTTAATCTAACCAAGCAGGCGAACAAGCAAGCAAGCAGGCAGACAGATAAGATAGGACAGAAGACAAAATTTTCAGTAGCCGACCCACCTAAAAAAAATATTCGATAGCTGCTGTCTTAAATTTCGCAGAATCTGCAGCAATCATACTTGAACTATCTTGGACCTGCGCACTCTTTATCTATTGTACAAGGTACCTCTTAGGCCTTAGGCTTGTTGGCTCAGACATGTGATGGGACTGTACTCAGTGGATTCTTGTAAGTTTTTGATCATCTGAGCTGTATTTTCATTTTAGTTTTTCCTTTCATATTTTTATTGTGCTTTGTGTATGACACAGAGGCAGACTGTATGATGGCATTTTCATGTTTATATTTGATTAATAATGAAGAAAAAAATATATATTTTGGAGAGGAATTAGTTAATAATTTTGATAATTGATTAATTTTACCACCTCTAGAACCAGTGACTATCAAACAACTAAAATGTTCTCGAAGATTATCTTTGTAAAAAGGGACTACCTTGGAAAGTATTTGCCTGTGCAGGTGTACCTTATGAAGTGTCTACTAAGTGTATTTACAGTAAATGGGGGAGGGGTGTTTTTACATTATGTAGGCCAGCTCAGACTTTGCAAATGTCATACACAGACGGACACACACAAGCACACACACGTATAATTTTCCAGAGGACAAACGCTCGACCGCCACTTGCCACACCAAGAACAAACACACGGCTGTCATACAAGTATGTCATACACGACAAGAGAAAGGTTGCATAATGCGGGGACTTCGCCACGCAGACAACAGATGATGTGTTTACAGGCCATTCAAAAAAAAAAAAAAAAAGATACTGCAAATTATGTAACCTTGATAGAAACAAGTTTGCAACTCACTATTGTGCGCAGTCGATCAGCTGGTACTCGTTGGACCTCTCATAGCACGCCTTTACCCCTTCATCGTCCCACAACTTCTTTGCGTGATCAAAAAACTCCTGGGGGGGGAAACAAGGAAAGAAAGTGGTGGTGTGTGAGGCATGATGGCAAATACAGGTAGATATGGAAGATTCTGTGTGAAGCTCCTTTCAAAAGGCTTTAGAGAGGCTCTATTAATTGGATATCAGCTACATACTGACATAATTGCATTGTGTATTTCCCAAACAGTCGTCATGTTTATTTACTCAACAGCAAATAGGGGAAAGCGCATTTTCGGAGTAACATTAAGAAACGTTTGTGCTGTATTCCAATTCATGTAAAGTGAAAGTGCACTCCAAAACAAAGTCCTGGCGGAACAACAACATGGACAAAAACAATACTGTCAAACGAAGACATCAGAATCTAATTCAAGCAACTTGAGATGTCGGGATAGTCTACGAACTGTAGCGCAAAATCCTCCATTACAGAGGAAGCAGAATTGGCAGAAGAAATAAGTAGCACAGCAACACACACGCACGGATGCACATAACACTGTGGAGTGACCACATGTCAAACAGACTGTTGGGGAAGCTTAATTGAATGTAAATCATCCCTGTAACCTTATGAAAGCATCCAATTAGCAACCAGACAAGATTTAAAAATAAATAAATAAAATCTGTCAAAATGCAAAATGTGTTTGGAGAGCCCACAGCAACCTGGGCATGGAGTTTTGGAAATCAAATGAAGCATTCTGGAAAAAGTAAGCCATTTGTGTGGGAAAAACTGCATTTTTTGGGGAACACTTTTGAATAGTATTATATTTTTAAAGAAAATTTCACAAAGGTGCAGTGAACACGCGAATGACACTTAAAGATGCCAGCTCAATTCAACTCATCTGATACGCTCATTTACCAAGACTACAACTATGAAACCGGCTCCCTTTGAAAACAGTCGTGCTTTGGGAAATGTGTTTAATTTGTTCGGTATTCCGCAATTGTTCCAAATTCCTATGCTTTGCAATATCCATCTTTCCTTCTGTTAATTACTTGTCATAATCAATTTGTGAGATAGACCCTTGTCAAAGGCGTTGCATATTCTCCGCCATAAATGCTATGATTACTGACTTATGATTAAGGATAAACCAATAATCAACCGGGTCGGTTTCGCTTTTGAGCATTTTGATCAATCTCGCCATCTGTCTTAAAAATGGTCAATAATTGATCAATTCGAAACCGTGGTAACTTCAAGGAACTACGTATTTCTCATGTAACTTCATAAAGGGGTTCGATTGACCTAATAACCGGAAAACGAGTCAGCGCAAGCAGCTCTAGCGATGCGCCACTTTATATCGGGAATGCAGTGCGAAAAGCGCCTTCTTTCTAAAAAGCCAAAGGCCGAACATAGCGAGCCTTCCTGTTGTTTGGACGACGCAGTAAATAACGTGGTCGTCTTTTAGTCAGCATCCTCCTGTGGGACAATGGGGAGCATTATGAGAGGCGCTCTCTCTTATCAATGACTTTGAGACATTTCCCAGGACTCGCCGCTGCGTGTTTGCCATTGCACAAGACGAATGGGCGGGCGTACGGCCCCTCGTCCCCCTGTGCGCGGCTCTGGGGCTCCTCCCTCTCCCCCCAGTCGCCCAGAAGCGCCACATGACCGCTCCGCGCTGGCTCTGCGCTCGCCCTGTGCAAAAGGGGCTCAAAGTAGCTCCCAACCGGAGGCTGATAAATGATCACATGCTCTGGGAGACATCCTCTCGGCAGATCCGGTGATTGAGTCGAGCGGGGCAGACAACCAATAACTGTTCGCTATACATGTATCAGAGAGCAGACCTCTGCCACGGCAATTAACATAAATTGTGAAAAGCCTGGTTCCGGGATATCATCAGAAGTGGCTCTTTTTTCACTCCGGTCCTGTAGGTGGAGGTGTGCCTTCTGCCAAAAGTCAAACGAATAAAAAAAGAAAGAAATATTCTCAGGCACCGTCATTGTCTCTTGTAGGCACATCTTCAATTGTGCCCAGAAAATATTCACAGGTCAGTGGTAAATTGTTTTTTTCCAGTTACAATTACGCCTGCAAAGATTGAACTAGGTAGGGCATAATACATTTGACTGCATGCAGAAACGGGAGGCACACCATATATATGTAATACTACTTTCTGTATTCCAGTTGATGTTGAGGTGGCGTTTGAACTGGGCTGTGTAGACTTTTAATATCCACTGTACCAAGCTGAAACAAAACAACAGAAGCCCATTCCTTCGAGCTGAATTTACAAATATTTTCTAATTTGTTCTTTATTTACCATTGTTCGATATGAAGTGATATTGTTCAGCTATGTCTGAATTAACAGATTCACATTGTATTTTTTTTTCTTGCATTCTCGCTAATGCAAGACTAAAGAATGACCTTTTCAAACTCTTATTTGAGTATTTATTTGGATAATTTTTCCCTTTGACTTGTGTCACATTTTAAAGTCACTTAAGCTTTTACTTGGGAATAATTTTTGACAACTCTAGCCACCTATGCGAGTAAATCACCGAAAACATAAACATTTAAACATTCAACATTGTGGAATAACAAGATGTTAGCATAATAAGATTTATAATCACCATCTATTCAAAATGTTAAACCTCACGAAGTTTATCTGAGAGAACATTTTTAGGTTTCACTCAGTGCTGATATTTTGCTTAGTAACATAAAATGTTACGCTTCCATATCAATGTGTACAAACAGTAAATTAATATTATTCCTTTACTTTTATATCTCAACAGGAAAATTTAGAATTTCGAACTAAATAAATGCCTGCCCTCAGATTCATTGGGACACAGCATCCATTACAGTATAAGCAAATGCAAAGACCAAAGCAGGACTATTCTTGAGTTATTTGGGGGGCGAGAACAGGGGCACCTCAACCAGACTGACTGGACATATTTCGATGTGCTAAAAGTACCCAAGTATCTTAATACAGGAAGCCACAACAGCTGAAAATAATGCCGTCGCTAGCGCGTTAGCGTCACTTGATGGAGGCGGCCACTCATGAACACAATGAACTCGCTAGTCTTTTTCGCCACTTTTTTCTTTATTTTATGCCAGCACGGTCGTTGCGTTCAGCAGCACAAAGGCAACGGTACTGTGTTTGCTTTCTTTTCAGCTACTCTGAATAAGATTTACTGATTGCATTCTCTCTGCACCGCTTGCCAAATCTCACAACGAAGGAAAGGGGGGGGGTGTCCAAATCTGAGGACGGGCCACCCTACGGAACGCGGACATCGGCGGAGACGGGGCGCCGACGATGGAACGGGGTCGTGAGGAGGAGATTGTTGGCGGTTAGAGGAAGCGTGTGCTCCTCAGGGCTCTTTTTCCACAGAGGCGTGTGACACTGGGCCTTTGAATAAATGCAGTGTTGCTGCAGTGCCCTACAGAGCAACTGATAACACTCAAGAGACCAGGAGGGAATTTGTTTCAACACTTTTTTTTAACCCTTTCCTGAGATGAGCATTAAGTGTCTTGCCTTAATGTCTTGGCGGCTGATCATGACGGGCTTGTGTCATGCGAAAAAACATTTGCCCCAGACATAGTGCAAGTAAGGCTGACCCAAAGAAGGCCAAAATATTGCACAAATTATTGAAGATTGACTATTTAATGGCTTGCATACAAAATACCAGGTCTGTTTGATGCTACCTTTTTTTTTTTTTAATACAAGTACTCACCTCTTGGCTAGTCACTGTTACAGATACCAAGTGCCAATACAACCAATACTTTTGATACACAAAAAAACTGACATAAGTTGACGTAATTGATTAAACTTTGGACAGATATTTGTAGTGTATCTCTAGGTGTGTGTTATTCAGCCAACCCGGAAGATAGATAGTGTAAAATCATATGCCAGAGAATTGCAACATAAATGACTGTGCATCTGTCTAAAACCTAGGAAAATGAAAGCATACAACGTTTTGCAATAATCACTTTCAACAAACTTAGCCCTAAGATGCTTTGTAAGAAAATATAAATATTTTTCCTGTCAAATATTAAATAAAACATTGATTACATTTACTTATACTTGTGGAAACCCAAAGCTCCTATGTACCCCCTTGAAGTGCCGTGACGTAGCACCATTTGAAAACTACTGGCCTAGGATTCCTTTTCAAACACTGTCCAGATTTGGTTTATTAAAATAAAGTTAGAATAAATGGCCGGCTTGATCAGGACTTGCGGCTTCAATTAATTTTGATCTTAAATTCTGAAAGAAGGAAAAACGTACTGTACATTTTATTTATGAGATTAAAGTTGTATGCTTGCGCTCCTGAACAGAAATATTGGTGGTAGAAAGTTATGCTTGATTCATTTCTAAATTCTCAGAGAAACCCAGTTTACTCTTCCCTATTTAAAATGGCAAGACTGCATAACAGCAATAAACATTGAAACTGAATTAAGTCCACAATTATTTATATATGGTTTATTTGCTTGTATTGCAGTCTTATGGTTGTGAGAACTTGTTGCACGACCTTACATAAAGAATGAACAAGAACATAAATACGGGTTGGTCATAGAGCGAAACTGTCCTGCGTCAGTAGTATTAAAACTGGACTGGAGGAAATCCAATGTATTTATTGTTTTTTTTTGTTTTTTTTTTAAATTCTGCTTACATTGCCTTAGTGTGTATTAAAATGGACCACGCTGGAATTCAATTGTGTCACTTGACACAAGCGGTGTAAAAATGGGCACAGCTAGCACTATGAGTAACTGCACCTGCACACAAAGTGGAACAGTGGGTGTGGCTTGTGTGAAGTTGAAGCTCACCTGCCACACGACACTGTAACTCTAGCTCTGGGGCAAACAAACTGAAGATGTTTTTTTTAGGAAGGGGGGGGTCTCTGCACAGGCCCGAGCGGGCCTTCGCTCAAAATTGACGATGAGTTTGACGTGGGCTTTCCGAAAGCCTGACATGCTCTACTTGCAGTATAGGGAAATGCATTGCGGTAGTAGCATGGCTAACATAGCAGCTGCGTGGCTATTTTGTTTGTGTTTGCATAGGAAAGCGCATGTAACAAAATATTCTGCTTGTTTCTATAAAAGGCGTGCCCTAAAGTCAACATGGTGTTTCCTTAATGACATGTATTAAAAACATTCAAGGAAATTTCATCCACTTAAATTCATTAAGTCAAATGAGACGACACCCCTTTCGCAACCAAAAAACGTATGTTTCGAGCCAGTGGTGTTCAAAAATGAACACCCAAGATGTTTGAACATTTGAATTCTGATGCTGACCAAAACAGCAGCGCCAACACGCCTTTTCAGATTAATTTTGACTAAAGAGTGACTATCCATTTAGCAAAATATCGGACTAAAACGAAACTAACGACTCACTATTTAACTGGCAAACAAACTGGCTATCTTACTTATTATTTAAGTGACAAATTGACTAACTTGGCCAAATAATTAGCCAACAAATGGACCTGACTGGATTTGTAGTAAAGAATAGAGTTTGAAATCATGAAAAATCCCACTTTGTGACAGACCGTGCGCTAAAACTGTATGATCATATAGGAGAATATTATTAAATATAGGGACGTTCAATGTCACATTTTTTCTGATTGATACCAATTAGAGTACTCAATTCTTGAGTACCTATACCACTCGTACTTTTGGTACAAAAAAAAATCCAGAAAAATAGAATACAGATCATTTTAAAGACAAACAATATATCACAGTATAGCGATTTAATTTAAAACCGCAATAAATAAATGTCAGTTTTCTATTCTTATAATTTCGGTTTCTACTTCCTGATCATAAAATGGCTACAAGCAAGGCGGACGATACTGGTATCAGCTGGCGTAGTAAGTACCAATGCCTTAAAATAAGGACCCTGAAATAAGTATCTGCACCGATACCAGGTACGGTACTCGCTCATCCCTAACTAATATGATTTTTTCAAAACATCCCAATGCCTTTAATATAATGAAGGGAGGCAAACTTCAAATGTTGCTAGCATCTTAAAAATTGCATACTCAATCCTTAAGCAACTGACTGGCACAGATGAATTCAAGTGTGGCTCATTTTTTCTCCAATAGCTGAACACATTGCTATTTGTTTTTTTCCTTTTTCATATGAGTTCTACAAATAAAGACATATGTTCCTTATTCAGTATTGTGCTCAAGTAGCCAAAGGTAAAACATTCAAGTTGCGTGAAACAAAGGAAATTGCTGGCGGAGTCAAGTTTTATGGTGGGACGAGGCAAAGGTTGAGAGTGCGGCCAGCGGCAACATGGTGGCGGCCGCTTTTGCCTTCTGCTGCTGGTGTTTGGCTTTCGAAACGTGGCGAATGCGGGTCACCCGACGTAAAAGAGAAACACGCAAACATACTGGTGAGATGTATAAATAAAAAAAAATTAAAAATTGGAAGTGGGACCCCAGACAAGGAAACTAATTAGTGCAACACTAAGATCCACGTGTTTTTTTCTAAGACATGAGGCTAGACCTGATTCATGCTACGCTATCCAGTCCAGCATTGGCTGGTAATGTTGTTTTTCAGGTAATCACAAAAAAACTAGTCTAGTAACAACAACTTATTGGTTTTATAAATTATGTTCTTCCATTATCATGCTCATATGCAGCGCTGCGCAAATGGGAGCGACGTTAAAATTTCAAGTGTAACCCCTGAAGGGCCTTCCCTCATACTTTTTAATGTCATGACAACAGTACATTTTTATTTACAAATTAAAAGCAAATGAATTGGAACATGAAGCAAGCTAAATTGTGTTTTAGTGACTCCAATGCAAAACGTTGCGTGCCATTATTTTGCTTTTTTTGGTTGCACTTTGCCATTAGTGATGCAATTTTGCAGCTGATGAGTCAGAATAAAACAGATGGTGCTGTTGAATAAAATACACCTAGAGATACCACTATAAATGTAGTTCCAACGTTTAAGGTCAGACTCGGATAGCAAAATACTCTGTTGTAAGTTGTTGGCTTTTTTCCCATCCAGAAATGCTTGGATGGGAAAAAAACAAAAACAAAAAAAAACGCAGAAATGGTTAAGAACCACTAATATCCTTAGATCAACGGCTTACAAAAAAACTAACCATACGATTGTGTATCAAGATAGCTTCTGAAAAAGCAAAGTTCCATCATGAGAAGGCCTACTCATACCATAAAATTGCTTCAAGCTTTGTCTCTGCGATTCATGGTATTGATATTGTAACACACGTACTTAGAGGTAGAACCGCGCAATCAGTTAGGCAAAATTTGACGATAGTTAAAAACTTAAAGACATTGGCGTTCACAGCGAGCAACCAGAGCGCTAACCAACTATGGCAAATTAAGAATTCCACCAGAGATAGCAAGCGAATGATCATTTGTTTAGCCACCAATTCTGCTGCTCACAACAACATCAACAACAAGGGAAACATTTGAACCCCCAGAGCAGGCCTGCTTTGCCATGCTGCACATCCGGTATCAAAACGGAGGGACAGGGGACGTTTGGGGGCTTTCACACACACACACACACACACACACACACACACACACACACACACACACACACACACACACACACACACACATGACCTTGCAAACACAGTGGTGAAAGTGAAACTTCAACCTGCATGCGGAGGGGGGGGAACATTTGGCGCGTCGTACCTGTGAGTAGTCAAAGTCAGAGAGAGGTGCTATGCTCTTGATGTACTCAATCCTGAATTGGTCCTCTGGGTTGGCTAGCGGGACAGGGGGTATTAAAGTGCTCATCGCTGACACTATCGTCTGATTAGGAAAGAAAGAAAGGGGAAAAAAAACATAATTAGCATGAAAATAGGAACAACTGGATACAGTATTGCTCAAGTTTGTAGAAGCATATCTGCCAGTGATGAACTTGTTTTCAATTACTGGGATGTATTATTTATATTGGGGGTGGGCGAGTCCCAGTAAGTTTTGGTATCGGGCTGACACCATGCCTTATTTCAAGCCGTCGGTACTTACGGTGTCAGACAATATTAATATCAGTCGCTCTCTGGGAACGATTTCACATCTCAAACTAGAAGTTACAAAACCAAAGTCATTCTGGTACTAAGACAGTCTGGCAACTGTTATTTGGGTTGCCTTTTAACAAATGCGCTGTGAATGTTTGGAAAACTATGAAATGAAAGGTCGATGGGCTACCTCTAGTGGTACGTGAACGCATCACTAAATCAAATCTCCAACCTGTGCACGTTACATTGACGAGAATTTATCAATACGGTCCAATAAATTTGTTTAGTTCATTTCAGTTGTATTTGACCCCTAAATCCATTTGCATTTAATCATTTAGAAATGTTTCGTGTTTTATTGATTTGCGGGAAAATTTCTTCTCCCATTTTATTTGAAATACCAATTAAAGTTTTTGTATCTACATCGTTAGAAGTGGAACTGCTGAGCCCTCCTCCAACAATCTCTGCGATTTTAAATTCATTAGTAATGTTCGATATTCTTACTCAACCCGATTCCGGGTATGAGTTCTCAACTAAGTAGCCACTGAAACTGAGAAAGCTCAAATACTGATATCACTTGTGCTTTTGACACATATTTCCACCCAAATAAATTACAGGTCGTTTTAAAGAAAGACTTATTTATTCCCTTGAAAACCCCTTTTAAGCCATAAAGATAAGACAGTTCAACCAAAACCAGTAAGTCTAGCGGTAATTTACCATGCCTTCTTCAACAACATCACTGCGCAAACTAGTTTAATGCACGACGAGTTTAAAAAGGTAAAGCGATTTTGAACCACCGGATCCCATGCAATAAAACAGGGTGAAATGGGATCGCGGGCCAACTTACCACTATGGCATCCTTGACGTTTTTCCGGATGTCCTGAATTTTCTGTTTCTTCTCCCTGCATGGGAAGACAACAAGAGTGAGGGAGGCATTACTGTAGGCTGTAATTATCAGTATTGTATCATGAGAGAAAAAGCTGCATCGGGACTCTCCTACTGATGACAAAAAAATTGAATTAGCCTTATTTTTAAGTGTCTTGTAGAAATATTACTTGAAATGTGAGATGTACAGTATTTTGTTTGTGACGACAAAATCATGTCTAGGACTGTATCTACTGATCTTTCTCGCACATTGTTTTCGGGTTATCAGTATCAATAAAATCAAAACGATAACACATATCAAATGAACGAGTCCCAATGTTGAAAAATGACTTAAAATAATTATGAGGGCAAAAGAGAATGGAGAGAGACACTCATTGTTTTCAGGTTATGAGTACCAGTAAAATGGTCAACTATTTTTTTTAAATCAAATAAAAACCACAATTGGACAAGTAAAAAATGAGATTAATGTGGAAAAAAATAATTGTCAAAGTCAAGTCATGTCAAATTTATCCTTGTTCAAGGGATGCCATTGTGAATTTGTGACATTCTCTGTGATTTTTTTTTCATTTGTGAAGCCCTTTGAGACCCTGTGGTGATTATAAATAAATTTGACTATTTAAGAAGATTATTTATTATAGCAAAAAAAGCCTGGGGACAGACAGTATTTGACAATCACTTTTGCTCAATATTTTCAGGTTAGCGGTATCAGCAAAATGATGATGATCATAACAACGCAACTTGGAAAAAAAAATAGTCAGTGCCAAAAAATGCAAGAAATAGAGAACACGACAATATTACCAAAAACCTTTGGAAATTTAGAACAACCTGCAGTGTATACAATCACTTTTTTTTCCTAGATTAAAACTGCCACTAATGACAACTTAGCAGAATGAAGGCATGCAACATTTTACAATGTACAGCCCAATTTAGCAAGAAGGCTTCAAAAACCGTTAAACTGGATTTCCTGATAGCTGCAGGAAACCTGTTACCCCCAGAATTGCCTTTTGAGGACCGCTGGCTTATGGCAACAAACACCAAGTATGGCATTTGCTCCAATGTCCACAATCGGAAAGAAAAAAAAGCCCTGTCTGACTTCCGGTTATTCGCAATTATCGTTTGGAGATGTGACTGCCGTTTTGCGATTGCAAACCGAGCACTGGCCCCATCAATGGCGCGCGCCAGGCCCTCGCAGCAAAAACAAATCATCGATAGGCACCCCCCCTGCGTCGATGGCAACCTTTCACTCCCCTTTCGCTCATGGAATAGGAAGCAGTGAAATTGACATGTGCGTGACACGGTCGTGCAAATCCTCGCATATGCATGGCGCCATGCGTGGCGAGAGAGGAAAGAGAAATGCTATGAGAGAGAGAGAGAGAGAGAGAGAGAGAGAGAGAGAGAGACAGAGAGATGGGATGTAACTAACTGCCCAACAGGCGCTGCAGTGCCTAGGGAAGGAAGAACCGCTGGGCTGGCGCTTGGTATGGTGTGGCCTGCTTGGGCTGGTGGGTTTTGATAAATGAGCCTCATCCATCCATCCATCCACGCACAAATCTTCGTGTGACTACCGAACACTTACTCTGCATTGAAGCCGTTGACGTGGAGAATCTTCATCTGCTTCACTATGGTGCTCTTTCCGGACTCCCCAGCACCTTTGAAGAAACACATAAATATACATTAGGTGTTGGGAGGGGGGGCATTTTTGAGAGGTAGCCTTGCATCACCCCTCCTCCTCCCCTTTCCCCATCCATGACATGCTAGCAAGGCGCTGCTGTCATTGACGTGTTGGCTAATAAACGAGGAGCAAAATGGGGGTAGCGGGGGTTTACTAGCTCACATTTCATCATCCCAGACGAGCCTTACCGAGTAACAATAGCCTGTGCGTGGCTTTGTACGCTTGTCGCTCCTTCTGCAACTGTTTCTCGATCTTTTTATTCGCCTCGCGCTGAGCCTTCTCGTCGATGCGTTGATCTTCAGTCTTGCTGTTGCCCAAACAACCCATCTTCCGTCGCCCCCGAAAAAAAGCCCTTCCTTCGCCGACCAAAAAAAAAAAAAAAAAAAAAATAGAACGCCCGGGATGTTCTATTAAAATGGTGACGGAATGATCGAGGGTTTGTCTTAATAATAAAAAAAGGAAAAAAAGAAAAAGAAACCAATCTCTCGAGAGGCTTCTCGGGAAGGGAGGAATCCGTCCCCCGTTATGATTCCGCTTTTAGCCGCAGCCGAGCGTCATCCAATCCGCCTGGTGGTTGACGGAGCAGCCGAGAAACGGGGGAGGAAAGACCGAAATGTGCTTGAAAAGAAAATAAAAAAATAAATAAAAGAGAGAGGGGAGGCCTTTGTAATGTCCGTGAATGTAGCCAAACGTTGCTATCTCCGGCCCCTCTCTCTCTTTTCTCTCTCTCTCTCGCGCTCTCTTTCCTCTCTCTCTCGCTCTCGCTCTCTCTCTCTCCCTCCTCTATCTATCAAGATTTGTGTCTCCTCAACTCAGCACTGCCTCTCGCTGTGGCACCAGGAAGTAGCCGAGGCCGCTAGTGGAGGAAACGGTACGCGCGCGCTTAAAGCGTCGTTAACTAGCCCGCAGCGACGCCGCTCTTCCAAAACCTGCGTGTCCGTAGCACAGAAGGCATTCTCCGACTTTAGTCCCGCCGCGCTTGCAGTCACGCCAGTCGGCGGAGGGGTGGACGCCTCTAACCGCTGCCTAACACAAGGGGATGGGTCTATAGCACGGCGGCCGTGACCTGAACTAGCAACAAGCTTTAGCGCTTGGATTTACCATCCTCCACTGCCTTCAGAAGGTACAATCACGGGTGGTCATTAAACGCACCTCACTGCCCAGTACGTACTGTACGTCTAAAAAACGACAGTCATGGCCGTCCATGAACGCCTCTTCTTTTATCTTCAGGACGTTATGTTGTTCTGCAGCGATTAAAAACTACAAACATGGCGGAGCAGGAGCGCCGACTAAACTCGGCCTCAATTTTAACAAATTGTCGCAAATCACATTTAAAAAAAAACACATGTTCGAACATGTTTGATCTATTGTATTATATCTTGTTTGTATACTGTATTGTTATATTAATCATATAAATATTATTCACCAAAATGTTATGTCTTTTGAACATTTAACTTTGATTCATCTCTAGTTTTAGACATATTGAGGAAATGCAGTCCCAATGCTAATACTTTTTTGAAATTATATATATATATATATATATATATATATATATATATATATATATATATATATATTTTTTTTTTTTTTTTTTTTTTTTTTTTTTTTTTTTTTTTAATGCGTAAGACGTCTACAATTGTGCAAAACGGACACGCGCACACGCTCTCCTCTCCCAACTCTTAACAGCAAACTCATTCTGGGAAGCTGTCCCACAGTACCCTCGAGTGGTAAGATCTGGTAGTGCATACAGTTCGGAGTTGCAACCACCATCACGTGTGACGTTTGCAAATCTCGCGAGAGTCTATCTCAGCATTGCGCAAAAAGGATTCATTTGACGGCTCCACAAAATGAACGGAACCGCATCTCTAAA
The DNA here is from genome assembly GCF_059441005.1 of Hippichthys cyanospilos. Taxonomy (NCBI): domain Eukaryota; kingdom Metazoa; phylum Chordata; class Actinopteri; order Syngnathiformes; family Syngnathidae; genus Hippichthys; species Hippichthys cyanospilos. Next base: position 8,455,172 of record NC_142380.1, read on the forward strand.
TTCACATAAAAACACAGCGTAGTGCGCCTGAAGAGTCTTAAAGTGTGTTTTTAAGAGTGCTTTTTGTGTGTGTGCAGCAACAGTAATGACAAAATACGGAACAAAAAGAACATTGGGAAAGTGTCTAGCTGAGTGACCGGCGTCTCAACATTTATTGCGTCTAGGAACTTGTTTTACTCAAATATAAGAATGTCAAGCAGTATAGAAAATGCATGGCGGGATAAAAAACAACAACAAAAAAACTTGTCCCAGAACAAACTTGGAAACAACAACAAACCCGCACAGGTCAAAAGTATGTGACCGGAAAACCAGATGGAGGGCCTTGTGTTGAGTGATATGCATGAAACTTTGTAGGAATCCACATGTAATATCACCAGTGAGAAAATTAAAAGTACGAATCAGACTTCCAGCCCTCCCTGGACACGGTCAGAGATGACAACTTGTTAGAGGAAGAGAAAATGAGTGCCCCCCCCCCCCCCCCCCAAACAAAATTAAAGGTCAACACCAAGGTCACAATACATCAGCAGCACATCGCACCATCTGTCATCATTTGGGCCAACTTCATGGGAGACCACTAAGAAGGATACCACTCTTGAAAATACATTTTACCAAAGCAAGACTGGAATTTGCACAACTCCCGTGTTGACAAAAAAAAAGAAAAAATATTCTATGAACAGATTAAAAAAAAAAAAACTAAACTTTTTGGCTCAAGATTATTGTCTTTAACTCATTTAATCCCAAAGATGTAATTATACATATTAATACATTCCAGAAATTAAATCTCAGATACCTATCTGTCTGTCTTTCTGTCTGCCAATCAGTCAATCAATCAAATAACAGAGCAAGGATCTAAAATTAGCTGGCACTGAATCTCAAATCCCAAAGACATATTTATACGTCTTCACAAGTCCTGACCTCAACTCCAAGTATTTATTTTGTCATTTAGTTATCTATTTTTTTTTAATAACAGGGTATATAAGGGTCTAAAATGGGCTTGCGATGAAACTCAAATCTCCAAGTCTCAATCCCAAAGACATACAGTATGTATACACTATTACATAGGCCAGACATTCACTTACTATTTATTTGCAGTCATCTAAATTTGAAATGGCATGGTAGAGAAGGGTCTAAAATTAGCTGGCACCCCATCTTAAATCCCAAAGAGGTATTTATACGTCTTTACAAAGTCCAGACATTCCATTTCCTCCTAGGTACTTATTTATGCATTATTTCATTTATTTTTATTTATCTATTTTTAAATAACAGGGTAAAGAAGGGTCTAAAATGAACAAGCACTGAATCTCAAACCAGATATTGAGTCCCGAGTACTGATGATTTACAGTATTTCTTTATTGATTAATTTTTTAAATAATAAGGTAAAAAAAAAAGTCTGCAAATAGCTGGCACTGAATGAGTTCATTTGTAGTTCATGAATGCAATGTTAATCAGGCTAGCATGTTTCTATATAGACATATTGCTTAAAAAAATGCGTACTTTTGCTTTTAAAAAGCTCATTTTGTCCCACAGAAATAACAGGTGCGTTATTAAAGCACATCTCCAATCAGTGAAAGTTCCGTTTTAATTTAGCCGCCCGTTTCTTTCGTCATGACCTATAAAGCGAGAGCCTCTTGTCAATGACATCATGTTAAGTTATGCAATCCCACAAAACGCCACGGTGAGAGAGTTGCTTCTTATCTGCGACCGCTGTCCGTTAATTTGATAGACTGGGTCGTAAAAGCTTTAGAAAAAAAAAAAAAAGCCGAGACTGATTAGTTGCATGAGTTTCAACACGCGCTCCAGTGCAAATACACAATAAAGCCATAAAGATAAAAACGGTAGTCACACAGTCCAGTGTCCTTCCGGGATCGTTCCCTTTAACCCTCATGTTATGTGGCGGGTCGAGGTGACACAAGCTTAAAAAAAAAAAAAAACGTGAATTGGTGCATCCGCCAGTTTACAAGGACAATTCCATCTTCAGTGCTTTTGGAATGTTCAATGAAGGCTGCTTGACTTCTCTTGACGACAGTTTGGAGGATACGAGTACTAAAAAATTAACGTAAAGTTAGGAGTATAAGCCGCTACTTTTGTCCATTGCGGTATATCTGTATATTGTTTTTGTTTTTTTTACTAGCCATCGGCGCAATCTTCTGGTAAATAAAGGGAGGCAGAAGAAAACATTACGAGAAGTATTGATTTTCAGTTTGGACTACTATTTTACTCACCACCAGGGTGCCATCTCCATTGGTAAAAAGCAAAAGGTGTGTTAGTGTTGTGTTGGTGCAGTATTCTAACAATCCAAGTGTGTTGTATTCTGTCTGTGTTGAAGACATGATTTCTTTCTGCATAAATATCCGATGTTCCAATTTGCATTTTATAGTACCAAAAATATGGCATTTGAAAAAATTAAAAAAGGGCTTCAAGATTTTCGTTTGCACTCACAACTGTATTGTACTGCGTGTAACTTCTGAAGACTGCGTGAAATTTCAACTTTATAAGGACAAATCTGTGTTACTGAGATGAATGGCGCTAAAGTCACGTGTGTAGTGTGGAGAAACAGCAAGTGCACTTGTGACTCTTATTGCCGACTTCTTCCACTAAAAAAAAAGGTCATCTCTACACCTCCAAAATTGCAGTCTTTCACAAAGTTGGAAGTTATTTTTTTTTTTATCAGTTAACCCCCCCAAACACACACACACACGCACACAACTACAACACAACTTTATGGTGGCCAACGGGGGGCAAATGCACAGCAACCATCAGGACACTACAAACACAGAAATGAGACAAATATGTCACTAGTAACTTCATCGTACTGTACATTTTTCACTACAACTGCAAAATATATTTTTTTTACTACTCCATTACTATTTCTACACATCCAGATTTGTTGGCTCTGAATAACAAAACAAGAACAAACTGAAAATAACGATTGCCTTCCTCTGAAAGTATGATTTCTATTCTATTATTTATATATTTATTCCATTAAACCAGCCATTCTGTTGTTTTGAGTTGGAAACAAGAGCTCATTTTCGCCAAATTTTTTAAGCCTTTCAAATCTGGTACTCACCCAAATCTTAACATTTTCTTTTCTTGAAATCTTTTTGTGTCACTAACACAACAAACTTTTTTTTTTTTTTTAATTCAAGCAAGCCAATTCTTTTGCTATGAGTATTTCAATCACAGGTGCCTTAGCGATTTTTATTATAAATCGGTTAAAAAGGAATTGAATCTGTTTACTTTGACATGTATGTAATTAAAACTACTTCCTGCTTTCATATCAAAGATTCATGGGAAATAAAGTTTGATGATAGTAACTTGAGCTTTCTGGAGGCAGAGAGGTAACATTTCAATTACCATAAATTCTCCAAATATAAGACACATATGTCTATAAAACAGACCCTCAATTTTGGGGTCAAATTCTGGTATTTTCGATGTTAACATTTATAAGACGCACCAACACTTAAGCAACAATATGAAAACTATAGAAAAAAAAATGTAATCTCATCTTTTGTAAACTGTTTATATTTTCTGGTGTTCATTACAGTAAGTTGTATATTTTTTGCGCATTAAGTTAAGTGTGTTTCAGATTTCCCACTTTGTAAGCGGAAAAAAATATATAATTTTTATGTTACCGTTTATAGGATGCATCCATACTTTTGGCTTTCATTTTTGGAAAAAAGATGCAACTTATATTTTGGGGAACTACGGTAATTTTCCGCTATCATCAAGGCATTACACACACACACACACACACAAAACAGTGGAGAAAAAAAAGAAAGTGATGAAAACTGTACTCATTCATGCAATTCAGTGGAGATGCGTTCAAAGACCACTTGCACAGTATTACATGTCATATGTCAATCCAAGGACTAATTTAATGCACCAAACAGTAATGACTAGTCCGTGAGCACATCACATGGGGTACGTGGAAACATTTGATCATTTATTGGTTATGTCAAACTGCAGCGGATTTTATTTTGACTAAGTTGGCACAACACGGTGACCAAGAAAAAAAACGTTGGATCATGGTGAGTGCAATGAACTATTTGGAGCTAAGTGTCATCCAAGATAGCGTTGAGCAGTAGTAACCAATGTAATAACAAAACCACCAATCACCAGATTAACTAGCGATTACATTTGGAAAACATACTTTCTGGTCAGTATTTGCATATTTCAGTTTCAGCAAACTTGTCATGTCCCAGTTCTGAGTTTTGAAAATCATTGTTGTCGACAATGCTTTCATATCAAAGAATCATGGGAAATAAAGTCAGGTGATAGTGACTTGAGCTTTCTGGAGGCAGAGAGATAACTTGTGCCATTTACCATAATTCTCCAAATATGACGCATTGATGCTATACTGTAAATAAGGGGTGTCCAAAGGTTTGCATGCGAGGAGGACTGCATTTAGGAAAAACAAAAGTATGCAAAGGCCGCTTTGAAGTTGTTTGACTTTAACCCCTTAAGCAGCAAAGTAGCAAAATTGCACACATCAACATTTACTCAGTATGCTTTTATCTCTAACCATTATCAAAATACAATCGTATCAAATAGCGATATGAAAATATATTGACAAAACCTCTGCCACATAAAGGGTTAATTTATGCTGAAATCAAGTCAGCAAAACAGCTAGTGATAACTTTTTCAGTTATTAAAAAAAACTGCTTTCTGTTCCCTGTGATAAGGTTTAGGAATTTCAAGATTCATTTGCAATGACAGAATTAGCCACAAGAGTTGGAAAGTTGGGGCAAGAGTAATAAAATTAGGGCCATCAATATTGGATAATTTTAATAAGTGATTATTCCACTGATCAATTGAATAATCTGAGAAAAAAATTACTTTGCGTTGAAGTGTGTAAAACACATTTTTTCCTCATTACTGTTTCTTTACAAATTAAAAGTGTTTATTTGGTATAAATGATTAAAAAAGTTAAATGACTAAGCAATATGAAATTAAATTAAACGAAACCTTTTTGTAACATTCAGTGTCTTAGTTTGGTCATTGTTTTCAAAGTAATGTTTACAAATGTTTTATTTTGATTAAACAAAATAAAAACAAAAATGACTGTTGAGAGGCTGAAATCAGATGATTTGAAGTTTAAGTGTGAACGAGGTCAGGACTGCACCAGCACACACTTTTCACACTGTGCACAAATTGGTGGAAACCATTTTTAATTATGTTGTTGTAAAAACGTAAACTAATTTAATAATCTTTTTATGTTTTTGGAATGGCCTGACCACTTTGATGTTTTTTTCACTAGTCTTGCTGTATCATTTCATATTTTGTTCAGGACCGCTGACAAATTGACAGAGGGTCACCTTTGCCCGCCGACCGAAGTTTGGACACCAATATTGTAACTCTTGGCGCACACAAACCATGCCGGCAAGCGCGGTAAATATTCCGGTGTTTATGATGTCATTTCAATTTAAGTGTCAGGCCTAGCTTCCACAAGGCCTCGCCGGCGAAGCGGTGACACGAGCCGGCTACAGGCCACGTTGCCCGCCCGCCGTCGGTAAACGGAAAGAAGCGGGGGGGGGGGGGGGGGGGGGGGGGGGGGGGTCGACTCTTACCCAGAAGCAGTAGCCGGTGCGTCTGCTTGTATTCCCGCTTGAGCTCCTTGAGGGCCCGGTCGATGCTCTTGCTGACTTTCCTCGCCTCCTTCTCGGCCTCCTTCTCCTCCATGAGGAGCTTGTCCCAGTTTTTCTGCTTGTTGCCGCCGTTGTTGCTTTTGTGCGGCAGCTGCAGGCGGCGTCCTCCGCGCTCCTTGGCCGCCGTCGCCGCGGACGCAGACGACGACGTCCCTTTGCCTCCCCCGTTCTGGATGAGCACGCCGTCCCCGGCCGAGCCGTGCTCCCGGCCGGGCTGGCATCCGCCGCCTTCCGCGGGGCGAGCCGCCTGGGCGCGGGTCGGCGCGGATACGGCGGCGGCGTCCGGATGCGGCTCCGAGTCCGAGGCGGCGTTGGAGATGGAGCCGCTCAGGTCGCCGAAGAGCCGCGGCCGCAGACTGTAGCACAGCCCCATGCTGAACGAGATGTGTGCCAAAGGGGATCGCACATAAAGGAGGAATCTGCGCCAGCGGCCCTTAGCGAGCCATCGTCACACACACGCGCGCGCGCGCGCGCACGCGGCCGTTAAGTCTCGTCGCTACGTCCGTCCTTTTGTCGCTAAGATGTCGCTCCCGAGTGGAAATGAGGAGCATCGGGTGGGCGCCGATATTCGCTACATGACATCGTGCCTCGGAGGCCCCCCCCCCCGGGTCAAAGTGTGCGCGCGTCCCCTCCTCCGGTGGGCTCCTGGTAGCTCGCTCTCCGATCACCTGATCGTGCCCGTGGACACTGCGGGTCCACACGCTAGCCTTTACCGTACTGTGGACGCCGAGGACGCAAAGGAGATTTGCGATGCGACTTTGTGGCCGTTACTACGGTAAAGAAATCTATTGCGGCTTCGCTCTATCGCGGATATTCATTTATGAACATTCGTCTTTACGTCGATTACTTGGTTATTAAAACTTGTTAGTTTGATAATTGATTACTCAATTTATTATGACAACGTCATAAGTATTTGTAGTTTAATTACAGAAGAAGAATTGCAAAAGCTTCAAGTTGTACTAACAATTCATTTTAAAATAAAAAATTGTATTGCAAAATCTGAACATTTTTCAAAATAGAAAAATTGCAGTTAACCAGGATAAACTTGTAATATAACTTTTGACAAAATGTGCGACAGTAATAATAGTACAATTTAAAGGAAAACAGCTCAATCAATAAGAGGTAAGTTATTTTTAAAGAAAGCCGAAAGATCACAAAGCTAAACAATGGAAGGTTGAGATTTAACAAAAAAATATAAGTCAGCATCTTAGAACATTGCATCTTAAAAAAAAAAAAAAAGTAAAAAGAAGACACTTATTCTTCGCTTGACCACCTTTTGATTAGGTTAAAAAGAAATTTAAAAATAGATGTTGCTAGAACATGAGTGTATTCCTTGTTCAATGAGCGTTTGTGGATAAGGTCCAAAAGTCACAAATCAAAGGATGTTTTTAAAAATTGCCTTTTATTTGTCTTGTTCCTGTTGCCCACCGCCCTTTTTCTTCTTCCGCTTCTTATTCTTGGGTTTGCTTTCGTCTTCCAAAAGGACTTCCTCATGTGTGAATACGCACACTCGCTTTGTCTTCAAAAGTGCCCCCGCCTTCTCTGCAGGTACACAATAGAGAAAATATTAACTTTTTAATTTTACAAAAATTGTCATGAGAACAAGGCTATTTTCCCAATGTTGTCTCTTGACAAGAATGAAGCCATAACATTATGAGAGTTTATGTTAGAGTTGCAAAACTGCAATTTTTTTTGACCAAAAAAGTAATCATTTCACATTTAAATTTTACAGTCATTTATTAGTTGCAAATCTCACAAAAACAATCAAATAAAATTTGTGAGCGTTACTGCAGTTTTGACAGTACTATGTTTTTCTCTTTTTTTTCCAGAAAAAAAATAACAGAATTTCTTTTGTAATTCACATAATAATAAATGGTCTTTCCCTACTTGTGATATCACATTTTTGGGGAGAATCTGTCACCTTACCGCCATTGCAACACTGTATACGTCTGCGAGAAAGGTCCATGTAGAAAACAACAGCGCAAACATGGTTCTGGCAAAAACTTCTATGTGGATATTTTTAATCAACCTATCTTTTAAGTTGGCTGATCCGACTGTTTTACCCCCAAGTAAAACAATTGTTCTTGATGTGTTGCCCTTACCATACATGGAAAAAAATGTGTCAGGTGTGAAGCAAAATGCATTGCTGGTTACACCTTACCATACTTAGAAAAAAAATAAATAAAAGAAATGTGTCAGGTGTGAAGCAAAATGCATTGCTGGTTCCACCTTGTGACGTTGTGGCCTTGGCTGCATTTTCGTTTTCTTCCGTGGTTTGCTTTTTTGCAGAAGGTTTCCACACTGCAAGACATGTCAGCCTGGCCGTGGTGTTGACTTCCGCCAGGAGGGTGGGACATTCCAGCTCCTGTCAGGCGACACGTTTGATTAAAATAACTTAAGATAATGATGAGGCGTAACGATTCGGAGGCCGACTAACGTCATTCAGATGGAGCTTCCACATTTTGATGAAGCCGTCGTTGGAGGCCGTCACCAATATGCAGTCATCGTCCATCTTGAAACTCTCCACTGCTTTCACCCTGCAAAAGCAGAGTGGTACACACTGTTGTTTGGTATTGAAACTATTCAATCAGATAAACCACTCTGGCAGTGAATGCAAGGCTCAAAATAAGTGGCCTGGTTTCGCTGTTGGCCGTGTAAAATTTGGACTTTGCACCTCACATAACAACAACAATCGCTATAGTTCAAGACCGCGTGTCGGAAGACGAGGACGAAGTGAAGGAGTAGTCATGTCAAGCGCAGCAACAACATAATGTAACACGACAACAATGTGCTACAGTCACCAACTTCAAGCTACACACCAAATAATGCATCGACATCAATAAAATGGCAATATTAAGTTTTTCCTTGGAGCACCAGTCACATTCCGATTAGTTTGACATGTCCAAGTTATTTAGCTGCCCACATGAGGACAGGATGGTGCACTCAAGTTCAGCCAGATATTTCATACTAATGCACAATAAAATGCAATAAACATTAATCGGTGTAACAAATAATAGTTCAAACTGCCGTAATACCTGTTAAACATGCCAAAAATAAATAAATAAACACGCACTAAAAAAATTAGAAACGCGCTTGTCAAATTCAGTCAAGTATTTGCCTTGAAATGAGTTAAAAAAATGAGTTATGTACCTGGTTTCATGCGCCTTAAATTCACACACCCATTTCTCCTTGGTTATGTCGCACAATCGAATTTTTTCGTCATCACCTGCAACAGCCAGGATGGAGTCCTGAAACACAACAATCATAAACGATTTAAAAAAAAAAAAAAAAAACTAAAATTGTGTGGTGAAAGCAAGAGAGAAAACACAAACGTTCAAGAAGTTGATGGCGGAGATTCTCTTGGGGTTCTTCAACGTGCTGGTCAGAGAGGCCGTTTGCAGGTTATACAGGTCCAGCTTGTCCTGGATGACCACCACATATTTATTGCCGTCTGGAGACCACCGCACAATGTGTGCATCTAAACGCACACATAAAGACACATTTCTCATCTCAATTGTGTGCCAGTCATACATAGATATATAAAAAAAGAAAGTGTCACTGACTTTCTTTGATGTTTTTGATGAATGCAGATCTTCCATTAATGAGATTCCAGGTTCTGCAAAGATAAAATCAAACACGACATCAAGTGACTGTGATATTTATTATGTGTGTGTTTGTATCTCACCGTAGTGTTTTATCGGTGCCCGTCGTGAGTGCAAGTTTACCAGACGGATGCACAGACAGCGATGTCACATGACCTCTGAAGAAAGAAGTAGAAAAAATATTGTAGAAGGAACATGTTGCTCTTTGATAAGGTAGTGCTTCTCAATTATGTTTTGCAAAGCCCCCCTAGGAAAGACAAAACATTCCGTGCCCGCACCTCTCGGTACAACTATGATAAAAGTCCTAATCTTACAATATCATTTACAACTTTTTTTTATTTCTCCTCATAGTACTGTACTTGTGCGCATTGATGGACTTGAGGCACTCCCACTTCTTGGTGCTCCACACACACACGAGTCCGTCTTCTCCTCCACTCAGCAGATGCGTGGACCCGTAAAACTCCAGGCAGGTGATGGAGCCTGAGGAGTTCAGGTAGTGAGCGGAAAGGGTTGTCGTCAAGGCAACCATGGTCACTCACCGTCGTGGTGCAGCAAAGCGCCGTGTTCCACCTTCTTGTTCATGTTGTACAGGATCATGGTCTCGTCTTTGCTGCCCGTCACCACAAACCTGTCGCTGGCCGCCACTGCCGACACTGAAGCCGTGTGCGCATGATGCGTAAAGTCCGCCTTGATCGTCCACTCCTAAAATACAAGGAACTACAGCTATCATAACAGTCCAGTTATTTTTACATAGACTTTCTCATCAAATAAGTAAAACTTTTTTTGTACTTTTGTTGTTGACTGGAAACTCCAACACTTGTCTTGAACACCTAATCTTTAAACCCTTGCTGGTAGGGTTTTGAAATTGAGCTTACTCTGAAAACCAAAAACTGTCTTGAAACTCTCTTCCACTATCACTTCCAGTGTTTTTCTGGTAAATCAGAAATATGGTACATTCCCTCTCCATTTTGTCGTTGTAGTTATTTGTTTCAGGTTTTGTTAAAATTGTAAATTTGTTTCAAGTTTTGGTATTTTGTTTTCGCTTTTTGTAAATTTGTTTCTGCTTACTTTTTTTCTGAAAAGTACATTTGTTTTCTGAAATCTTGCTTTTGTAAATCAGTTTACTTAAAAGTAAACTCGTTTCTGCTTTTGGTCAATTGTTTACTTAAATGTGATTTTTCAAGTTTTTATTTTTTTGATAAGTCAATGTATTCCTGATTTGGTTCATTTGTCTTACGAAATGTAAGTTTGTTTCGTTTATTGAAGAAGTGTTTTGTTTTGTTATTTTGTTTTGCAAATTCCAGGCACCGTAAAAAACAAAACTTAAAGGTTCCACCTCAGTCAAAAATAAACCAAACTAACATTGTTTCATAAAAATATTAAGTGAAAATATACTCACGTTCTGATCAGTCCGAACACAATAACCGAAGACAATTTGTTCGTAGCAGCCAGCTATTAGCTCCACGAAGGCGGTCATGACGCCAAGCTAGTTAGCGTCTTTTGTCCCCGTTTCAAGCTCTGCCACTTTGTCAAACCAACGGTAGTTGTATCACGACGAGTAAAAACACAAAAAGCAGACAAAACAAGGAGTTTGGCAACTTTGCAGGTGACTAAGAACACATTACCTCCGTGTGCATGCTAACACGTGAGGAACCAAAACATCGCGGAGAGCTATTGCGCATGCGCGACTGTCGTCTTCTTCGTTGTCATCCACCAAAATTTTGCACTCGCGCCACTATTAGGTGAGGAGGCCTCAAACGCAACATCTGAAATGTGAACATGTTGCTATCATAAAAGAATTATTTGTAATTTAGAAATCCAGATTAACACAATACAATATCAACCGAAAACGTTTGTGTGTAGATGTCGATATCATGACCACATCAATAACGGTAATCACGAGGTTGGACCCACCCAGCTACCGAGGTGGGCGGTAACCAGTGATTTTATTCCTGTCGTCATTGGCTGTAAAAAAAAAAAACGCATAAAACGGTGTTTTTTTCCGAAAAGGATGTGAGTCAAGTCTGCCTCAACTGCACGCAACGATGTCTAAACGGTAAGTAAAATTAGACTAATCGAATAAAAAATATATAAATTTCTCTCGTGTAATTTGCAACTGTTAGTTTTGAGTCAAAACTTGGGACAGTTATTTAATATCCAAACATAAAATATTTAATGCAAACAAGCCTGCGGGCTTGGAAAAAACACGCTTACTCGCTGGTGCAGTTTTTGTTGAGGAAAAAGTTTCGTTTTGAAGGTTTTAGTTTGAGTGTTAAAAAAGCGCAAAGCTGCGTTATTCAATGGATGGCTTTGTGCGCGTGAAATTTTGTGTTTGTATACTTGTGTGAAGGTCTGCTGATGCTTAGAAGTTACACAACACAAAGAGAGAGTCACACAACCCACCCTCTCAAAATGATGAGGGGGCGGTTATGCAAATACGGAAACGATTTGTTGAGTAATTTTGCAGTTAGAAACAAGAAAATGAAAATTTGCATCCAGCCTCTGACAAAACTGTATCTGAATATTTTAAAAACTGGAATGTTAGGAAAGTAATATTTTTTTCAAGAAAAAAATCATATCAGTAAAATGGTTAAATGGTTAGATTTTTGTAACGTGCAACTGTAAAAAAAATAAACAAAAAAAGATTCCTGCCAGACACATTTTTGCAGTTTCAAAACATAAGCTGTTAATACTCCAGAAAGAAATGGAATAGTACTTTGTATATAAAAAAAAAAATAATGGAGCAAAGTATTTGTTTCACGAATAAAGTCATTTTAACAACGCAGTAATATAATTTCTTGCAAAGTTGCAAAACATAAGATATTAATGCTTCATAAAGAAACTAAATAGCATTACTTGAATTTAAAAAACTTAGATGAGGAAAAAACGTGACATAGGGAAAACGTTTAGTTACGTTTTTCATATTACTAGAAAAGTTTTAAGAAAGACTTCTTTGAATAGTTCCGATGGTACAAGGAAATGCTGGAGTGCAAAAGAAGTCAGATGTTTTCAATAGACATCATTTCATGTGAATAAAGCTGCAATCTGTTAGAATGTACTCACATAAAAAAAACACACAATAAGATCATTGTTAGAAAATTATGCAACATAATAAAAGCCTGGCTCGGTGATGCAGTGGTTGACTCACAGTTCAGGGACCCCAGCTTAAATCCTGCATGGAGTTTGCATGTTCTCCCCGAGCCCGCATGGCACTCCGGCTTCCTCCCACTCTCCAAAAACATGCATGTATTGGACATACTAAATTGACCTTAGATGTGATTGGTCGACTAATGGTTGTTCGTCTTTGAGTTCCATGCAATTGGCTGACAACCAGTTCAGGGTGTCCCAAAGTCGGCTGGGATAGGCACCAGCAAGCCTGCAACCCCTGTAAGGATGAGCGGCTCTAAAAAAAATGCATTGATGGATGAAAAGATAATAAAAATATAATACAGGTATACTGCAAATAAAGTTGCACCATTACATTATTAGTATTATTATTATTACAAAAGCAACACTTTTTTCATGAAAAAAAATGAACACGTTACATCTGGCAACATTTTCATTCATGTTTAAAGTCCACTTTGACTTTCAGTCAAGTGGCCAATCAGGAGTTGTCTGAGGTGTTAAATGAACTGTGGCGCCTGGATGTCAACCGTCTCAAGCCGGGGACTGATTACATCATTGACCCTCAGGTGAGGATCGTAGCTAGCTGCTTTTCTTCTCCATATTTTATTCTATGGTTATCTGTCTTACTTCTTTACAGGGGCGAGCCGGCTATGTGGCTCAGGGAAGCAACTATGCCAGAGATCGAGCCAGTGCGCCGCTCTTCAAGTACGTCGACGAGGACAAACTGAAGAGCATCGAGACATATGCACGTATGGTGAAAAAAAAAAAAGTTTCATGTACAATAATTGTTCGCGGTAGAGATGTTCGATACCGCTTTTCTCAGACCGATACCACTTGACGTTTGATAAATACAATCTCCCCTCCCCCAAAATCAATGGAAGATAATTTCAAAGAACAATCTATTCATTTTCCTTATTTTCATATTCCACTTATTTAGCCCTTTTCACCGGTGAAAAGTTAATATTTTGTTTATTATTAAATTGACAACCAAGTCATCCAAACCATTCAAAACCAACATTTGTCCACTTCTCGACAGAAAAACATCGCATGTGCCCAACTGTTGGTCATGTGACATTCGCACATTGAGGTCGCCTCCTGCACGCGACATCATTTTCTGTCTGCAGGAGGTTGTGAAAATTTTTCACTGTGCATGAAAAATTATTTCATCATCAATTTTTTATAGGCAAAAGCACATTTCACTTGTGAAAACAACTAAATATGTGAACAATCGCTTTGAAATCTCATTAAATTAGTGGCATAACGTCTGACTATAGCCATCAATCAACTGCCTTTGCGATACCTTGAAATAAGGCTAGCTATCACTCTGATACTGATATTCCTGATAATAAAGAGGGAACATATCCCATTGTCAACGAACAACAGGAAGTACAGACCTACCAAAATAAAGCTATCAATGCACAAACAGACAATAAAGAACCAAAGTCCTTTGTCAACAAAAAGTTGGTCAATACTTTGACTTAAAGCCCGATGAAGGGAAAAAAAAAAAAACAGGAAATTGAAACCTAAAAATTAGATTTGTGCAAATAAATAACTTTTAACAGTTGTTCTTGTAAGCATAGCATATGTTAGCATTGATTTCCCTGTCCTATGTGAACGTCAGACTTCATCAACTTGCTGGACAATTACGAGATGTCCACAGGTGTGTCTGAATCAGTGACACACGAGGAGCTTCAGGAGAATCGCAAGTTCCTGGATGCCATCTTGGAGACAGATGTCATGAAGGTGCGAATAAGGACAGTTGGCATTAACAAGAGTGCCGAGACCTGTTAGCATGTTTTTTTGTGCTCACAGTGCGCACACCAGTACCTTGTCAAGAAACGACAGTCGCCGCCGGATGTGGGGAGCTTCAAAAAACAACTTTACGATATATGGTTCCGCCTGTACCACCGTGACAGGAGCGGAGGGTAAAGAATTTGGCCTGGTACTAATTGGGACCAATGGTTTTAAACTCATATTTCAAATAATAAAGTTTGGCTTGTTTAACATTAGCATTCTACATCTTCACATAATGCCCCTTCTCTCCAAAGTACCAGTTATCAGTACCTGGTTAAAGAGTGAAAACAAAGGAATAGAGATAAGCCGATTATTATTATTTGGCATTTTGACAAATATTTTTTAAAAACTGATGGCCGATAATAAATCAATTTAAAACTCAGAGGAAGTATTTGTTCAAATGTTAACTGTATATTTAGATTAGATTAGAACTGTATATGTAGATTGTGACACTGAGAAAACAGTACACACAGTACCACCCCTTGTACCTGAGCCCAGGTTTTATGTGGAGGCAAATCCAACTATATCTAGCTGTCTCAAGAGCTAGCTTTTGTAGCAGGGGCTTGGAGCGCCACGATCCTCGCCTTTAGCCGCCTCCAGCTCATACTGTCGCCTACCCCTATGGGCAATCCCACAGGTGGTGAGCCCACGGGAAAGGGGACCCATATTTTTCTTTCGGGCCCGACCACCCGACCACTTGGTGACCCGCATTCCGTCAAAGGGGAAAACTTGATCCAATAATTTTGCTCATCCTAAGGGGTCTGTGATCCGTGCTTACACTGGAACCTCACCTCGGACCTGTTTGCCATGGGTGACCCTACCATGGTCTTAAAGCCCCAGCCAACTGAAAAAGAAAAACACACATTGCACGCCCCTCCTTGATATCGTTTGCTATTGTCTGAGGTGAGGTCTCGTGAAGCTCCATCTGGTTCCGTGCAGGGAGGACTCGTGCGGGTTCGAGCACGTTTTCGTTGGTGAGACCAAGCAGGGCCAGGAGATTACAGGCCTTCACAATTGGGTACAGTTCTACCTACAGGAGAAGCACGGCCACATCGACTACAAAGGTTACAAAGCCAGGGACAAAAAAGACACTGTAAGACTTTCACGCAGTTGGCATTTTTGTCAACTAATAGGAACGGGGTTTAATTCGTCCTTTTTTTTCCGCAGCCCGACGAGGACGACCACGTGCTCAACCTTCAGTTCAGTTGGAAGGGTCTGGTCAAGCCGGTAGGCGGCTCCTTTGTGGGGGTCAGCCCAGAGTTGGAGATGGCGCTGTTCACCATCATCTTTCTGGCCTCCGGAGAAAAGAGCACCACGCTGGAGGTGAAAGTGGACGAGTATGTGCTGGAGCTGGTGGTCCACAGGTATGGACGCTCCATCGGGTCGTCCTACCCCAAGCTCCTCAGCAGCAACCACCGTGACTTGTAATTAGTTACAAAATTGACCTGTAATTCCTTCACATAATGTGGTACTAAGCTAAAGCATTTTTTTTCCTAAAGTCCTACAAATCTATCCAAAAGAAGACTTACAATTACACAGAAAATGCATCTAATATAGATCCGGTTTTAGTGGCTTTTTATTATGCTAAGCTACATGACATTTACATTTGCATCAGCTTCACAAAGATAATTTGTGTATTTTAAAAAGAAAAGTCAAAAGATTTCCTATCAGCTGCAGCAGTCTTTTCAGGGGAACAAAAACAGTAAATAACCAAAATAAAAGTACTATGCATGCAAGCACTCTGTCGCTCATCCTTTAGTTTGAGTTTGTCGTCATGCTCCTATGCGAAATCTTAGCCATTGTGTGATTATACGAGCTTTTTACACATTGTACCATGATTAAAAAGAAGTTAACCGCCAGATCAACACCCCCCTTCAATAAGGACACAATTGAAAAAAATACAAACAAAAAACCCCAGAAAGGACCAAGTAAAATTAAATTTTATTGATATTTTTCAGAGGGTCGACACTTAAATGAAATCGAAATTGACATCCGTGACCTTTGTAAACAAATAAGAACAATATTTTTCTTGATACAACAATTAGAGCATTGCAATGTTCATGCGTGCTTGTTGCAGCAGACACTTGACAGTTTTCATTTGCCAATATGGCTTCTTCTTGCATCGTACAATGGCATAACGGACGCATATGGTCATCGCCCATTTAACCCCCCCAAAATCACAGGTGCCACTAGTGCTTAAGAGATAAGAATTCTCTTTTGTGAACTTTGAGGATTCAGTGACATGGATGCCAAATTATACAGTGGGACTTCTTCCAAAGCAATCATTTCAGGCACAAGTGTCTCAAGTGTGCAGAAAGAAATTAATCACCGTAAAGTAAAATAAAATGAAACCACTTAATGACGCCTAGTCTCACAGATATGTAACAGTAAAAGTCATTAGCCATATATTGTCTTGGTGAAGTTGTTTGAGATGGTCGTTAATCGTATGACTACTATGTAATAGAATTTAGCCTACTATGTAAAATTGCCTATCAGTTTTTTTTTCCCATTTTCACCTATTCCACTGTATTTATTGTTTGTATGTGAACAACTGCTGTGTGCGAATATATTAGCTGAACCTTAGCTGTGAAAAGCTAGGGCTATTTTTTTTTTTAACAGCAACATGGATTACTTTGGTATATTAGTGCATAGACGCCACTCGTGCGATTTTTCAAATGAGATGAAGTTGCACGGTCGGGCCAGCAGAGGTCGCTAAATGCCTTATGACTGACCTGGCCAAGGTGCTGGGTGTCTTGCCAATGTGCAAACATTTTCAAAGAGAAGACCGCCTCCTGAGAACGATTGGTCGCCTTCCACCTGGCACATCCAAGCAGTGTGGTCAAGCTGAGTAGCGGTAGCATCAGGGCAGACATATTGGAGCATTTACATCTTGAATATCTAGACGAGAAGCTTTGAGAGGGAGACAAGAGAAATAATGAGAAGGTGAGTGGATGGAGACATGGGGGAGGTGTCGTGAGCACATTACCTGTGAGCGCTCCAACACCAGCCAGCGCTCGGTGCTCGACTGCGTGTCCTGGCCGTTCAGAGGCTCCCGGAGGCGGACGCGGACTTCCACGCGACCGCCAGTAGGCTTGCGGCCATCCATCACCTGATGGAAGGAGGCCATTTACATTGGTGACACATGCATTTTTTTCCCCCACAAAAGACAATCTTCCAGCGAATTTGGAGAATTCTGACCTCAATTACATAAAAAAAAAAAAAAAATGTGATTGACATTATTGGCACGGCAAGGTTAACTTTTACGTCATTGGTGTACATCGATACAACTGGTTCCCACATTTAGTTTGTAACAAGTTCTTGGTTGCAGTCTTACCTGAACAATCTCCCTGATTTCACTGTGAGACTCCAGCTGCTCCAACTTCACATGCGCTGTGCCGATGGGCTTGTCGCTCCGGAAGAATCCACTTTACATCACAAACACACGCACACAGTATATACAGAGGTATGTTCTTATTTTTACAAATCAAAAATAGTCTGAACCAGACTCACCCCTTGTGTAGCAGCTCCAGCTTGAGGCCTTTAGACGTCACCACTCTCCGAAAGCCGCGGTGGTTGCGGTTGATTGACAGGCTAAAGCTCTGGTTGTATTCTGCTCCAAGACAATAAAATTGCAGGTGTGGGCGATGCAGTAATGTAAGGAAGGAGGAGGAGTCTTACCTGGACAGTTTGTGTTCTTGATGACGTTTGTTTTGTGTCGCTGCGGTTGCTCCTGGAGGCACAATTGGCGAACAAATTCAAAACAAAAGAGAAAAACTTGGGGGACGGGGGGGTTGGGAATAATAAAGATACGAACGAGCTCACCGTGCTGGGGTAGGGGAAGTCAAATTTAACGTAAGCGTCGAGGTCGTTCGTTTGGATGCCTGCAAAGAGAAGTACATCAGCAGCATAGATCCTTGGTTCTCTACCTTTTTCCCCACCATGCAAATCTTTTTTTTTCACCCCTAACCAGCACAAAGCAATTTTGAAGGTGACTCTTAATACACAGAGCTGCACCATCCATGACTGATTTATTAAATTTTGGAACTACATTTGTAGTGGTATCTTTAGGCGTACAACTCCAGTAGAGACATCATGTAGCATCATCTATTTTATATCTGGCTCATTTGAAAGAAATTCTTGTCGACAACTACAATCCGATTGCGTTTGTGTGCGCATACCACTTGGAGCGGGAAGATTCATCGCTTTCACAATAACCACCACCATCTCTGTGCTGCTGAGATCCGGGAACATCCTGTGAGGATTAAAACAATATACGCAGCTCGCAGTTACTAATTTGTAGCAACTATGAATATGTATCAGGGGGATGTTTGCTCACCTGACCGTGTGGAAGGTTCTGTCCTCAAAGTGATGTTTGGGGGGAGGCAGGCCCTTGGCTTGAGACATCTTTAGGAACTCCATGCTCTTTTTACAAGACTCGGCCATCTTCTCAAACCTGAAAAAAAAATAAAAATAAATAAAGGATCCAGTAGATGCACCAGGGTATGCTAACAATTAATTCTTACTTGGTGGTCTCTGCAACGTTCCCCAGGTGGGTGAATTGCTTGGAGTAAGTCAAACATTTCTAACAAGGGAAATAAAAGCGATACAGAACGGTGCCAAGAAATACAAATAACAAAACAAAAGAAAGGTTGCTCGTTCATAGCTACCTCACGTTGCTCTTTGAGGATCTTGGCTAACTGTACATAAAGCTGCTCCGCCTTTTCCGAAAGCCCCACATCGCTATGGTGCACTAGGACAAAGTCCTCGTCTTCATCCCCGGGGGGCGACGGTACCTGTCGGCAATCATTCTAGTCCAACCGTTTCTCTCACAAGTCCAAAGTGCGGCTATTATTAGAAGCTCCTCACTGTGCTGAAGTCCACGGCTTTTCCACTACGTGCCGCCTCCATCATGGCCTCCAGACCTTTGGCGGTACGCAGGAAGTTCTTGGCCTGCTCCATGTCGTTCTTCTGCTTGGCGTGCAGCGCTGCCTTCATGTACTGCTTGTGACGGCCCTCAAGGAACGTCAGCTGCTGTGCCGCTGGAAGACCAAGAAGGAGGAGTAGAAATAGTAGTCGTAGAAACGGCTTAAACAGCATAAAGGACGTCGTGATGACAAGTGGCAGGACTGACCTGCAGGTGAGAGATCTCGGGCGGATGTTCTCTCGGGCGAGGCAGACGAAGATCTTCGACCTCGTGGTGCAGCTGGCACAGTTAGTGTGTTGTTCTTTGGCTACAAAACATATGTCAAAGGTTACATCTGTTTCACACAGTGATGCTGCAAAAGTGGCGGAGAAGTAATAGATCTATAAAAAAAATTTTCCAATGCTTCATGGAATCATCTTGCGGGCCAGATTAAACCTCTGAATGTGGCCCGCAGGCCGTATGTTTGACACACAAATCATTTATTGAGACAAGAATTATTTCCACATTAAGAGTATTGCTCTTAATAGGAACATCAATCCAGTTACAGCTAAACTGCGTTTCTCCTGTGAACGCCTTTGCTTTTATTGTAAGTTTTATACAGGCATGTTACCTTGAGTGACACAATTTTGCAGCTGACATGTCAAAAATAAAATTGATTATTTACACAACCCATCTTCTGGAGTATTAGAGGGTAAAATATGTGAAGATATGCCGCTACTAACGTAGCTCCAAAGTTTAATGAATGACACAAATGGCACAAGACTGTCAAGTTTCTTTTTCATCCAAAAATGCTTTGCACTAGTTAAGGGGTAAAGTATGACAGAGCCTGTGTCTGGTGTGAGTCGTAAAAAACTCAAAGACGAATGCTTTCAAGGTAAGGGATCAGACAGAAGTGGGTGTCTAATGTTAATACTTCACACGTAAGCCCAGGGACTTAGTGGCCTTTGTTGAAATTTCACACGGTTGTGCCAATGTCACTTTGCTGTTTTTTGTGTAAAAGTCCCAAATGACAAACCAATTTCGTAGGATCTCTATGTGAAAAACAAACAAACAAAAAACAGTAAAATAGCTCACTTCTACTTCTTTCTCTTCCTCATCTGTACCAGCAGCAGCATCATCAGTAGTGGAGAGCTTAGAGGCAGCCTCCAGCGCCGCAATAAATCCTTGCTCAGCTGTCGTGGCCTTCTGGCCTGGGATGGGAGGAAAGCCTGTTCCAAAACAAGGAGAAATACAATCCCTTGTTATTTTTTTAAAATGATGGGAAATAACATTTCTGAAACGTCATTCAAGAGTGACACCTGGCGGAACGGGGAGCTCGTCAAAGTTGACGGGTTTTCCGGCTTTGTGGGATCGGATGGCACTCTGGTATTGCTGGCGGAGGATTAAAATTACAGGTAGAGTATGTGAGTAAATTTATGTGAAGAAGCACAGAAGCACACAATTTGTCATTTGTACCTTTGCGATACGGTCATGCATGCGGGACTTGCGCTCATCCCCGCAGGCTTTGGCCTGAGCCGATGCTTCCATGTACTTGGCTCGCCTCTGCTCCAGCGCCTCCAGCGCATCCCTGGGAGTCGGTGGAGCTGACAAGCAGTACCACAACAGTCAATTAATCTGAGACATTTATTGTTATACATAATACGTTATCATGGCACCTGGAGCTGATGCGGCCGGTTGAGGGACGTGCACGTTTTGCTTGGCTGGTGCTGCGCTTCCACCTGCACCTTGTGACATCAGAAGGCAGAAAAACAACAGAGGCTTCTTAAATGATTGTTTTGATATAGTGTAATAAAAATGCTTGAATCAACCTGGAGGTGGAGGTAGGCCACTCAGGTCGACAGCTTGTCCTTGTTTCAAGGCCTCGATCACCGAATCAAACTTCTGCATTGAAAAATGCAAAAAGGGCGTTTGTTTCAATTAGGTAAAACTATCAACTAAATATTTTACAGATTTTGAAGGCCATTGTCACAGATAGGGATGTCCTGATAACTTTTTCACTTCATATACAATACCAATATTGTAGCCTAGAGTACAGTCAGTACTGGTATCGATCAAAAGTCAATAGTTGGATTTTTGGAAGAAAAAAGGGGGGGGGGGGGGGGGGGCTGATGACCATGATGACCATTGTGACCAAGAAGTATCAACCAAGGCATGCCTTTATATGGTTTAGCCCAAATACTTTTTTAACCTTTATAGTTTTAATGATAATAATAATGATAATAACAACCATGTGGAGAATTTTTTTTACGTACGCACCTTGCTGGTCCTGAAGTAGACCATGGCTTGCTCTGCCTCTCCGGCCTTCTTGGCTGCCAGGGCAGCCATTTTGTACTCTCGCTGCCTATTCTGCAACAGCGTTGCCACTTGTTCGTTTGCTGCAACAAGGAAAAGCTTTCAGTTTTTGGGTTGTCATTTTGTATTTCAATTAGTTACATTTCTTGTTCAACAGTTAATCATCACAATTTTCCTCCGTCATCATTGATACACTTCTGAGGCGGTGCCACACTGCTCTATTTTTTTTTTTTTTTGGTTACATTATTTGAAATAAGACACTGACTTTCCGTATTAGTGGTTGTTGGAGTGGATGCCTGCTCCTGAGAAGGTTCCGCTTGCTCCTGAGAAGGTTCTGACTGCTCCTGAGAAGGTTGCGGTTGCTCCTGAGAAGGTTCCCCCTGCTCCGGCTGCTCCTGAGAAGGTTCCGCCTGCTCCTGTGAGGGCTCAGCAGCAAGTGTTGGCGTGGAGGTGGACGAGTGTGGTTCCTCCTCTTCGTCATCAGGTGTGATGATCTCAGGAGGCGAGGGAAGGGCTGGGGAGGCTTTAGGGGGTGCAGGTGGGTTGGCCCGCTTTGCTCCTGTGGCGACCGGTGGAGGAATGTCCGTCTCACTGATCTGGCGACCTTTCTTGACTGTAGTCAGCATGGTTTCCAGCGTCTGTAATGACAGCAAATGTGAAATGTTTCTCACAAGTGGGAATACTGTATATGCTGCAAGAAGACTGGATTGGTCGTCACCTTCAACCCACGCTCAAGCCGCCGGGCTTTGGTACCATCGCCCGCCGTCTTGGCATTGTGCAGTGCTGTCTTATACATGGCGAGCCTCTCCTCCAATGTATGCTGCATGCTGCCAGGCACACTCATTTCCTGTCAACATAGAAGGAGGGAAGTCAGCTCTTGGTGAGTTTTGTACACATTTAACTTGTTGCCTTACTTTGTCAACCAATTAGGTTAAGTACCTTAACACTTGTACTCTTCATCTATGAATCTTTGTTTTAATTTTCCAATACTGATACACACTTCAGTTCACAGTCAAATCAGCTGTCATCCTTTTGACTTCAAAGTAATGCTTTCTCCCGATGAAGATAGAAGGTAAAGTTAACGCAACAATATGTACCAAATGTAGCATTTAAATAATTTGTCCTTTACAAACAATGTAAAAAACATTTTTTTTAATATTTGAACTTCAAATAGAAGGAGGATTAAACAAATTGAAGCAAGCAGATAACGTCTGACATGGATAATAATTCACTATTTGCTGCTTATCCTGAAGTGTGATGCTCACCAATTGGCACAAATAACTAATGACAAAAGATAAACAAGGTGATGGCTCAAATCTAAAGAAGAAAACAGCAGTCAACTAATTCATCAAAGTACAAAAAAATAGCTAAAATTGCCAAAGGGTTAAAGAAAATCTTTTGAAACTCAACAGCGGGTACCTGCGGCGACGGTTCAAGAGCAGCCGCTGCAGATGAAGAGGATACAACTTGGGCCTCACTGGCTCCTTTGCCTACCACTTCCTCTAGCTCAGCCTTGAGGGAGATAAGCAAGACAAAACAACCAATGATAAGGTGCGTAAGGACTTAAGTAACATCCAAAACACCCCTCCTCCTCCCTAAAAACCTACCAGGAGGTCTTCGTCATCCTCCACATTGTCGTCGTCGTCATCCTCATCTACGTCTCGCATACACTCATCTGCCATTTTGGTGATATCCTCCATAGGCAGCGGGCCTTGAACCCAAACCATGTGATATCAAAACTGTGTTAACTTCAATGAACTATGTAAAATCTCAGTTCAAGGGATACCAAATTCAGCCATTTTTATCGGGATAAAGTTAACATTTTGGTTGTAATCAGACAACTAAATTATCTGTCACATACTAATAGTATAGTTCAAAAACACTTGCCGTTGACTGAAAATGAAAGGTGCTCAAGGCTCAGGTAACATCAAATCACATCTCCCCAGTATTTTGAGTTTGTTCATGTAATATTCACAAGATTGGTCATTTTCAACATTGGAGAAGACAGCACTGTTTGAAATTCAATTTTTCTTTTCTCTGACGTCATCATGCAACTTAGGTTTGGTGATGCAAATCTTTCGGACTTAAAATAATGGCTTAGAAAAAAAAGTCGAATCCAGCAGTTTTTGTAAATTTTGTTAGAATGTGGGGAAAAAAGTTGTTTTTTCAAGAAAATGTGGTTTATTTAAATTCAACACAATGAATGTTATGATTTATGAGGATATGTGGCAACAGGAAATGGATGAAAATAACGAAAAAAAGAGCTATCACACTGATGTGAATATCTTCTTAACACTTAGCTCATTTTTCTACATATAATATAGTTTTCAAAAGGGAAGTCCACTTCTTAACACTTAGCTCATTTTTCTACATATAATATAGTTTTCAAAAGGGAAGTCCACTCAAAAATGTTTTTTGCATTAATAACTTGGGCAGTAAAATTGAGCAGTTTTTATCCATCACAGGTCGTGGCTATTTTGCCACTTGCTGTCGACGAATAATGACATCACAGCTGCTCTGGGTTCAGGAAACAACAGATCACGGCTCGGTCTGCAAATATCACATGACCAAACGTAGAAAACAGGTGAGCTGTGATTAGTTGTTACCTGAACAACTGGGATATCATTTTCTGGTTCAAATTTCACTGGCCACGCGCACTATAAACAAGTATAAATACTTTGTACAAATATGCACACACACAAATAAAACAAAAGGGATTTGGTGGTGTTTTGTTGCTCTCACTTCTTCCTTTGTGCTTGGCTCTTCCCCCGGCAACTGGGGCTGTTTTTCCTCCAGTGATGGCAGCCAGCTCAGCCTCCAAGTCCGGATCGTCCAAACCCTCTTCGGCTCCCATCGTCATCATGTCCTCGGGGTCCATTCCCATGAACAGGCCCATCTAGGCAGCAGTAAAAGCGCTGGGCGTCAGAAGCTTTGATAACGGGGTCTGTGCGTCATTCTTGTTGTTGTTACCTGCTTGGCAGCGGCTGCGCCCCTGCCTCTTGGGAGGGGCTCTCTCCTCTTCTTGCCGAACATGTTTATTAATGTTCAAAGTTGCTCGCTGCCGAAACAAACTAAAAAAAAAAAACACAACGAGCCAAAGCGTGAGGAAACTCTTCGTGCTCCAGCCTAGCCTCGCTCGTTTACAATTAAAATCATGTGAGCGACTGTCAGGTGCCTCTCAGCACACACGCAAATACTGAGTGGTGACGTTAGCCCAGCGGCTAGCCGTTAGATTACTTAGTGGCCTCCTTTCGGAGGCGTGTATTCATAAATTGACTAAAGAGGACGGCGGATTAGCGAGAACAATCATTTCCTTGATAACTGTCAAATTGTGCAATTTACCTGCTCGTCCACCATTTTATCAGAAACTACTTTCTTCACTGACGAACTTGTTCTTCGTTGTCGTCTCGAGTGACACCCGCTAAACACGACGATTGCCCAGTGCTGCCGCCGTGAGTTCGTTACTCTTATTGCACTTCTAGCTCTCAACGTGTAAGTGGAGCTAAACGTTCGATTTCGCCCACAGAACTTACGAGTCCTCATTTGACGTCCATTCGGAGTAAAAAGAGGTTAGTAGAACCACGGAAGCTCATTCAGCGTGTTCAGGGTCCTAATAAATGAAGGTGTCTATGTTGGTTCTAACCATATAGGCCTCTGGGTTTAAAAGTTGTAGTCAAAAATAGATGTCCTCCACAGAGAAACGTTTAGGGGCAGTACCATATATTACCGGGAGAGGACGCGCACTTAAGATTTTTAGTTTAGTGCAGTATTTGGGTTGGAGAAGTCGAAAGTTTGTATTTTTTAATTTTCAACACAGTGTTAAACAAACGGATTCATATTGTATTTGTGGAATGTGAATAAACAAATAAAATCCACCCATTTTATATCTTAGGGCACAACCAACGATGATGTCAATTTTGTAAATCACATGAATGCCTTGTCCACAACAAAAATCTCCTTTTGAAGCAAACATCCTCTTCAGCCAAATCACCAAAAATGTCATAACAAATTTCCGTAAGTAAGAAATAGTAATTTGGATAATTAACTCCAATATTAGTCAAGATGTTATGGCAACAATACAAAAAGAAACAATCCAAGCCTGCTTTAAGTACAGTATTATTCATATTTATTAAAAAAAAAAATCACATTTTCAGTGAAAGTTATGATTGTCTCCGGGCTGATCTACTGTAACTGCAACGTTACATGCACAGAAAATAAAACAAACTACACATTTTGCGCCCAGACAAAAAGGTATGTTGCCATTTTACCCAAAGAGCAAAACACTTCATCGAACATGTTTGTGACTTCATAATGCAATGGACATATTTTAGTTTCGTTGTATCTGTGTGATTGAGATATTTTAACATTTGCAGAATCAGGTCAGCACAATGTAATATTATAATGTCTTTTCTTAACCCCTGGGTGTCAGTGGTCTCACGGTCAAACTTTGAAATCAAATAGATTTAATTTGCAAGCATTTACGAATGAACACATGGTGACGTTATGAACCTCTACTGTTTTGTCAATCTGCAGTTATTTTTAGCCTCTTAGTTTTTTTATGCTTTTTTTATTAGATGTTTCTAAATCAATGGCCAAATTTGGTGGAAATTGACAGAGGGGCTTTATTGCAACACATGCATTTTTCACAGTTTTTGTCACTAAAAGAACAGTATTCCCTCTTCAGCTTCACTTTTTGTGGTGTTTTGCGTTTTCTTTTTTCCAAGACTGTCACTTAACAGCACTGTTAAGCAGAATTCACCAAGGGCAGGAGGTTTCCGGTTCACATCAACCAAAAAAATGAGCGAACACTGTAGGGAGAAATTGTTCCAAAACACAACACCCCATTTGTATGACAAATTTGAAACCTGAGTGTGTATTTTCCTCTTTTCATACCTGCAATCAACTACATGATGTGGGTCCAAAAACACAACTATACGTTAGCTTCCATCACTTTCTGCACAAAGCTAAGAGGTAAACAATGGCCTCTTCTTCCTCAAAAAATAAAAATAAAAATTAAAAATTATAAGTCTACTCCAGCGCCATTCTCTTCGCGCAGGACCTCATGAGGCTCAGAGTGAGGATGCAATACACATTTCCACTTGTATTGCGCCTCATCGACATTTGTCCTTGATGGGTGTTTTTGCCCGTGTTGCAGGTGGCGCCACTGAGGCCATCCATAAACAGAAGAGAATGATGCCGTGGCACACGTGGAGGGCTATGGAGCTGCTGCAAGTCGAGGGGTAGGTGTTCCACGAAAGCTCAACAAGACCCAGTATGAGGACCCTAGAAACCGAGCAACATTGTATAAAAGTGTATAATGCCAGCCATGTTGAATTGTTGGTATTGTGTCTTACCTGAGTAAATGAGCCATCTTTTTAACTCCTCCACTCCAGAGCAAATAAGGCAGCGTGTGGAAGTACCACACGTAGAACTGGTAATGCAATGAGCGACTGAAGCACACGCCGATGAAGTTGGAGGTAAACAGGATCAGCACGATTTGTGATTCGCTGTTAAGGTCTGGACGAATATTCAAAACTGAGAAAATGGAAGTAAGAGCAGGGCCAGTTTGACTTTTTCAAAATCAATGCAATGGTTCAGCATATGCTAAGCAGTTAAACATAGGGCAACCCCAAAATTTTCTTTGCAGTACATTGTATGCACCCCCACTAGTCTAAACACAATATTCACAGTATATTTAATAAAGTGTTTGTACCAATTTTAGACTTTGTTCATGTGACCTTCACAAGCTGAGCCAGGACTGGTTGTTACCTGAGCCCGGAAAAACTGAGATGTCATTTTCAGTCGACAACAAGTGGCAAAATAGCCTGTTTTAAAACAGGGTACATTTTTCTGAATAATCCATATTTCGCAAATGCATTATTATTATTAGGGATGGGCAAGTGCATATCAGGATGATACCTGGCCTTATTTTAACTTATCAGTACTCGTCATAGCAGATTATACATGAATCAGGTCGCTTTCGGAGCAGTCACAAACTAAAAATTACATCTTGGAAAATTGCCATTAACTTCAAGAAATGTTAAGGAAAGGCTATATTGGAATAGGTAACTCTCTTTAAAATGATTTGTTTTGGTTTTTGAGTAACTTTTGTGTATCGGTGGTGGTAATGGTATGAGTGACTACTAAAGAGTTGGAGTACTCCTACTGGTATCGGTCTGTAAAAAAGTTGTGCTGAAAACTCTTGTTATAAATCAGAATGCCATGACTAGGCTACATAGTACTACTATTCATCCATCCATTTTCCTGGCCACTTATCCTCACAAGGTTCTGAGGCATGCTGATATACTATGCAGTAAATTTTATAATTAAAAAAATACATTTCCAACATTGCGCTGGCTTTGAACATTTTCTTCTAACCCATTAATTTAAGTCCAGAGACTTACATCACTAAATGGTGTTTTATATTCCTATCTTGGAAAAGAAGCACTTCTTAGGATAGGTAGTGTTGAGGTCCTGCACATGTACATGAAGGATATGGTTGACGGTGTTCTTCTGAGCTGGGACTTTCCTCTTTCCAGGCTCCTTTAATAGTTCCAGTGGGCTTTCTCCAGATCTTAGAAAAAAAAGGGAAAAAGAAGTCTAATTATTTTCTTAACTCTCCATAACTAAAGATCGTTGATAATTGTTTTATGACAAATTTGTTTGAACAATACACTTGGCTGGATTATGTCTCACCTCTTCCAGCGGCAGAGGGCAAAGAGCAGCAGGCTCAGCAGATGAGCTGCCAGCAGGAGGAAGTGGAAGTAGCGGTTCAAAAAGAGCCACTCGGGCAGGAAGCGCCAGTTGACGGTCCACTTGAACAAAAACTGACGGCTCAGGTCAAAAGCCCGACTAACATAGCCCACGGGATTCTCCAGAAGGAATGGAAGACCCAACAGGAGCTGTAAATGGCATGTTAGAAATGCCACCGGGCAATGATGAGGGCTACAGTTAAATCCCATTTATGACATACACGCGCACACATATATAGATCTAATCAATCCCTTATATGGTATTACTGTGAAACTTGTGAAATCGCCTTCTTTGTTCTTAATTGATAACTCTGACAGGGTAAGGCAGAGTACTTTATTTACCTGTATAGCCGCACACAGACTGAGTTTCGGAATTGTCTTGATGAAACCAAACTCAGACAGCAGAAGGAAAAGTAGTCCCGGGGAAAACAGGAGCACGTTCATTTTCACAGACACTGCTAAACTGTCAGAAAAAGAGTGGACTGTAAATTGAAAATAGCCCAAATTTCAAAGGTAGGCAATACACAAGGAAACACTTGCCTGTAAATGCCGCAGCCCAGAGACCAGTGTCCGTCGATGAACAGGTTTACAGCTGCAAACAACAGCATCATGGCCACAGGATCATTGAACAAACGCAGTATGAAGATGGAGTGGATCCGGTAGGAGGCGCAGCACATGAAGAAGAACACGTAGGGAGGAACCTACCACAACAACAGAAAGCTAAATAAGATTTTCAGTTGTATAGCTGCTTTAGATAGCTTTGTGTTTAATGGGAAAATCAACGTCTAACTGTTCTTGACGGTGATATTTGCTATCCAACTCAACAAGTCCAAACGCGGTATTCTGATTCATTTGAAATTTGTGGAATGACTTAAGCAGTAAAATTCAGTAGGGGTGGGAAAATGAAGCTTCATGAAGCATGTGATTTTTTTTTTTTTTTTAAATCTTTTAGGTCAGTGGTTCTCAAATGGGGGTACGAATGCCCCTGCGGGTACTTGAAGGAACTCTGGGGTATGCTCGAGATTTTAAATGAAATAAACAAACATGAAAACTCATTTAAAAATAATTATTCAATTAATTAAATGTTTTGGGAAATTTTACATTTAACAAATATAAGTTCATAAAACAAAAGTTATTCAATTTCGTTTATTCAACGTCATTGTTTTAAAAAGCCAGATTCTTCCACATACGAATGGTTCGACCCGACTTTTCAGTTTAATCCGGCCCGCAAGATAATTCCGTGAAGCATCGATATAAAAGGAATAGGACCAAACTCATTTGTGCGCTGCCTTTATCACTGTGATGCCCTTGCATGGGTTAAATGATTCACTCAGTCGTGGTTCTATCCAATCACTTCTTTTATTGAAAGAAAAATAGAAAAAAAAACACTTTTTTTTTTTAAAAGGCGAATGCCCATATTTGTCAAAACAACAATTCTCTGAGTCCATAACCAACCGGCTATCTTCTCTCTGAGTCCATAATCAACCGGCTATCTTCTGATCAGATCAGTTTCGTGACCGTGTGAAGCCTAATCCTCCCACCTCAACTTACCTTTTTGGTGCGACAGTATATTCTGAAGACCAGAAGCAGAGTGATGAGGTAGAACACAGCAAAAACATATTGGCCCAGGCGGATGTTGGCCCCAGAGCTGGTGATGTAGTAAAGGACAGTGAAGATGTACACGAACCCGGCTGGGTACCTGCAACATTAAGGAAGTCCGTTCTCCAATCTGCATTTTTTTTTTTCTTAATTTATCAAATGGCAGCCGAGTAGAACTTACACTAAGGGCCCAGTGTCTCCTTTAAGCTGGGTGTAGTCATAGGTGCCATTGATGACTCCCTCCACTTCACCCATGTACGCCTTCCAGTCAATTTCAGTGTCTGCAAGATAACGGGTCCAAAACTTATTATTCCCACAAATGAGACTTGTTTCATCTATCTATCTAGCTTTCATATAATGATTTAGAGAACAAAAAAGTCTCAAGTGGATTGCAGAACCTATAAATAAGCAACCATGGAACCCTTACAATTCAGTAATGCAGTGAATTTTAAAGTGTGGAACCAATAGGAATGCATTTGCGTTATGTAAAAAAAAAACAAAAACAAAGCGCAATTAAATGTTCAAACAATGTAAAAGATTTAAACTTTTAATTTCAGTGCAGAACATTTTGCAAGTAAAATTCTGTTGTATATTGTATATTTGGCATTTAATCTTAGAAATGGTTTGGTTTACTTTTTTAGTGCTGATGATTCAAGTGTAATTTTTTAGTGCAGTGTAAATGTAAGTACGTGTAAATCGAATAAATTTCAAATACATTTATTGTTTCAGATTATTTTTTTTAATAAAGTATCTTTGTACAAGTAAAATCTATCCGTGCCAATGATCAAGTGGCAGTAAGATCAATTAAATGGTTTTCCACTGGAGCAGAAAGTACAATTAACCCGTATGAAACATTCATAAAACAAAATAGCTTGTGTTCAAATAAACAGGCCAATATATTGTACTTGCAAATTCGTCAACAAAAGAAAAGAGGATGATCTTTTATTTCTGTATATATATATGCAACTTTGGGATTTTTTTTAGTGGTGTGCCTTAAGGTTTATTCTTTGTTTTTAATGTCCCAAGGATCAACAAAGTTGAGAAATACTAATGGGCTGTAAACAAACATGCATTACTAGGCAAATATAGTCGAAGCATTTTAATCCGTTCATAAAATATATTTCCACATTTTAACTGCAGTGCAGGAGTTAGTATGCCATGCGTTGGTTGTAAATTCCATTTGACAGGTGGTTGTCTATGTGCTAAGGCTAGCCTTGTAGCATTCATACACGTCTGTTAAGAGGACACGGTGCCATAGCATGCTAACTAGTCTCGAGCTACTTACATGACACTTTCTGGATGACCCACGCATTAATCCCGATTTCTAAAAACCACAGGACGGACACAACCAAGAAAGTGTATTCAGTCTTGAAGAGAACCATGTGTTTTTCCTGCCATAGCGTTTGAAGCGTCGCCCACAGAAGAGACGCGGAGCCGGGAGGCTTTTTCCTAGATGCTCCACCAGCCATTGCTAAGCTAGCTGCGGAGTTGACACGGAACTCTCATGCGCATGTGCGGTCTAGGTTAAACGTGACGTCATGGGTGGCCCAGCGACACGTACTGTACCGGAAGTATCCACATAGAAAACAAAACAAAACTATACAAAAAGTGCATAAAGTAAGAAAATGTCGTGTTGAACAACGGAAGTGACATCATACAAATTTGACAGTATCAGCTGTATTGAAATGATCTATTTACTACTAAGAAAA
Organism: Hippichthys cyanospilos; assembly: GCF_059441005.1. Taxonomy (NCBI): domain Eukaryota; kingdom Metazoa; phylum Chordata; class Actinopteri; order Syngnathiformes; family Syngnathidae; genus Hippichthys; species Hippichthys cyanospilos. The sequence goes on from NC_142380.1 coordinate 8,486,615, forward strand.
TGTTACAGTATTGTACAAAATCATTAGTACATTCAAGGGACATTATATAAATTTGACAGTATCAACTGTATTGAAATTATCTTACTATTTACGACTAAGAAAATGTTACAGTATTGTACAACATCATTAGTACATTCAAGTGAAATGATAAACTGCATCTAGTGTGATCAAACTGACGGTAACACAATAGGCTAAAATATCAACAGCATGTACGTTCTCAATTAGAATGCAGTGTAACTATTGCAGTGAATAAACACACCATATTAAGTTTAAAATGCATAATCAACACACTATGCTTAGAAGTCTTCCAAGTAAAAAAAAAAAAAGTGACTCCAGTACAAGTAACCATTGTTTCTTGTGCTGCTCATAGCCACCAACGCTCTTTGCTCTTTTTTCAAACAAAATTCCCATCATGGGCTGCATGCTTGTTTTTGCCCTTGTTTGCCTTGTTTGTCTACACATTTTCATGTAGTACTGTAGATAGTTTTAGTCTTGGTAATTAATTTGTGTCAAGCTTGATCTTCACACACAGCAGTATTTTTTTTTTTTTTGATGACATGTCAACATAAAAAGTCCTCAAGAATGCTATGTGGTTTGACAAAGGCCTAACTTGTGTCTCTGAGCAGGATGGTGACAGTGGTAAAAAAAATAGAAGGTTTGGAACGTGCTGTTTTGTGTGGTTGCTTCAATTGTGTAGCTAGTGCAACAACTGAACAGCAGAGGGACACAGTCTTCTGTCACATAGCGCCTAATGCAAATGTACATGACTAAATGCATTTAAAGAGCCCAAGGCCTAGGTAGTTGACAGAATCCCGTTGGTTTAAATATAGGCAGTGCGTCCTCATTTGAAATCAAATTATAGGACAGGAATAAAATAGTTATTACTGCCGCAATTATTTTGTTTTTGTTTTTAAAATACCAACGTACAGTACATATTCACAAAAGAATGCAGTCATTCGCGGGTTTTGACTTCTGTGCAGGGTGCGTTCGGTTCCTACTAAATATTGGTATGGTTGTCTGTTTCGCTGATGTTTTGTGCGCCTTCTTAAGTCGCTGTGACTGAGTCCACCTAACCTATTTCCAGATGTGACTATACAGCAGCACTAACAACAAACCTGGCATGCTCTTTGTCAAAGCAGTTGTGTTTGCCCCTGTCCTTTGCTTATGAATTTCTCTTTCCAAAATCAATTGAGAGGTTGATTTGGAAGCCAACACATTATCTGAATCCTTTGCATACTTATTCAACCAACCACAGTAATTTTCCATTGTATGAGATAAACAAATGTCGGCAGTTGTGGTTTTGAAAACAATGTTACGTGGGGGTCCTAAAAACGCGATCGAGTACTAATTCGGAGAACTCGGAGAGGAACTCTCAGAAGTATGTTGCAACGAGCCAAGGAAGTTGTGACGTCCTTTATTTTGCCAGTCCGGGCTCCTCCTACCCACCCTTACCTGGAAAATGGGAACAATACTTTATATAAAAGAATTCACACTACATTCATACTTCTTGAAGCACATTTCTCAATGTTTCGTCTTATGTTTCGAAGCGGGATAAAAAACGACAACACAATTTGTGTGTGTCTTGGAAATCAGATTTTTTTTGCGCGTTCATCGTTTTATCACACGCTAATCCAAACAGCAAGAAAGAATAAGTTTTAATTCCTTTATGTTGCCCGTTTTTTTTAGTCATGCTACGTTTGGTCTACGAAAGTCGAGTCAGGCGTTTGTTTGCAAACAAAGGCCAGCACGTGGAGAACCTTGGCTACATGGGAAATGTCGTTTTTTATTGTAGCAAGTATCCGAAAAGACAACGTGATGTAAACTACATTACCCAAAGCGCACCGGTGACACCAGCTGAGTGGGTGCTCTGGGGAAGGAACTTTTTTTCGCGAGTATAAATAGCTTGTGTGTTTACAGTTATCCAGATAGTTCTTTGTTAGTAGTATCGTTTTGGCGTCAAAAATGTGCGGGCTGTGTCGCAACCTACTTTTTGTCCCGTAATTCCTGGTGGGGAGGTAAATATTTTCATAACCTTTTTTTCCTTCAAAGGGGCATTTTCCCCTTTCTCTTTTGTGTTCACTTGAGTACGAGAAGGAAGCGTCTTCAATTGGAAACCTTCAGAAGGTAACTGCAGTTTTTTTTGTAACCGATCATTTTCATTTAATAACGGTCCGTGTTACTTTGTCTAAATATTGTGAATCCATCGACAGCTTATTTGGTTATTTTCTAAATATTGTGAAACCATCGACAGCTTATTTGGTTATTTTATAAGTGTCGAATGCTGACGGTCGGCACGACACATGTCCCCTTTGTTACGACGTGCACACGTTTCCTGTATTTCAAAGTATTTGCGAGCCTTTATTGAGATTGTCCTTTGTGATACATTTAACAATCATTCAAATCCTGCAACAGATCGTGATTTTTTTTTGTAATTATGGATGAAATATTTGTCTTTGAACTCATAAGCTAACGTCACCAGATCACTTTTTGCAACAATAGTACAATAAAACATCTGAGAATAAGAGAAAACAATCACTTCATACTTCCTAGCCAGCTTTGCTTAGTAAACCACTTGTAAAGTATTATTTGCTAGATTCTAACTAAGAAATCAGTGCTTTACAAGCTAGCACAAGACATTTTTTCTCTGAGTGATCTTTCTTGGAATCGGCAGCGTCAATTCTCTTAAATAACGCCATGGATGAGGAATATCTTGCTTTTCTGATTTTTGCCTCCGTCATCGATGTCCCTTCCTTCACTTTCTGCAATATTGCTACTGCTCGATCTTTCCCCCTTGTAAGTTTCCAGGAGCTCAATCACTCAAAATTGACCAACCACATTTGACTTGACCTCTATTTGACGTTAACAGTGTGACGTCACCCCATTACTTGAAAAATTAGCAAGCCTATTTGACATAGTTGACGGTACAGCTAGTTTGGTGGCCTTATTACGGGCAATTTAAAAATGACAAAAAGTTATTTAATTTTCAAGTGCTATTCTGTCTAATTTCTGTTATGTATCACCCCACTTCAGTCCGCATTGTGGCCCAACCAGTCCTTCTGTCTCCATTAGGCGCTTGCTCAGTTAGGTTTACGTATTTATCTCCTACACGTGAACAGGCTGACTGTATTGAACATGAGCCAACATATAAAAATAGCTTGCAATAAATGACCTCACAGCTACAGCTGTCAATCAATTATTATTTTTTTAAAACAGTACAAATCACTGCAGAAAGTGAAATCTAGGTCCAATACAAGATTGCTAATTCATTGTGTCATGAAGTACAGTTCAGTTGTAGTGAATCTTTTCTAATTGTTTTCAAACATTTTTATTTGAATTATGTGCTGTTGTTCCATCTATTGTTCAAAAATTATAAAGATCAAAATGGACGCCTAATTTTAACTTTGGACAGTGTTGACTTTATCATCCATCCATCCATCCATCCATCCGATACCCACCCAGTTATCCTCACAAGGGTCGCAGGCTTGCTGGTGCCTATCCCAGTTGACTTTTGGCAGTAGGCCGGGGTCATCCTGAACTGGTTACCAGCCAGTTGTGGGGCACATGGAGACCAACAACCATTCACACACCCAATCTCACCTAGGAACAATTTAGTACGTCCAATACATCTCCCATGCTTGTCTTTGGAGTGTGGTAGGAGGCCGGTGTGCCCGGAGAGAACCCACGTGGGCTCGGTGAGAACATGCCAACTCCACACAGGAAGGATGGCTTTATTATTCAGTAGTTCTTAACTTTTTTCAACGATGCAATTACTTCCTGTGAAATATTTTTTTCAGTCAAGTCCCCCTAACCAGTGCAAAGCATTTTTGAACAGAAGACTTAAAAAAAGTACTATGACATTTGTGTCTGATTTAATAAACTTTGGAAGTACACTTTTAGTGTTTTCTCTACGCATATTTAGTTAACAATTCCAGAAGACATCATTTAACACCATCTGTTTAATTTCTGGCTCGTCTGCCGGATGATTAAGTTATTAATGACAATGGCCATTCATATAAAATGTAACACAATTTAGCAAAACATTGCTTCATATTCCAATAAATTTGCTCTTAATTTGAAAAGAAAAATATTTCTGTGGCAGCACTAGAAAGCATTAAATTAGATTTGCTGAATATCTGCAATTAATTCTCACATAACCACCTGGAGAACCACTTACCCCCACTTGAGAACTGCTGTAATTAATGACAGTTGAGCTTTTGCCCCTAGTACAAACTTATTTGAGTAAGGCCACATCTTTTCAAGACTCAATCTTAACAGCCTGCCCTGTGTTGTTTTTCACTGTTGATGATGCGCCATCCTGGCGAGTCCCTACCCCCACCGTTTCAAAACAAACCTGACAGGCATGTAGGTTGGTCCTTCGAACGGTTGCTTAACCTGTCTCCCGCCTCTTTCGCTCTTCCGCCTCACGGAATCCTTTGTGCTACGGGGCACAACTGTTTCGTGTCAGCAATGAGCTAGAGGAAGTTTCAACTCACTGATATGTATTCCGGTTATATGTTTTAAACAAAACAATCTTTCTGTGATGGAAGTGATTGAAGATGTTTGAATATCATCCCAAATAACCCGTGTGTTTTATTTTTTTTCTTTTAGTGCTTTGTTTACCTTGAGTAAGCGTCCTCATTTTTTTCAACCAGGGATTCAAACTGCTTGCCATGTACTGTGTAATATATACCTTCACAGTAACCCTTAAAATGGATATAGTAGTATAGTATTCTGGCATTCTCCTACTGCAAACACGACCGATAGCAAAGCAGACTTCAAAAATTAATTAGCAATGTGAAATTGTGCCTTTCTACAGGTCATCTTGAGTCCCCTATAAAGGCTGCCGCCATGGTGTTAATTCTGGGCAGACGGATGAACAGGGAGGACACTGGCATCAGAGACTCACCAGCTGTAAAACGCAAGGTGTGTTTGAAAGAGTCAACTTCGTATACCATTTGTGGTAGCTGAAATAAAGGCACACCTTTCATAAAGGGTTGTTTTACTTACATGAAGGACTGACTAAATTGATCATGATGCCCCAAAAGCTCCCACGGGCACATGCGAAAAATTTGATACCAGTACGAGTACTCTGGAGATCACTGATACCATTATGTTGGGCTATTTCTAATCTGAAGCTTTGGATTTTAAAAAGTAACATGGCAATGGTTGATTTCAAATGATTTTTCCAGTTCCCAGTTTGAGCTACACTCAATGTGAAGTTGTGAAAGCAAAGCTGTTATTTTGCCAGGTGTTCGAGGTGGACTCCAAGACCTTAGCCAGCCAGGAAGTTTTGGACTTCTGCTCGGGCTCCTCTCATTCAGAGGGCATCCTGCAGGTGTTCAATGAGTTCCGCGACTGCCGCCTGTTCACGGACGTGGTCATAAGTGTGCAGGGCCGCGAATTCCCCTGTCACCGGGCCGTGCTATCGGCATGCTCCTCCTACTTCCGAGCAATGTTCTGCAATGATCACCGCGAGAGCCGCGAGATGCTGGTGGAGATCAACGGCATCCTCGCCGAAGCCATGGATTCCTTCCTGGCTTACGTTTACACAGGCCGCGCCAAGATCACCACTGAGAATGTTCAGTTCCTGTTCGAGACCTCCAGCCTCTTCCAGATCGCCACATTACGTGACGCCTGTGCCAAGTTCCTGGAAGACCAGCTGGATCCTTGCAACTGCCTCGGCATCCAGCGCTTCGCTGATGCTCACGCCCTCAAGCAGCTCGCCAGCCGCTGCCGCAGTTACGCTCTGGCCAATTTTTCCGAGGTGGCCCAGCATGAGGAGTTCCTGGACCTTCACCGGGAAGAGCTAGAAGAGTACATCGACAGTGATGAGCTGTCGGTGGGTAAGGAGGAGGTGGTTTTTGAGGCCGTGATGCGCTGGGTGTACCACGGCGTGGAGCAACGTAAACCCATGTTGAAGGCCTTGCTCCACCATGTGCGCATGCCGCTTCTGCACCCCAACTACTTCGTGCAGACTGTGGAGGGCGACCACCTCATCCAAAACGCTCCAGAGTGCTACCATCTTCTTCACGAGGCCAGGCGCTACCATGTACTTGGAAATGAGATGATGTCACCTAGGACACGGCCACGCAGGTAATGTCTGCCTTCTGGTTATTGCTTATATGAGGTCAAACCGGTTTGCAGGGAACCACACACAAAACTATTGATGCGCATTCACCCAAAACATCTTTATCGCATATAAAAAAATAAGCAAATTATTGTTTGTTTAGACAGTGGTACCATGATTCTTGGCTAAATATTTATGCCTATTATGTTGGGTTAGCATGTTCACCCCACACATTCCAAAAGCTAGGGCTGCACTTTACTCATTCAGTGCCAACTATTTTCAGACCCATCCTTTACTTTAATATGTGGATAAAAGCTGCAAATAAGTTCCTGGGTTTGAATGTGTGGACTCTGTAAAGGTAATGAATCATGGTAACTTTGGTAGAGTACATCTTACTTTTAACACTGTGGTTTCCAACTTTAATGTACCCTTTGTGAAAACCGTTTTTCAGCAAAGTACCCCCTAACCATAACAGCATTTTAAAAAAAAAACTTAAAATGATGTGCAAAACGAGGCTACTTAATTAAACTTTAGAACTAAATTTGTAGTGGTATTTCTGTCCATATTTTCTTAAACTCCAGAAGATAGAGCGTATGACCTCTATTTTGTCTCTGGTTCCTCTGCTGCAAAGTTGAGTTAATGATAATGTGCATTCACATAAAACTTAGTTTTATTCGCATAAAACTATTCCTTACACAGTTAAGGAATAGGTTGCTTCATCATCCAATTAGTGGTTGACTTGAAAAGAAAAATATACTATTTTGACATTAAATCTTAGTAAAATCTCACATACTCTCTGAGGTGCCTCCATGTACATTGTTAGATTTTGAATGTCAAAGCCAATACCCGTTGAACTACGTTAATAGAGCATGAGACAAAAATGTTATTTTGTGTAGGCAGAGGTTACAATTTCAAGTTGGTGCTCCTGGCAGTAGTGTTGTTGAACTTTTTTGCTTCTGTATTTAGTGTTACAGTGCCAAGTGTAGTACATCAGTTTTGAAGCTCCTTTTCAAGTTGAAGTGATAAAAGAGGAAGCAGGGCATGTTTGTACACGGACTCACTCGTAAAAACATGATGCAACAAATGACCACAAAGAAATCTTGTTTTTTATTTCATACCTGCAGCACAATTTATATATTTTTTTCATCATATTTGATTTTCATTGAAGTTTGTTTTATTGGACAAAAGCCAGCGCTGATTGAGGCCGCATTAATGAAATTCACAACGTAGCACATGCTGGGCAGCTGTACAGCACACAGCAGCTGCTCCATTGAGCTAGATGACATGCTCTAACGGTTCGTGTTTTCAAGTCATGGAAGCTGCCTGGTGTGTCATTTCACTGTATTGTGTCCGTATCCAGGCAGGTATGTTATGAGCGGGAAGCAAAGTAGGCAGTTGGTCTCCTTTTATTTACAGTTTGCCCCAGGGGGATCAATTCTCCTCTTCTGAAAATAGCTGATTGATTTTTCTCCCTCGACGGCTGTGCTTCTTGGGAAGCTTCCAGAACAAGCTGACAACATCACGTGAACAAATTATTATGAAGAATAACCAACCCACGCCTGGCTTCCACTGTGTCATACGTGTACACAGAACACGCACTGTAGGCGAAGCCACGCAAATCTGCCTGACTTGCCTTATATCACATAAAATTTCAATAGCTGGATCCCCCCAAATTTGTTATCATGACAACTACGCAATCCTGGAAAAAGAGCTCAAGCCTTGCGCCAAGTTATGTTTTTGTTACGGCTGAGATTGACAGAAGCCCTTGAAAATGAACTTTGCCTCGAAGATAAGTGAAGCTACTCTTTTAAAAACGTCACTTCTCTCTTCCTTGTCATAATAAATCTCTAAAACGATGACGTGTGCAGTTGTGCATGTACAGTATGTGCATTTAAAATCTTTGTAAAGTGAAAATACAGTCTTCTACATTTGACATCCTACAAATGAGTGGTAAAAAACACAACAAAACTGAATGGTTAAAAACCCTTACTCAGGTTTATACTGTATAAAATAGGGCTTCAAGTTGAAGTTGTTGTCTCTGTTCTCAAATTTTACCAGTGTCTCTCTTGAATGCTTGAAACCACGCCTGGTGAAAGAATAAATTCTTAAAAGTGTGTATGGGGGTGTAGGCTTAGCTGGCTAGTTAGCTGGATGTGCTAGTATTAGAAATGAGACTAGAAGTGTGCCTGATAACTGATAGAAATTATGGTACTCATGCAGTTATATAGATATAGCAGGGGAGGGGAGAATCGTGTCAGACACCCGACTTCATCACACGGAGCGCCATTTTATACATGGCAAAAACATATATGGTGACAAACGTTCACATTATGTTCTGACTAAGATGCAACATTGTCGTTCAGTGATGTATTCCATACAATTTAGCGCTCGGTATCAATCATGGCTTCGCATAGCTTATTTCTAACCCTCCAGGACACTTGGCGGAGAGCCTGCATATCATTTTCCTTTATTCATGTTATTTGTTTTAAACTGTTCCTAGCTAATAATCATATGTTTAAAAAAAAAAAAAACCTAGTCCTTCCACCTTGGCAAAGCTTGCTACTCTGCTGAGTGCCTTTTTAATTGTTGTTGGAGGGAAATAATTATTGATTCAGCTCTCTTCTGGGTTATTTTACCCTATTTCAACACATTTACCCTCCTGTACCCTTCAATCTCCAATTTTTTCTTGTTCCTAGGTCAACTGGCTACTCTGAGGTGATTGTGGTGGTGGGCGGGTGTGAGAGATTAGGAGGCTTCAACCTGCCTTACACAGAGTGCTACGATCCAGTGACGGGTGAATGGAAACCGCTGGCCAAACTGCCCGAGTTCACCAAGTCAGAGTATGCCGTATGCGCACTCCGCAATGACATTCTGGTGTCAGGTAAGAGTCTGCTGACCATCAGATCAGTGCTGTTAAAGTGCTTGCATTCAGGCCAAACTAGGCGTGGTTCACCCAAATACAAGTGTGCGCCGATTTTTGCCTGTTGGCATCAAACCTACTCTGTTCCAAACACAGCCAATAATAGTCTTTATTCCTCCACTGCCGATTGATAACATACTGTAGTATGTTACAATAGTATCGCAATTATAACAGGTCTAACTCCTGAATTTAACTTTGCTACAGCGATAAAGGAGTCTCTATAACATACACGACCCATACCATTGTTGCCTGTCGTAGGTAATTTGCATCATATGAAAAATGTATTTCATCCGTTTATGTGCTATACTCAAATGACACCTTCAACTTAATTTTGCATCTACTCACTAAATGACACCCATGTTTGTTCAAATTATTGGAAATAAATTCAGGGGGGGTTAAACTTCCACAGGCTCTACTTTCAGTAGTTTGGGCATTCTAGAACATTAGAGCCCAAAGAAACTAAAAAGAAACTTCAAAACAAAAACCAAAAACAAATGTAATCATCCCATTTCTTGCATTTGTTTTTTTCCTTGTACTGTGAATTCTTTGTAATTGAATTCTAGATTGTATTCAATGCAAACTAGCTGAGTGATTATGTCTGCATTCTGTGTAAGCTTATTTTTACTATCACTAGAAGGAAAATGTGAGGATAACATCTGGATGCAATCGCCAGACTTCCATCACTGGCCTTTTCCTCTAGATACGTACGGGTCCCACCAGTTTCCTTATCAGTCTCTAGCGTATAGGATGGCTTCTGTGTAATGTTGGTCTATACAGTACTTGATATCACTAAATATTTGCTGGGAGTTGCACTTTTGGATCTTTGCCAGCATGGAGTATGGTGTAAACCTTCTTTGGTGACATCTAGATAAGAACATTACAACATTCATTTTTACTTTAGTTCCAAAATCTCTAAAGTTCAACGTTGTACTTATTCCATGTTTTTAGTTTGTGTCTATGGAGGTGAAAAGTTATTTTTTTTCCCCGAAGTAATAAGCTGTTTAAATTCACCTCTGTGCTAGTTAGTTTTTTCCCAAAGTAATAAGCTGTTTAAATACACCTTTGTGCATAGGTCTTGCTTAAACATGCCCAGCATACGCTGAAAACAGTGGACAAAAAAAACCCCAAAAAAACAGCAGCAGCAGTTGAGAAAGAGTGGGGGGAAAAAGTAGGCGTGGGGAAATCGTGGTCTTTCCTTCTGTTGAGTGTGCTGTGTTTATGCCTTTTTCTTTTTTATATGAGCTGACTGTGCCAAGTCCTCACGTGTGCGCAATCTATCTACCCGCAAGAACCCGCCTGGAAAAGTCAACATATTCCCTCCCACTTCTGTCCGTCTCCGGAGACACACACACGTGCTAGCACGCTTTCGTTGACCCATTTACATTGTTTTTTTTAATTTTTATTTTTTTCCCTCTGCTTTGTTATTGTATTTTCAACTTTATTCAAGTTCCAACCCTCCTTCACTCTGCCTGTATGCCCCTTGGAGGGGTATAGGGGGGTGGGGGTTGGGGGGTACATTTCATTCTGCACAGCTGCGATAAGCTCTGGTCTTAAATAGCATGTGGCCCCAAATATTTATCCAGAACCAGACATGCTTTCTGTTCCAAGAAAACAACTCTACCGACCGCATCACTTCAAACCCACCTCCTCACTTTGTTAAGACTTGATCAAAGGCGAGCATATGTACATTTGCCTACTGCTTTTGCATAGCTTATACGTTACCTTACAGTTGCATCCTCAGGCAACAGGAATCATTGGCCAACTAAAACATCTCTTAACTGTCTGTGAGCATTACTATATATATTATTTCAAGTAAAAACACCCATAACTGCCTAGCAGACTGGCTTTCTGTTTAATTTTGTACACAACAAATAATTGATCATAAATGTGTCTTACCTACTTGCTTTACAATCTATAGCATCACCAAAACATGTCAGGCTAAAAACTGTTATTTTTAATAGATAACGTGTATTTACTGCACGCTTGGGTTACATTAAAACAATACTGAAAAGTGCGGGGAGAACATGTAAACTCCACATGGGAAGCCTAGAACCAGCTGGATTTGAACTCAGGACATGCTAACTACTCTTCCACTGAGCTACCTGAATAGTACTAATATAATGAATTGAACCCCAAAAATTAAGTGAAAGTTATTTCTATTTTGTTTTCTGTTGAAAGTCTTCTTAAATGGATAATTATTAAGCATCTCATTAAATTCATATTTATTCAATACTAAGCAGTGAAATTAAATTAATTATACTGCGTGTAATCTATTGCCTCAACAATGTTTGTGGTTTTTCTTACCTTCCTGGAGTCATGCGATTGTTATAGCTTTCAAAGTGTTTATAAAGGAAGTAAAAAGTCATGTTAGACCCCATACAATCCAGAAATCACATATTGGTTCTTATTTGGTGCACAAAATGGTTTGTTGACTGTTTTCTGGATTTTTCTCTTCTCAGGCGGTCGCATCAACAGCAGGGATGTGTGGATGTATAACTCACAACTCAACCTGTGGATCAGAGTGGCTTCATTAAATAAAGGCCGCTGGAGGCACAAGATGGGCGTCCTGCTGGGCAAGGTGAGCATGGTCTTTTTATTTATTTATATTTTGTTAGGACATTCACTACCACTTACGGATATAAATGTCAAATATCCATTTTAACCAGGTTGGCAGTGAACGATTTAAAATGTTTGTTTTGTAATGACAAATTCTAGATTGGGCGCCTGTCTTAGTGACTCAGTATCTAGTCTGAACTTCAGGTAACATACAACTAGCATTAACACGATGAGTCATAGTTTAACCTAAATGGAACGATTGTTGACATGAGCTAACAACCCTACTGGAAATTTACTAAAAGGCACCCCAGAGCTTTCAGACTATTTTTAAATTCATACACTTATCCTCCGAGTCACGCCTTAGAGGCATATTGTATAGAAGTGTTCCACATACTGCCTTCAACCGCAGACATGCAAGAATTTGGTTATAAACATACCGTTGCCTTGCTTTGTGATTGACAGTAATGAGCCAGTTATAGCTTTTGAGTGGCAAAAAGGAAGTTACACTAAAAGTCCTGCCGTTTGTGTCAATTTGCTTATCAGTCATGTTGGGCAACGGAGGCGCCCTGTTAAAGGAACGCTGTGACATCTTTTAAGTGTGTTTGTGTTCAACATCTTGAGTCATAGAACTGCCAATATGGTGCTGTTAAACACAGAGCTACAAAAATATTTGTTTTGTAAACCACTCAGCATAGTAAGTAGATTTTACAGGGTATCTGCTCATATAATTAAATCTAAAGTATTGCTTTTTAATGCTCAGACAGGAAACGTACGTTTTTCTCAAATTAAGAACAAATTAATTGGAACATGAAGCAAACTATTGCTAAATTGTGTTGAGACTCCCTCACGAAAATATTGTATGCATTATTTTTCTAGGATTTGTCATTAGTAACAGACCTCTTTGGCAGATAAGCCAGAAAAAAATCTCTCTTTTGGAGTATAATAGAATAAAATATGTCTCGCTACCAATTTCGAATTGTCTAATGTAGTAATAATAGGTCTGAGTCAGATGGCCCAGATAAAAATTACTGATTTTCATAATTCTGCATTATTATGATTTTATTCAATTTTAATTGAAGTAAAGACCCAACAAAAATGTATGTAAAGTTTTGATTCATTAAAAAAAAATATTGTGTGGAAAATATTCAGACAGCGATTATATATATTGAATTAAAAAAAAGAAGAAAAAAACTACACATTTCCAGAGTGTGCACAACTTGCTCAAATGTCAGAACTAACTCATTGAATCTTATCGTATCTTACACAAGTCTAGACATTTAATTCTAGGTACAGTATTTATTTATTTTCAAGTGTTAGTGAAAAGGAGGTTCAGAAAGTAGTTAGTAGCTATTTTCACCATGTTTTGTAAACCACCCATCCAGAATTCTGCCACTTTTGCAAAACATCAATTCGGCTCATTTTCAAATCTTCAATTTTTAAAATGACAAATTGATAATGTTGAGATTGTGCGAGCTTTTCTTCATCATTAGTCAATCAACACCAAAATCTATACCTAGCAAGATGGGTCTAGAGCTATACCCGCTACATACCAAGAAGTCTCATTAGGTGAATGCAATTTTCATGCTCACAGGTTTCAATTTCTTACCTTGACTAACATAGTCAGTGTAAAACATTTTGACTTAAGCATTTGTACACGTGACCTAACGCTGTGATCCCACATGTCTGCTTTGGCTCTACTCCCTGTGCTATTTACGCTCTTTAATGCACAGCCAGTTGGACATTCCTTTGCAAGGGCAATGCAAGTTTCTTGGCTCTATCTCCCATCTGCTAGATGTGTTATACTGTTGCTCGCCTCGTATCATGTGTCCGATGATTTGCAAACGTATGCATGGTAATGTATTGCTTGAACTCAGATAAGAATAACAACTTAGAAATGTCTTAAACTGTTCTCAAACTGGATAGGCAAGTCTGCTACACGGCCTTTACTTATTGTGACCATAGGCACTGCAACTCACAAGAGGGTCTATACAACAAAAATACAACAACAATTGATTGTGAATAAAAGGTTTGGATTCAGGCTGACACATGTTTTGTGTTTCCATTAGTGAGTACAAGTTCACACGCTTGTTTATTGCATAGACCAAGGTACCACTTTCCGGCCTGTGTTTTTTTTTTTTCTGTTTTTTGGCATGTCTTTAATTTGACGTCATTGTGTGGTAAACCTTTTATTATTCTGGGGGGGTGTCTCGTGTTTGTAAACATAATGGCATGTTAGTCACATTGTCCTTATTAAAGTCAGTGATTAACTTCAAAGACAGTTGTGCTCATTTACAGAGCAAATGTAACACCACTTAGTTGTGTTTACTAAAAAGATTTGTGTGCTTTAAGGGTTACTTGCTCAGCTTGCTCTATTTACACTAACATGACAGTGACTCAAATATATTGCTCGCACAATACTCATACACACGCAAATATTTTTTTCCTAGAGAGACATTCCTTTAACTCCCAGAGGTTTATATCCTTGGCTACTTTCTGTCTGATGCATATGAGCTTTTTCCATCACTTATGTAGAGCTGCAATGATTAATCGACAATTAATTGATTTCCAAATTAATTGATGAATATTTTTAATTATTGATTAATCATTTAAAAGGATAGTGTATAAGATTTAAACTTTTACTACGGAGAGCAGGCGGTGCTGCAGGTGCTGCATTTACCATTGTCCGTAGACGCCTGTATTCTCACATGTCTTTAGTCCTCTATGAAAAATGGCGGATTAGCATTGTGTTGAATCAGAACAAGACTTGTGCAAACATTTAGTTTGTCTTTTGAAAAACAATGATTTGACATTGAAATAAGGCCCAAACAGAATATTTTTTCATCAGTCTGGATGATTACCATTTTAATTGAGTTTTATAACAATAATAAATTTAAAGAAAACCTATTTTGTGCATTTGAACTATATACCATGTTATGTGTTTGATATGTTTTTTAACATGAATGCTCTTTTATTATTTGCATTGCATTTAGCCATGGGTAATTTTTTGTTCTTAATAGTTCCCATTTCCCACATTCAGAGAGATTCAGTTCCTTGTCAGTCATTTCCTCATTCTATTTTCAATTTCCTCATGTAATTTCCCATCTGAGCTGCTGCACATGCTCACACAATACAAACACAACATAAGTGAGGCAAACAAGTCTTTCATGAGTCCTACTAAGCACTTTTGGGTGTTTTCTGATATTAGAGACTTTACATTTGGAGAACATAAACCTCACCTTTCCTCATCTCTGTCCTGTCTATGATCCCCTGTAATAGTTGCACGAAAATAGTAGGTCATGTCCCCTGTCATGTTAGCACTTGGTAACAGCTGTTATCTTCCATCACTGTTTATTCTTGACACCAGTGGTTCTCAGACTTTATTTAATTATGCACCCCGTGTCAGCCAAGTAGCTCGAAGCAGGTAAAAGCCTTTTTGGATTCAATTCTCATTTTTAAACTTTAGAACTAGAACTATAGCTGTTGGCATATTTTACTGAGCAACTCCAGGAAATACAGTAGATCATGTAACATCATTGGTTTTATTTTTGGCTACCCTGCCGGAAAAAAATGTCACTAACGGCAATGCATGACCCAAGAATATAAAGGCCCATTATGTTTTGCAAACTATAACACAGTTTAGCAACAAGTTGCTTCATCTTCCAACTGATTTGCTTTTAATTTGAAAAGAAAATGGTTCTGTTCCTGTCACGGAATTGTTTGCTTATACCTGCAGAAACTTTTTTAACTCTTTCAATCCAAAAGACATCATTTACATTTAAGAGTCTAGATATTAAATCCGAGGTACTTATCCATACCTCCTAAAACATTTTTTTTTCAAATGTTTGGCTAAATGAGGATGTAAAAATGGCTGGTACTCAAACTGTAATCAATTTAGATATTAAGTACTTGAGTAATTGAAAGCTTTGCTAATTATGTACGAAAGTAATCAATTTCTTTAGTATTGAAGTATTTGTGTAACAAAACTAACTTAAGTACCCAAAGAAATTGACTACTGCAGCACTTATTTACCAACAGTAATTCAGTAGTAATTATAATGGTTTGTATCAAGTGCTCATTGACTCTCGTTTCATCTAATAATTAAGTATAGTTCTACAAATAATAATAATTTTGGTAAATATTCAATCTAGAACTTGGTCTCATTATAGCCTGAGACCTAGCCTATTCATTTGTATTACACATTTGTTAGGTTTTTGGTCTGTATTTCTTGACCCATTTTACGCTAGCAAGTCAGTCTCGTGTGCTCCGATGATGTCTTATGCGTTTGGATGACATGCGATTCACTTTCCTCTCTTGCTGAGACAAATTGGGAGAATGCAACAAAAAACACGTCTCAAGAGGATATTGTGCGGGTGTACCTAACATTTTGTCCAGTGACTAATGTTTTGTTCGAGTTGTCTTCCAAGTTTAGTTTTTGAACCTTACTTGAGTTTTGAATAGACTTACGGACACTCCAAAAACCCCCCCCAAAAAAATCTGTCAATACAAAACAATGGCTCAAAATATTTGCTGCCCATGGTAGTCAAACGACATGAGAAATTACAAGGGTTAGTCAATAACAATAGCCTGTGGGCTGAAGCAAAAGCAGTGCGTCATTTCATTTCCTTTCTGCACCAGATAGACAGGTTCTCTTTGTGGTGATGCACAATCACATGTTCACTTTTGTAATTAGATGAGCTGTTTACCGTTCAGCGTCGTAAAACGGCACGTATGCCCTGTCACCAAAGCTTCTGGTACACAAGTGACATGTCGGCGTGGGTGTGTATTATTGCAGGTCTACGCCGTGGGTGGCTACGATGGGCAGAGCCGCCTGAGCAGCGTGGAGTGTTATGACTCCTTCTCAAACCGCTGGACAGAGGTGGCGCCCTTGAAGGAGGCGGTCAGCTCGCCGGCCGTGGCCAGCTGCGCCGGCAAGCTTTTTGTCATCGGAGGAGGGCCTGATGACAATACCTGTTCAGACAAGGTGGGGAACGGATGCCTTCCTGCATCAAACGCATGCTGGGGGAAAAAAATAGCAATGATAGCTGTGGGGCTTTTTTCTCGCAGCTTTCATTTGGAAACAACCTCAAATTCGTTAAACATTTCCTGAAAATGAATACTTAAGTCATGGAGTTATGAAGAACAAATAAAAAATATGTTTTAGGTTATGGTTTTTCAAACAAGGCACCTTTAACCATGGTAACATTTTTGCCCATCTTTTTTCAAGTAGTCCTGATGTGCATGGTGTTTTTAGACCTGTAATGACTTTCGTTTTAGACCTGTGCATTATCAAGACTTAGTCGTTGGTTTCATGGCCTTTTATGTTTTATGTATTACATTTGTTATGGCGTTTTATGTATTTGTTAAAGTATGAACTGTTTGCCCAGATAACAGATTTGCAGTCCACATCTTGATATTTATGATGCTCAATGACCTGGAAGGACATTCACTTTATATCTTTGCATTTTCTAGTTTTATTAGTTAGACTTTCTTGACCTCATAGGTTTTGTGTATTTGGCAACTTTTCCTCAGGGAACAGTTTTGTACACATTGATATCTTTTCCGTCACCTTTATGATGTGGTTGGTGCTTTACGCTCTGGAATGACTTTCAGTTCACAGCTGTGATTTCTCAAAAACTGATAGCCTGAGTTTCTCCAAAAGAAGTCTCTGTGTCCTCATAGTCACACCAATTGACTGTCTCTACTAGGTCCAGTGCTATGACCCAGAAACCGACACTTGGCTCCTCCGAGCCAATATCCCCATTGCCAAGCGCTGCATCACCGCTGTGTCGCTCAACAATCTCGTGTACGTGTGCGGCGGTCTCACCAGGTCCATATTCTGCTACGACCCAGTGGAGGACTACTGGATGCATGTGGTGCATACATTTGCAAAACAGGTAGGACATTTTGATGGTTAGTTTCATTATAGTGCTTCTCAATTATATTTTGGAAAGCCTCCCTACGATGAAAATTGCTTAAGTATACCTAATACGGTATCCTTTTTAATATTAACAAAATAAAATAGCAATATAAATCAACTTAACTATCAACTAACAACCAAAAAAAAAAAAAAAATGCCAATCCTTATTTTATTTCAATTACTCTTCACATGGTCAAAACAACTTTTATGTTGTGGAAACCATTACTAATTGGTATGTTTGTGTGTGCAGGAGAGCTGCGGAATGTCAGTGTGTAATGGTAAGATCTTCATCCTGGGCGGCCGGGGCGAAAACGGTGAAGCGACGGACACCATCATCTGTTATGACCCGGCGACGGGCATCATCACTGGCGTGGCCGCTATGCCGCGTTGTATCTCCTATCACGGCTGTGTAACCATACATCGCTTTAATGACAAGTACCACAGGCCGTGACCGGAAACACACACATGCAATAAACACACACTTCATCGCGTCACAAGAATCATTCGGTTAATTTATTTTCTCTCAGCATCATGTAGCAACACTCATTGCGGTGCTGTGAACATTGTGCCTTAATCATAGAATTGCTCTATATTCAATCAGATTAACGGCAAAACTGAATAAAAAAAAGGAACAATAACAACTTTTTAACTACAGAACCTGTTAAAATGAATTTTTACATATATAAATGACCATGACAGCGAATGAGTTACAACCTGCCCAGTAAAAAATGATCATTGATTCTGGGAGCTTTGACAGGGGATGCTGTTGTGTACCTTACATTGAAAAGATGTCTCTGTATGACCTCTTTTCATTCTGTGAAGCCCTTTGAGACTTCGGTGATTTAGGGCTATATAAATAAAATTTGATTGATTGATTGATTGAAAATTCTACTACGGACTCCATAAACTCACATTAACATTAAACTGCAGTGATGAACAAATAAATTTGTTGCCAAATTTGAAACATTCTTCTCATATTAATTGGTGAGCAACAGGCAAGGAATTGATAAGCTTACAGAAAATGCTAAGCCTAAGCCTGTGGTTCTCAAATGGGGGTACATGAAGGCACTTCAAGCTGCATTGAATATTTTAGCAAGTGTTTACGCAAGTATCACCAAATTTAAAATAATCCTTTTTCATGATGTGACACAAACAGTAGTTTTCCTTTTAAATAGAGAGGCAATGAATTGGAACGTGAAGCAACCCATTGCCCCTGTAAAATTTTACAGTGTCTATTTTGCAAATTAGTGTAGTTAAGTTTAATACAGATGGGGATGTTATCAGTAACACAATTTTTCAGCCCAAATTAAAAATGATGTGACCATTTTTTTCTCTGGAGTTGCTGAAGACACCCCTACAGATACAACAGCCAAGTTCAATAAATCAGCTAGTGACTCAAATGAGACTTATCAGCAAATCTAAAAATGAATTTTAATGCCACATACAAACAGTATTTTTTTCCTTTCAAATATATCTTAGGTGTCGCTTCATAAAATGCCTACAGATACCACTACAATTGTTGTTCCAAAATTTCATAAAGAAGACAAAGATGGCGCAATACTCCGTATTTTTTCTTTTTTTGTTTTTGTTTTGTTTTTCCCCATATCCAAAAATGCTTTGCGCTGCTGACGGTGTACTCGGTAACATATTCCAGAGGGGTCACATCAATGAGAAAAAAAAAAAAAAAAAAGAGAACCGCTGGCATAAGCTGTCAAATTCTGATGGGCATCTTCGTTGGCTAGCTGAGATGAAGCAGCAAAAAAAGTGTGAATAAATGTAATCTGAAATTACTTTTGACGCCCGGGCAGACAGTAATAGTAAAGCAATTCTTTTTTCTTATGGACTTTTATTTGAAAATTTAAAAATGCCACAGAATAAAAAGAGATGAAAGCACTTAAATGATAACCTGCCCTAATGTGTTTCAAACCTGAAATACCGTTTACATCATGATTAGGAATGACAGAAAATCAGACGATATCCCTTTTGCGATGATTAAATTGAACTTCTATGCACATTTCCCTTTGCCACCTTGATTTACATTCATATCTTTTTTAAGCTTTATTTTGCTATGTATCTTTCATATTAATCTCATTACTGGTATTGTTTTTGTAAGACATAAGTTATAAGAGTGTGTGTGTGTTCTTTTTTTGTACATTACTAAGTTCTTGTGTAAACTTTTAACCAAGTGTGTCATACAAAGTTCTTGTGTTCACTTTTAGCCAAGTGCGTCGCGATTGTTTAGCGTAGCGGGCATGTGGGTTGAGGTGTCGTAGATGTAGTGAGAGTCTCTGAAGACGATCCGGCTGACGTGTGCGTGACTTTTACGACGTGGTTTGGATAATGTCAGCAACGTATGGCCAACGCTTTTGCATTAAAAGACACACAATGTAACTTGGGTTGACCGTAGATACCTCTGTGTGTGTATGTGGATTTGCAAGTGGGAGGAAGCACTAGCCCTGACTTGAGGTCAGTGAAAGTTCTTCTTTTTACAATAGGTGTTGATAGACAAGACATTGCTGTGAAGTTTCCTTTTTTTTCCCCTTATATTTAAATGTATCTTTTTTTTCCTGTAACCTAAGAGCCCCAACTGTGCACTTTGAGAGAATCCTCTTAAGTAGAAAAGTCAACATGTTTTCCTTTTATCGTTTTTTTTTTTTTTTTTTTTTTTTTTTACTGTATCAGTAAATATTTGCTTTCACGTGAAACATGTAGGGCTCCTCTTTTTTGGCCACACAATGCCACGGTTCAATTATGACAAAGACAGGAGAGGACAAAGTTCAGAGAAAGAACTTTAGAATGGTGATAAAGAGGTGAGAGCTTTGTCTTTTGTTTCTGTTGATTATTTTTTAACTTGCCATGAGAAGACATGGACAAAACATCTTTTACTCAATGAGCTGGTAAGTTATTTGTAGCACAGACTGCTTTGGGATAAAGTGCGTGTGCCATACAGCGCATCCTCCAGTGATGATTTAGTTTCCTCTACAATTCATGTTTATTAAATACTTTTAATACATGTTTGCATAAAAGTTACATACATTTTATGTCCTCATTTTGTTGTGGGATTGTGTTTTTCTTTGCCCAATCTACTAAAGGTATCACGATTTGAGCTCTTTAATTGATTTTGATGTGAACAGCGATAGAGACCAACTTGGGGAAATTGGATTTGATTCTGGTGGTGTGTGACAAAATGTGCCTTTAAAGGATAAACCAGCAGGGGATTTTTTTTTTCAATATACAGTATATAACCATTACAAATCTGTTTGATTTTGTATTTTAAGATGCTGTTTGTTAGGATTTAAGAACATGTTTTTGTAATGTTTTGACTTGTACAACATCAATAAAGTTTTTTCGTAAAACTCTTGTTTTTGTTTTTTTTTTTTAAATGGATTTGGATCCTTTTTTTTCTTGAAAAAAAAAAGGATTTGGATCTGAAAGACATTCAAACCATTTGTTTTCTGTAATGCTTTTTCTTCAGTAGGGTTTCAGGTGAGCCAAAAAATAGAATTAACATGTCATTTTCAGAGGCAACTGGTGTGGAATAACCCAAATTAAACAGCAGGGATCAAATATAGAGAAATCATTTTGCAGTGGTCTCACATTTTAACATTCATAGCTGCAAATAAACAATGCACTCTGGAATATAAAATTCCACAACATTCATGAATATGTAAAATGTATGCTTCACAATACAAATTGAAAGAAACATGGTGAATGCACTATAAAATTAGAATAAAAAGTGTTGATTTCTACATCGTTGAAAAGTAAAATTGCCTTCGTGAAATAGTGCATAAAAGTCATTTACTTAGTGTTGTGCGTGTAATAAGGCAAGCATCGCCTTTAAATCACTCATAAAAGAATTGTCAAAATGTTTACGTGTGCAAGAAAAGGCAAAAACTAATTATGCGACAATGAGTTTTCCTTAAAATAGTATACCAACAGAAATAAAACATGCATAAAAATGATATACCCGTTATTTGATGACAGCGCCAACAGAAAATACTTCATTTTTCCTTTGAATTGCATTGTAGACATAAAACACCAAAAATGTTAAAACACATTAAGCCTTAAAATAAACAATTACAAGCAAACGAATTTCGTAGTTAGAAAATAGTAAACAAGTACAGTAGCGACTCCTAGCGGATGTTTTGGCGAACTGCCAAGGCTAGCTAGCCTCAATTTAGCTTTCTTGTCCACATCGAGATTTAGCAATTTTCCCCCAAACACGAGTGTGAAAGATGCAAAGTTTAACAGTTAAACGCCCCCACAGTCACTGAATAAGACCCAACGCGCCGCAACGGAACCTTCTCCACACTACAAGGCTTTCTCGTAAGTTTATATCGTAGGTTACAATGCGTTTATGTCGTGAAACGCCGTGCTAGCTTCGGCTAGCCTGCTAGCACGCTGCTGTTAACCAACTAGCGCCACAAGAACCTTTTTGCCGAACGTTGCGGTTATACGACTTAAAAAGCGGAGTTAAACTTCACGTTTGCAATTTACTGTTATGCTTTTAGGTGGAATTTTATTCCAATCAGAATTAAACGTGTATAATATTAGTACACCGGTATGATATGTTTAAATGAACACCTCGGGTTTTTTTTTCTTCCTGAGGTGTTTGAAAAAAAATGTCCGGAATTAAAAGGAAAATAGAAGACGGTGACCCCGACTATGAGGACGTTACACTCGTCCAAAATAGTAAGCGAAACAAAGCAGCGGAGTTAAGTGGTAAGTCCAATTAAAGCCGTACACCTGACTTTTGTCACGTACATCCTTGAATCATTTCACCCTTGTTCCATTTAATATAAAAGTTTTATTTTTTTATTAGCTCGGGATGCAACAGTCCAGAAGATAGAAGCCATCATCACTGAGCAGTTCTCTTTGGAGATGAAGAACAAGGAACACGAAATAGAAATTATCAGTCAGGTAAACACCCATTTACAATGTTTTATTTATTTTCCTCTCTCTTTTTGGCTGTTCAGAGTTTTATACAGATGAGAATTGTCCTCACTAACACAATTTTTCACTTCAGAGGGTATGTGAGATTTTAACAAGCAAATTGAATGTAATGTAATGACCGGCTTTCCGAATGATACCTAAAATGAAATAGCAAAAAGTGAATCGTGTGAATGAATGTAATCTGACAGCGAGACTAACATTCATTTTTGAAGTTCAATCAGAGAGTTATAATAAGGCTTTTTTTTTCTAATGCAGTTTTCTTTTGAAAATCTCGGAATGCAAGAGATGAAAACTGTGAAGTCAAACCGACAGTGTTCAATAATAATTACAGTGTATTTTTTCCCAGTCTATCTGGCTGTTCAGGGGTCGCCTCTCCATGTCTCCCTGCCCCCTTTCTTAACACCTATCCAAAAATAAACTCTTGTTTTTTGTTTCTTAGCGACTCAATGAAGCCCGAAGGATGATGGACAAGTTGAGAGCGTGCATAGTGGCCAATTTCTATGCCAACGCTGGCGTGACAAAGCTTCAGGAGGTAATTTTTTCTGGTTTTTGCAATTCAGGCTGCAGCCAAGTGCCCCCCGACATCACTGTGTATGCTTGCAGAGCTCGAAGGGTGACCCCGCAGCGTTCAACCATCCAGCCATCCGCAAATTCCTGGACTTTCCCTCCCGGTCCTCTTCCCCTCTCAACCAAGGCTCAGAGACGCCTTCGCTGGCCCAGTCCGAGTCGGAGTCCCTCTCACAGCACGGAGACAATACTGACAAGGATGCAGAGGGAGTGTGGAGGGAAGACGGCGGCCACCATGAACGCAGACCTGGTCGCAACACTGGAAAGGTGCGTCCAATTAATGTATGGTTTCAAACCAAGTTATCGCAAA
This sequence comes from Hippichthys cyanospilos, assembly GCF_059441005.1. Classification (NCBI taxonomy): domain Eukaryota; kingdom Metazoa; phylum Chordata; class Actinopteri; order Syngnathiformes; family Syngnathidae; genus Hippichthys; species Hippichthys cyanospilos. The sequence goes on from NC_142380.1 coordinate 8,509,905, forward strand.
CACGTGAAGAGATCAAGAAAATCAAGCTTTTTGAAAGTCACTCTCATAATGCATCCTCCATATCGGGGATCTTTGATACCACTTTTTTCAGACCGATACCAGTACTTGTATTCAACCCTTGAGTAGTCACTGACATGAAGTACTGATACCATCAGTACTTTTGATACTCAAAATGCCCCCCTACCAACAAACAATAACAGATGATTTGAAAGAAAGACCTACATATTCCAATATAGCATTTTCCATAAAATTTCATGAAATTTAGGGCAATTTTCTACTCTTGTATTACTATTTCTAGTTCATGATTGTAAATGGTTCAAGAGTGTGACCGATACTAGTATCAGCTGGCATAGCGAGTACAGATACCTTAAATACCTTACTTTGCTGTCCATATGTATGTCGTAAGAAAGAATACCATAAGTACCAAGTTGAGTCAAACACAAGGTAAAAACAACATATAAGTAGCAGAGCACAATTATGAACTGTAAGTGGGTAGGTTGTGTACGTATACCTACACTAATATGCAAGTGTGCATGGTGAATAAAAATAAAGTGTGCATGTGCATAGGAGGTTAGGCACTGCTATTCAACAAGTGGTGTGCAACAAGAAAAGTCTGTAGTAAGGTTCATGTTGTTGAGATAGTCACAGGTGTGAGATGTATGAGAGTGATATTATTAACTGTATTGTACTATGGGTTGAGGAGTCTAAAGGCAGAGGGGAAGAAAGAGTTTCTGAGCCTGCTAGTCCTGCTTTTAATGCTTCTGTATTCCTTATTAATGCTGATTACTTAAGTGTTAAACTACGAGTCGGGAAGTATTAAAAAAAATAGGAAATGATTGGTGTTTCTAAACTTTTAACCAGTATTGAAATTTGGTTTTGAGTTTTTGTTTTAATTGATGTTGTAACATTTTTCTCAGGTAAATATGTGCTTTGACTCAAAGGTCAAATCATTGGCCTAAAGAACGAGGCAAGCACTAATTAAATCTTTAATATTTTTTTTGAAACTGCAACAATGTCACAATAAGTTAGATTTAGGAATCTACCATCATCTATAGTTTTTTTTCAGGTTTCAATCGGCCCATTTAACTTATTAATAGCCTGAGAGCATAATAGCTTTCATCATTTTAAAAATATTTTCAAGAAGCAAAAAAAAAAAAAAACGAAACAAAAAAACCCCAAGTGCTTAATTGTCTCCATTCAATTTTTGCTGATTACTATGACGTAGGCCAAAACGTACACATGTTTTTAAGCAAGCTCATTTGCATTTTTGGTTACATAATGTTAAAACAGGTTTTGGGCATTTATGCTCATAGACTAAATATATATGTGCCTTTATTTTTTGTAGGACACATTTGGTGTGCCAACAATGCTGGGAAATGAGCAGCGGGTGACGTGCCACACCAGCGCAGAAGAAGCATCCAGACTCTACGCAAAGAAGACAATCGTCGTGGGGAATGTTTCCAAGTATGACTTGCTCAACATCTCCATTTGATTTGAACACTTTCTCACATTCGTCCTCAGCATGCCAATCACGTGTTTGAAACGTCAGCAACGCACCAACTCGCCCTAAATTTACTTCCATCAGCGACTTTGTTCCCCCACACCCAATGACAGATTTGTGCTCTAAACTCAGCACCTCAGAAAGCAAGTACCATGTATTGATGGATGGGGGAAATCAGTAGTGACACGCAGAATATATATATATATATATATATATATATATATATATATATATATATATATATATATATATATATATATATATATATATATATATATATATATATTTTTTTTTTTTTTGCTTTGCAAGGTTAAAAAAACTGCATTAAATAACTACTGTTTTGTCATAGCAAATATTCTTTTATAAACTAGAATTTGTATTTATGGGCTAAAAGAACATCACGTGTTTTCACGCCTATAACTGATGTTTGGAGGCGATTTTCAGTGAAAAGGAAAATACTGATGCCAAAACTAAAACTAAACTCAAACTTAAGACTTAGTTGAAGTGTCATTAAACATTCCTATTAAACAACTTAGGTTTGCATAGTCTTGATTTATTTATTTATGAGTTTTTAGATTGACAATTTTATTTGATAGTAGTTGAGGAGGCCCATAACCAAAATTTAGAGTCAACAGTCATTTTCAGTAAAATGGAAAATATTGACAACTTTTTGTTCATCTTCTTTGGGAATAACAGTGGCCACAACAGAAAAAAATAACTGAGAAAAAAATAACTGAGATCTTGTAAACCGATTTATGTCGATATCCAATATGAGTATCGACGCTCACATACTTTATATGTACAAAAACTAGAAGTTTCTATGCATGAAGCCTGCTGCCTAAAACTGATTTTTTTCTGGATGTTTGCCTTTCCCTAGATACATTCCTCCCGATAAGCGGGAGGAGAACGACCAATCGACTCATAAGTGGATGGTGTACGTGAGGGGTTCCAGAAAGGAGCCCAGCATTGACCACTTTGTCAAGAAAGTCTGGTTCTTCTTGCACCCCAGCTACAAACCCAATGACCTTGTGGAAGTCAGGTTAGTGCTAATCTTTTCAAGCGGTCGCCTCAGGCAGCTCACAAACAAACTCATGCTCTTTTGTGTCTATGTGCAACACCTTCCAACCTTGAGTGATTATTCTCGGTCATTAGTTGGCCCCGCCTCTTCTGTAATATTGCCAGCAAACCTGAAGTAGGAAAACAAGCTTCTTATTCACTCATTCACTGGCAGTCTGTGTTTGCCTATAATTAGTTTGATAACTAAACAATTTTTCACTTACAATTAATACTTTTAAACATACATTTTTCCTCTTGCTATTGCCTTAAAATAATGTGCTCAAGGCTCAGGTTACAACCAATCACAACTCAGCTTGTAACTATCGCATGACCCATAGTGAGCGTGATTGGTCTTCCCCTGAACCTTGAGCACATGTGGTGGCAAAGTAATAGTAAAGGTAATAATTGTACATGAAAAATTATTATCAAATATAATTATAATATTTACTTTTTACTACCATAAATAAGTGGACTATCGACTAATTGATTTTATTTTGGTATTCATGAATTTTCTATGAATATTTTTCATAGGATTTAAAAAAAATCCCACCTTCTAATAAAATAAATAAATAAATACACGTTCATTGGTCTTATTTCTTTAAAATCATAAACGTCTAGAATCATTGAAGAAAATTGAGATTTAGGTTTTTTTGGCCATACATAGCCTACTACTACTAATAAATGAAAATTGTCATTTTTAGTATAAAAATGGCCGCACCCTGAAATGAATACAAACAAGTAGAGTTGCTGCTTATTCCACAAATGCAAAATTAGTCAGAAGGCCGTGATTAAACCTAGTGGGGAGAAATTGTTGTAATGTTTTTTTTTAGGTTTTTGTTTTTTTTTACTTGATGCTCCGTTTAAAAAGAATAAACACTCAAATACATAAATAAATAATAATCTGAGTGCCAGCAATATCACTAATCCCTCGGCACACTCATCTTCTTTCACTTTTATACATTCGCACGATTCAAAAGTCATCCGGTGTTACGAAACAGACTTTGTTGACTTTGGGGTTCACATGATGGGGAAAAAATAGTTGTTTTGAATCACGCCCATTATCCGACCTCCTGTGCTGATATGAGTCACCAGTGCACTAACATGTTAAATAACCACTCCCATTCACGTGTACTGTGTATTCCCCAGAGGTTTAATCTCATGGTAACGAAGGCAAAAAGTTCCAAATAGAGAGCAGTGAGTCACTGAAAAGAAAGGGCTAATTATTTCAAAAGACAAAAGATTACGTTCTGGCTTCGTCATATTAGACGCCAGATACTTTTTGCATGAATAGCTCCCTGCAGGCTTTTTCATCTGTTTCAGATAAACTAACACAAACTTTGGAATACTTGCAGTTTGTTTGTCTTGTCCTTACCGCATGCTCTGTTGCAGTGATTGTTCTTGGCAGCAACTTGGAAATTTGGGGCTTATGTTTTTTTTTTATATATATATTTTAAACAACCTGCAGAATCAGAATGCATGTTCTTTCATCCAATAATATTCTATCATGTGAAATCTTAGGCTGCCCCTCATCCGATGGACATGCCATTGCTTCACACACGATGGCGCTCCTTGCAGAGGATTTTATTTTGCACGTATTTTTTTCAACAAACTATCCATTTCAGCTGATAAGGTTTTTGTGTTGCTATGGGAACGGCGCACATAAGCTCTACTGTCTGGTTCAAATTTTCTTTCACATGCAGTTCTCCCTCTTGACATCTTTGCAGGAAATAGTATATACTGTAAAGTATTTATATATGTATACATATGGGTCATCACTATTCAATATTTTTAGAATTGATTATGGTCTTGGATTATTCCATTGGGTCAAATGTTTTTCTACAAAATATTACACAAACACGGTGGATGTACTCAGTGGCAACTTTTTGAAATCGATTCACTCACTGGTTCAGACATTGTTTTCCCAAAGTAAAATCAAATGCCTTATTTGATCAAATACAAAAGATAAATCAAACAGGACTAGAGAAATCAGAATAATTACTATTGAGAGGCTGAAATTTTAAGTTTGAATATCAAATTTGGGTTTTGAATATATGTTCTCAGCGAGCCTCCATTTCATTTAACCCGTCGTGGATGGGGTGAGTTTCCTGTCAGGATCCAGATCCACTTCAAAGACCATCGCAACAAACGTATCGACATCATCCATCAGCTGAAGGTCAGAACATATTATATATTAAGCTACAAATGACATTTCACAGTTTTAACCGGCATAATCGCGAAGGTGTTTTATTTTCCTGCAGCTTGACCGAACTTACACTGGCCTGCAAACACTGGGGGCTGAAACGGTAAGCTGTTGTTTTTTTGTTTGGTTTATTTATTTATGTTTAAAATTCAGAAACATTGTACTTTTTGTTCCAGGTCGTGGATGTAGAGCTCCAAAGAAACTCTCTTGGCGAGGAATACATCTTGCAACCATCTTCCTCCAAGTTGACCTCCAGAGCAAACAGCCCAACAACGGTCACATTAACATCTCAGCATTGTGGACATTCCAATTCGCCCATCTCGTATGATTCCTCTTCCGACAAAGGTAAATGTAAAATGAACCTCCATTCATTTGAATAAGTAATACGTAATACCATTCAGGGTTTTCAAAGTCTTGTTATCTTCCTTACTTCATTCGCTGCCAGACCAGTAAAAATATGAATAAACTGACGCTTATAGTCTTCAATGTCAGTGAATGAGTTTCTAGTCTTCATTTTTTTTTCAATAATATGTTCTATGCAGCATCACTAGTCAAACCATGGCATTCAGGTTAATATCCTAATATTTGTTGGAACGGTTAGCAATTACATTATTGACATCAAATTTGCTCTGTGCTCACGATATTCGCAATCCCAAATTTGCTCTGTGCTCATGTCACATGATCAAACACAGAAAACAGGTCAGTTGCGATTGGTTGTTACCTGGGACCTGAGTAACTCAGCAAAGTGGCAAAATGGCCATCTCCTGAGATGGATACAAACAGTTTGATTTTGCTGTATGATTCACATTCCACAAACATAATATCATTAATACCATTTTTGGACAAGATAGGCTGCATAGAACTTATTTTTGTCAAAACATTCGTTGGGGGTTGACTTCTTTTTTAACTTTATCCCAGTTTCAGTCAAAGCAGAAGCGGGTAGGTCAGCTGGGAGTCACACCCCAAGCCTCACAGCCGGCGAACGCACGCCGACACGCCCTAAAGCCAATGACGAGGTCACTCTGGGTTGCCACGGCAACTCAGCCTTCCAACACATCACAGCAAGTTGCAAGATTGTCCCCCAAGGACAGCCGCCTAGCCCTGCTGAGTCTCCTGGGAAGTCGTTCCAACCAATCACTATGAGCTGCAAAATAGTCTCAGGTATCGGTAGTCACCTTGTGGTCATTTCATTCACTGCCATTGACAAGTATTCGTGTCATTCACCCACGGGTATGTGTGGGTGAAGATCCATTGCTGCTTTGCTGTAAATTTTAATCTTGGAAGCAACGTAACTGTTGCACGGACACCAGTAGATGGCAGTGTTGCACCATTTTAGTTTTTGAGTCCACTAGAAAAACCCATGCATCGTTTTACTGCCAAACCCATGTCATCTGAGGAATTGTACTAACAACCCACTTAAAAAAACCCAGAATTATATCCAATTTGCAGGTCCCTTGAGCTCTCTCCCTCGCGCAGGTTCTCCAATCTCTACGCCAAGCCACTCACCGCTGCCTCGCACGCCCACCTCCTCCACCCCCGTCCATAGCAAACAGAGTTCATCTTCAGTGCTCAACAACCCTTATGTCATCGTGGACAAGCCAGGCCAAGTGACCGGTGCGGCATCCTCGTCGGCTGCCTCCGCAGGTATGCACTTCACTTCCTACTTGCTGTGAAGAGAACCAGCAAAAAGCTGTGTCTGGGTCGCCCACATGCTAAGTTAAAAATGGCTGTGGACTATTGTAGTCTAAAGCCAAACATATGATGTGCCTCTTTCCTCTTTTTGTTCCTTGTCCTTTTTTTCCTCAACACAAATTTAGAATGCTTGCACCTCCCAGCCTACTTTTTTTTTCCTGCCTCGTTGCCAACCAATGCTGTTCAAAAAGTGCCATGAGGCATCAGGAGGGATACTGGATGAGAGGTTGCCATAGAGACCGAGATTATGTGTTTCATGGTCGTATTAGGAGGATGGTGAAAATTAGAACCATACCCAGCATTCCTCACCTGCTGCCAAGATGTGTAATTTTTCACAGATACCGTAAATTCCCACCAGCACGTCAACAACAACCTCACAAAGAACTTGAAAATCAATTCACCAAGATAGCGCTGTTTTTCCCCTAAATCCTGTGAAGCTGATGTGGGTGTTGCAAAATGTAGTAGGTGAGGAATAATAACACCGACTCACAAATGCTCTGCCAAGAAAATAAACTCTTGACAGTCTAGTTGGCTGAAAGTCTTTGAAGCGGATGTCAGGAACTCCATCCTCTTTCCTATTTTTGTGATTTTCTGAGTTAATGTGGACATTTCTCCATAGGGAGTCCCTCTGCCAAACAATCTGCTGCTCAGGGAACCCGCTCTCCTGCTCCCAAAGTTCATGCAGGCACCTTCCTCTCATCTGGAATGAAAGTAAGTTGAGTATCGATTGTTTGAAGATTGAAAACATTTTCTTCACAATAATATTCCCAATAATATAAATTTGAATGAAGCAAAACAGTGATAACCACTGTACTACAAATAGAATACAGCTATGATCTTATTTTAGCAAGTCTTAAATATTAATGAAAGGTCTAAACATTGTATGATGGGTGCACGTCAATCTTTCCGCATGTGCTGGTTTACAGGTAATAATCAAGCAAGAGCCAGGGGAAGTCTCAACGCCGCAGCAGCAACAGCAGATGGCTTCAACGGTGACTACCCAACAGCAAGCAGCTGCCACGGCGTCACATCAATTTGTTTCAGTCAAAGGAGGACAGATGATCTCCATGTCGGCGCCAAAACAGGCGGAAGGGGGATCAGGCGCAGCAACAAACAAGGTCAGTCTGGCTTTCAATATTTCATTTTTTTGCTAATAGTTAATTAATCATCCATAAGGTTGCTGTGGCCTTTCCTGTGAAATATCAAGATGAAAACAAAAATGTGCTATTAGCTAGACATGTCAACCTAATTTTAACCCTTTGGAAGAGGAGGAGAGCTGTAAAAAAATAATTTAAAAAATTATTAGAATTATACCTGTAAAGCGTATATTTAGGTTTGTCCTGAATTTTCCCCCAAATTCTCTCTTATGTTTTCAGATGCTCATGTACAGGGATCACCAACCTTTATGAAACTAAGAACATATATGCATACATATATGCATAAACATTAGTACAATTCCTAGAAAATCACAATGTTTTATCACTTGTTAACTATTTGCAGAACAGGTCTGCAGGCAACTCATGTGATACTTGGGGGGCTACCCACTGCCCGTGGGCACCACGTTGGTGACCCCTGCTCATGTGGAACTCTTCCTGCCCTTAGATGTTAGGCATTCCAGTGAGTTCAACGCTCCAGTCTGCAGTGAAACAGGTGGCCATCAGCAGCGGGCAGATTCTGGTCGCCAAGGGCAACCCTTCTGTCTCCAAGGTGGTGGGCGGGAAGCAAGTTTTGGCTCAGGGGGTAGCAAAAGCCATTGTCAGCGGAGCCGGTGGCATCTCTGGGCAGCAGACGACAGCCAAGGCAGGCAGCGGTTCAAGTGGTAAGACTGGAGGTAAGAATTCACTTTGTTGCAAAAGTTTCCTCTTCAAGTTATCAGTGTGTGTGTGAATCATGTTCTGTATATTTTGCATGTAGTGATGGCTACTCTTCAATTGCCTGCCAACAACCTGGCTAATCTTGCCAATTTGCCTCCGGGCACGAAGCTCTACCTGACCACCAACAGCAAGAACCCCTCCGGGAAGGGCAAGCTGCTTCTCATCCCACAGGGAGCCATCCTCCGAGCCTCCAATGCAGGTTGCATACCTTTTGTCCTATTTTTACTACTGCAATACAGACCCAGGCTGACCCGATTCAACACCCGTTATTGCAGCTAAGTGTAATGTCGGATATTCATATCCAGGGACGTTTGACTCCTCTCTTGAATAGTCACCTTAACCGGTACCAAGTACCGACCAAAACCAGTAGTACTTTTGATTCAGAACCCCCTTCCCTCCAAATATCAATGATACATGGTTTTATTATTTTTTTGTAAGAAATTTTAGAAAAGACTTGATCAAGTTAGAATTTTCAAACAAAGAACAGTCACCAATAGGTATGAGAAAATCTGACCCATTAATTAAAAACTTTTAGTTACATATGAGTTACACGTGAGTGATCATTTCAGAGATTCTAGATGTAGAGCAATATAATCCAGCACTATTTTATTTTCTTAGCTAATATCAGACCAATGTCAGTATTGGATCAGGACTCTTCCAATACAGACATATGCAACAATTTCATGAACATCACCTCAGTTCTCATCACCTCCTTTTTATACTTGGGGTTTTTAACATTGGCTTAAGAAACCAAGGGAGGGACGAGAGAATAACTGGCACAGCAACAGCCATATCAACAAGAGGAATACTCTCATGATGACAGCAACAGCAACGATATAAAATTGCAGAGTCAGTTTCTAGACTTAGGACCATGGCCAAAAGCATTTTACCATGACATTTTCTGCATGTCCCCCTATGTATTAAATAAGTCACTGTTTGCTAAAGTTAGGCCAGTTGTCCTGGAGGAACCAACTTCATGAATGACTACCACTTCTTCTGGGTATTTCAGTGAGAGTTCCAGAGTCAGATAGCTTTTCTTATTTTGAGTCATTTTTGGGTGATCTGTTTACTCCCCTGCAAGCTAGAGGCTTCACTCTGCACATTAATTGTCAAATTGCATTGAAATTGATTTGAAATGGTTGTTTTTGATGAAAAGTAACAGGACAATCGTTGATGAGTTTTGTGCCTGATGTGCTCCTATCTAATTAAGGTCAGCAGTCTCAGAGCAGCTCGTCGGCGGGTGCAGGGGCTGCTCAGACGTCCTCCACTTCCTCATCCAGCAGTTTGCCTTCCAACCTTTCCTACACATCCTACATCCTTAAACAGACCCCTCAGGTAGGTAGAATTATGCGACTAGGCTAAGCTCAATGGTTTAATTCCAAATGAAAATTGTTGGGAAACTAATGTGAGCATCAGCTATTTTTACATATTGCAGGTAAGGATGTGCTTTTTATACAATGGCAGGGCATGCAAAATTCATTTCCTTCCACTTTGATATTTTATTCTAGTGAATGGATGAAGACTCTCTAAATCAATGAAGCTGCACTGATCTGGTAGCCACTTTTAGAACAGTGCTACATTTACATTCTCCCGCCAAATCCAGAGTTCTTCAGTCAATGCACTTAATAAAAATGAAATATGTCATTTATTATTGATATTGAAATGATGCTGTGGATTTAGAGGCTGTACATCCCATGTCTATATTGAGGGCACCTTTCTAGTGGGCCAGCCATCTCAGGGCTCCGGGAAGCCGGGGAGTTCTGGTGTGTCAGCACATGCGACGTCATCTCCATCGACTACTCCTCAGCAGGCCATCAGGGTCACAGCCGGACAGAAGGCTGCCATTTTGGCTCAGGTAGGAAACTCTTGTGTACCTTTTTGATCGACGTCTGACTTCTTTATCCTGCAAAAACCCAACAAAAATGCAGAACTTTACTGCGTGTGTAAAAAATGTCTCTTATGACAAACATCAGATGGTTGGTGGCTCCCAGAGTACTCAAGTGAAGTTGTCAGATGGCTCTGTGAAGACGGTGACAGCGGCAGGCCACTTGTCCAAACCAGGGATGACTACATTGAGAATGACCGGTGGAGTCATTACTGCCGCTAGCTCGACTCCCAGCTCAGTCAGCACTGTGGCAGCCGGCAACCAGCAGCAGGTTCGTTTCTTGAGTCATTTTTTTGATTGCACATACAACTGAAAGCAACAGCCACAAAGTACAGCCCAATCCAGTGGCATGACATTAAAAACAAAACAAAACAGAAAACATTATGTACTTGTCCCGGTGGCTTCTGCAAAAACAAAACACTTTATGCTTCACAAAAGGATCTCAACAGCTATTACTTGTTGGCATAGTAAATGGAATTGTGTGGACTCTATGTGAGAGGAGTGGACAAATGCTTTTTATTTGTGAATTCCATAAAACCAATGATCTGCAAAGATCCTTCACTGAGATACACGGCCCTGAGAAGCTGTAATATGAATTAAAAAAACATGAACAGCACAGTACTTTCACACAGTAATACCGCAATAAATGACAGTATCTACATTATATAACAGCAACATACTTGGATGCAGGCTCCGGATGGTGGGAAGTCTGCCTCCCAATATCACTCTCTCCTGATGGCAGCCAATCAGGCAGCAGTGATCAGTGCCGCTAAGAGCGCCAGTGCTGCAGGAGGCGGCGGTTTATCCAAGACCGCCATGGCCACCTTGGTCAAAGGTGCCGCAAACTCTGCCGCACTGGCCAAAAGTGCCTCCGGTTCGGCTGGTGCTACAGTAAACATCGCCAAGGGCATGGCCACCATGCCCGTCGCCAGCACGGCAAAGGCTGCGGGCACCACGGTGCCGAAAAGTGGCAGCACATCACTGGTCACTGCAGCATCGCTGGTCAGTGGGGTGGCGGCGGGAGGAGGAAAAACTGCTTCCACCCTGTCAGGTAGGTTGAAATCATCTAACTAAATGTGATAGTTTTGATTCCATGAAAAGGCTTTTCATGTAAAAATAGGCATGCTGAAAATCCACTCTGGAGGTTCCAACTCCCAGCAGACGGTCTTGACGATCCCTGCCAATCAGTTGAAGCAACTGGGGGTGACCAGTGGCTCAGGAGCAATGCAAACCATCCTCATGCCTCTTGGCAAAGGCAAGACTCTGAAAGGTTTATTCAGAGCCACTCACAAGAAGTCATACCTTATCAATTATGACAAAATACCTTTCAACTCTGCTTTTCCTCTCTGTGAACATTTGTTTGTTTCAACTAACGCTTCCAATGCCATCACTTCATATTTCATTTTGCATTTGTGCTGCTCTTCTGTTGTTCTATTTTTGTTTCATCTGCCATGCAATTGCATCACTTTCAACAATGTTACAAAACCTATTTTAAACAAAATCAATGAATTAATAATTTTGCAAAGGAGTTACTGTTACACAATGAGCAAGACATTGCTGGAAAATGTTGTCAGTAATGACAATGCATATCCATATAACGTTTCACCAAATAAAGACACTTTTTCAAGGGCTTCAGTAAAACACATTTTAGCATTAACTTGTTTCATGTTCCATTTAATTTAGTTTTAATTTGAAAATAAAAGCTTTCTGTTCCTGTCACGTCGATACAAAGCATTACATTAGATTTGTTGATACCCGCAAAAACCCTGTCAAAATTTCAAATATCTCCCAAAGTGAACGTCACGTACCTCCAGGGATACTCGTAAACCCCCTTTTCACAATCGTTGCTTACTGTCACAACATTATTTTAAGTAGAATTCAGTAAGTTCTACATCATGGCAGAATTCAACCACAATAATACATATGCAATTGCGCATGTATATCTGCATTCATGAATATTTATGGAAAGTCCCTACTACATTCTGTAATATCAACATATCCAGGCCAGAAAATGTGAGTGCATGACACTTGCTTTTTTCCATTGCCACAGTGAAGACGGAGCCGTGTTCTGGCAGAGCTGTCACAGCTGGTTCGTCGCCCCCAGCAACAGCCCCCATCCCAACATCTGTCCACGTTCCGTCTGCAGCTACCACGGTCAAGCAGGAGCAAGGCGCCGATCATTCTACGCATGATCTCATCAAGTACGGATAGCTACTTCTGTTACACTCACAGAACAAAAAACAAAAATAAACAAGATTGTCCAGTCTAGTATACATCAGCATGGAAAAGAATGATCTCTTCTAATTAGTTAATGATGATGATGATATGCTCTTTTCTCAGCACGGAGCATATAGAGACTATGATGCAGCTTCTGACAGCTGTGGTGAAGAAGTTCCCTCTAATTGTGCCGGATAAGTGTAAGTGATCATTTGATTTGGCTGAATTAGACATACAAACTGCTATACCAGCTATTTGACATGACAGTTGAATGTGTTTCTTCTCATTTAGCGGAAGACTCGCATCCATTCTGTGCCTCTTCAACAGAACAGTATTATTCTTGGAATATTGGAAAACGCAGGGCATCGGAGGTAGGATGCTCTTCAGAGCCAGGTCGTTTTGCAGTTATTCTGCAATCCCTCACTTTAAACACTACGAACACTTACAGCTAATCTGTCCAGCTAGCTTTTTGCTTTTTCCTTGACTCATGTCTACACCGACTTAGATGTGTATCCCTGCCTGGTCTCATCTCCTCTTGATTGTTTCATCGATCCCTCTCATTTCAAAAAGACCTTGCAGATGCACCAAGAATGGGTTTTGTTTGGCATTTACTTAAGCTGTACTCAGACCCAGAAATGGACACAAGTCTCTGATCCACAAGTCTCTGATCCAGAAGTCTAAATCAAGTCACTCGTCTTTAGATTCCAAAGTTGTGACTGGATAGATGAATTTTTTTTCTCTTTCCGTGACAAAAACCCAAACAAATAGTTGGCTTGTTAGATCCATAAAAATGGGAAAAAATATGAATAATCCCTTCAATAAATGATTTCATTTTTTTCTGCAATTACAAAAGAAAAGATGTTATTGGTGTAATGTTATCAATGTATTTTTTAATGTGATAAAGAATATGAATCCAGTTTTTCACTACATTCTATCATATGGAGATGCTTTACAACAGCTATAAAATGCAGTATAAATTTAAAATGTCTTCAATTTGTATTTGGGATTTTAATTGCACATAGAAATAAATATAATGTACTCTATTTGTGTATGTAGCTACAGCGAGCAGTGGCCGTCAAACGGACCATCCAGAATGTGTTGGATCACTCACCTCGTCTCCAGGCCCTGACGCCCCCGAAGACCAGAGAGGTTGTTCAGTGGTGTCGACAAAGGGGCTACACGCCACCTGACCCCGAACCTCAGCACAAGAATGACGACGAGTCTATCGAGGATGTCCTCACGCAGATTGACAGTGAGCCAGGTGTGTGTGCCGGAAACTTCCAAATGCATTTTTTTTTTCATGGGAAAATTATGCAAAATGGCTGCAAGTTTGCCTTTCAGTCGAGAGTTTCTCGGTTCGAATCGATATAGACAAATCATACAAAGATGTATGTATCACTTCACATTCTTCCTTCGCACCAGTTACCATCTTCCTACAATCCAGAGCATTTTTGTAACGTTTATCAAATATTTCCGTCACTATTTTGTTGAAATATCAACTTACAGATAGTAGAACTATACTTTTGACATGGCATGAGGGGTCTGTATCAATTTTACCCTCACTAAGCAACTTTTCGGAGGGTGGTTGGAACGTAGCCACACAAAAAACTACAAATGTGGTGACTCTTTTACAGCATACGATACTTCCTTCTTTCCAATTTGTTTCAAACTTGGCAGTTAATTGATACGTCTATGTGCCATTACTGTTGTCATGGCAAAAAGCTGCAGAAACAATAGAATAAACAAAACAACAACAAAAAAGAGACAAAAAGAAAAAAGTAGTCAAGGATCAACACTAGCCTGGCTTTCAAAACTAGCCTGGCTTGAGCCAAAAGTCGAGGAGTGAGTTATGACTGACACCATCCTGATTTTATTCAGTTTGCTATCAGAAATTTGCGTCGTAGCAATTTATAAGCTATCCTCATAGTAGCAATAAACAGCCATCCACTTGATAATTTGTAGTTCCACACCGAAACAAGTAGTCGCAAAACAAACTCAAAGGTATGATATTGTTTCAACGCCGTTAAGATCACACCTTTACAGGAAACAGAAATGTGGTTCAGTCCAAATGCAGGCAACTGGAAAGCTCAGACTTTCACAATGATTTGCGTCGGGCCTTACGAGAAATGTAGTCTTCCTTCAGTCAAAAACAGTACCACATTTTTCCATATGGTGCTGCCATAACCAATGAAATCTGAAAGTTATTCGGTGGTGTCTAAAGAACATAAAAAACATCAAGTGAATTTTGAATGTGAACACATTTTTAACTAAAATGGCAATTTGTTGGGATGTTTGAATTTTTCTAAGTAAGGTAGCATCTGTAAACATTACTGCATGGAATATTTTCCTTACAAGTAGAAGGGGAGTGCAGCTTTTTTTCAGCTTGACTGGAATATTGCCACTAATGAGAGTATGCAACTGACGTTCGAGAGCATCTCTCCGCAGAGTGTCCCACCACACTGAGCAGCAGTGACGAGTTAGTGCTGCGCTTGGAACAGATGCAGGCTTTGCTGAAGACGGAACCCGAGGAAGCTGACAATGAGATGGTGGACATCATCACAGTGACTCCGCCGCCAAAACTCAAGGTCAAGGAGGAGGAGCAGGAGACAGACACGGAGCCCAAATTCTTCTTGGGGCCTTGCTTGGCCGCCCAGTTTGTCAATGAAGCAGCTCAGCAGGTTCGGAGCATTTGGAACTCCAGTTTGAAATTTTTCTCAGATTTAAATATGTTAAAGTCTGCATTAAAATTTTTTAAGAATTAAATCTTCTAAAAATAATTTAACTGTGCCCAACCTTTTCTGCACCACAGATTGGTTGAGTCATTTTAAAATGATGTTGAGAAGAAAAAATATACACTCTTAATCAGGAAAAACTGCATACAAATGACTTTTTGGTTTCTCTGATTATGTTAAAGCAAGCTTCTTAAAATTGGAGACACCTTATTTATTTCTATAGTGACAAAAGTTCCTTCCATCCACCATTCTGATGGATTGACTTTGGAAAATTAGGATACTGACTCTGATTGGTCTGACCTAGAAAATGATTTACATTGAATGGGAGAAAAATGGCAGACAGACCCGCTGTCAACATGTCTCTGCCACCTGCTCGAAAGTTTGGCTGTGCTCGTCCCAAAACAAGTTTGAAGGCAGTTTTTCTTGATAAATAGACACATTTTGTGAAGTAAAAACAAAGAAAAAACTTTGCAGTGTGTTCTCTGGACCAATATGACCCATTAAATCCAAATTTGTGCCTCTCAGATTGGGATTAGTTTCCAGCCAGTGGAGGTGGAGAAGAACCTCTTTGCTCCGGTGATTGAAGACATGATTGTGAAGGTCAGTCACATGTGACTGCAAAGCCTCCATTTCGCTTTTACTCTGCTCAGATTGAAGAAATGAATTATACAGTGTGCCCTCACAATTGTGCGCGTTTCACCTTGTGCTGTGCAAAGATGTGTTTTCTTGTGACTAATGTGTGCGTGTGCGTGTGTGTGTGTACACTGCAGGCAACGGAGCAGTTGGCCAGTGACATCCTGAGAGAAGCGCTGGCTGGTGCCTTTGCCAAATCCCCTCACAACAGGTCAGCTCTAGTCTACCTCTAACACGCAACTTACTCCATCCTCCATATGCTCTAGGAGTGCTTTATTTTGAATGTGATTCGGATTAACATGTGTGTGTGTCCCTAAAATAGCATTTGTTTGCATTTTTGTTACAGTGCTTATTGAAATTTAAAAAATTCATCTCTTTTGCTAAATGAATAAAACATGGGTCAAAATGACCCGAGAATATTATTGTAGTTTCTGTCGAGAGAAGAGATTTATTTGCAAGATGTCAAAAATCCATTTTTACTGGCATGGCAGTGAACATTCACCCTCAGTGTCGACAATAACCGTCAAAGATCCATTATTACTGCGATGGCAGTGAATATAAGTTGGCTCATTCACTGCCATTGGTGTCTCTAGATGTCAAATTTCATTTTTATTAGGCTATTGGTGACTTTTAACTCATTCACTGCCATTGATGGCTATAGAGGTTAAAGATGTTTTTCGGAGAAACATCAATCCATCCATTTTCTATAGAAGCTTATCCTAACAAGGGTCACAGGCTTGCTGGTGCCCATCTCAGCTGGCTTCGGGCAGTAGGCGCGTGGTCACCCTCAACTGGTTGCCAGCCAATCGAAGGGCACACAGAGACGAACAACCATTCACCCACTAAGGACAATTTAGTATCTCCAATTCACCTGCCATGCATGTCTTTGGAGTGTGGGAGGAAGCCGGCGAGAACACACGCGGGATTGGGGAGAACATGCAAACACAAGAAGGACAGAGCCAGGTGGATTTGAACCGGGTACCTTTAACTGTGAGGCAGACGTGCTATTCACTGCGCCACCGAGCCGCCCTTCGGTGAAACATTTCATCTAAAATTAAGGAAAATGTCAAATAATAAAAAAAATGATGGAATAGAGGGTATTTGGACAATTTCGACTGATACTGTAATTTATTCACAAAGTATTCTTGTCAGTTCCATTTTTCAACACGGCTCTGCAAGGGAGCGTTTGCTGTTACTCCACTGTAACAACTTTACTGATGCACCACCACCACTAGATGGCATCAATGCTACATTTTTATACATGAGGTTAAACACAATACCCTGTGGGTCTTGAAACTGTCTTAATGTATCCTTTGTTTCAGATCCAAATAGTATGAGAACTTCTGCAGCAAGCACATTACCACTCCATTATTATTATTTTTTGCTCCCAGGGCCCCAAGAGAAATCACAGCCATGAACATCCACCAAGCCATCTGTAGTATCCCAACTTGTGACTTCCTGACCAACGCGCACATGGGCTATCTGGCCAAGGATGACTGAGGCCGAGGAGGAAGAAGACTCCAGGATCCATCAACATTCCCGCGTAAAGGTCCTCACGTTTAATTTTCTGATTGACTTGATCACTGAAGGGCTCACCACCTCGCTGCTCTGAGATGCCATGCAAATGCTCCCGCGGGAGTGAAGTGGCTCCCCCTCCCCCACAGATACTTGCACTCATCAGCAAATAGTTTTACTTACCTCATCAGCAAATATTGTTTTTCATGTCTGTTTGTTTTTTTTTTTTAACAATCAAAACATTTCCTGTCACAAAGCCTGCTCACAAAAGGAAGCCTGGGCCAAATCAACTACGGACTGACACTACTTTCTGGATTATTATTCACGTTGGTAGTTCCTTCCCTCCCCTGAGCTCTGATGGGAACACAAATCTGCTGTTGCCATGGTAACCAAGGATCTGCTATGATGAGCATCCTTTCATGTCGTACTGTACTGCGTTACCCCGAAGAGGTAATTATGCTCACACGATTGTGAGGATTTTATTCACGTGCCGCGCTCCACATTTTTTAATCCACAACATGACAGCAGGAATCGGTAAAGATTCATAATATATGTCGACATGATTATTTCTATGACGGTATGTTTGCTAGTCACCAGTTTCAGTATTTATATCAGTCAACTCATGTTGTGCGCTCTTTCTGATCATTGCGAAATAGATGATGTTTGCGAGTCTCTTTTATACTTTTATCCGAGTGAAAGCAGTGTGTGTGTTTGTGTATGTGCAATCAGTGAATGTGTAATTGACCAATACTGTGCTGATGATTAGTCGAGAACTTTGCAATTTGGTATGCGTGTGTGTGTGTGTGTATTGCTGAAAAAGTGTTGGTCTGATTGGATGTTGAGGCTATTGAACCAAACCAGAGAAGACAATACCCTCAATGTCATTTTTTTTTTTCATGTTTCAGTGAAAACCAAAAATATGATCAATATTCTTGTAATAAACTAAAAAAAAAAAAAATCCCAAGCTAGTCCCGTCAAATTCTGTCATGCAAAATAAAAATGACATACATCCACACGCATGTGATTGGGGTCATTAGGTGCACAGTGGATAACTTGCCTTAAAGATAAAAAAAAGGGTGCGCATACTTTTGCAACCAAATTTCCATTTCTTATTTTTACTTCCCAGATTTTTTTTCGATTGTCATATAGGTTAGAGGTTACCTAAAGAGTGAAAAAAATGTTTGCAGATCTTTTATATCTAAGAAATTATGCATTTGATAAGGGGTGTGTAGACTTTTCCTATCTTAATATGGCCTCTTGGGCTATTTGCCTCCACTGCACAGTAAGTAACTCAGTTTGGATTCATTCAATCAGCATTCACATTCCTAATTATAAAAAAAAAAAATAGATCAGATGACATCGTTTTTATTTCATTCACATCGTACTATGTTTACAATAGATTTACAAAATGATAGGAAGCAACTAATTGATAACTGCTAAAACCCAAGCAACATTAAGAGCAAACACACTTTTTTTTTTTAAATACAGAAAACGCATAGTTTCGCTTTTTTTGTGCCGTAAAAGCAAAGCAAGCTAGTCACTCACATGCATATTCAATTCCGTAGCAACTGGAGCAGACTTTTAAAGGGGGTGTGGTCGCTGCATGTGATGTCATCGTCTTCGCTTTTGCAGGGATCCCTCCCCCAACTCGTTCCCTTGCATAGTTTTCCCAAGACATTCTTGTGTCCCGCGTTAAAAAGCCCGTGATCCGCTTTGAAAAACGGCCGAAGGGTTTGGTGGCAACTTGGTCCGAAGCAGCTGATCCTGCTGGAAAACATCAAGTCAAGTCACACACAAATGGGCCAGCATCTCCTTTCTTCTGGCAATTATCAAATGTGTCATCCTCAAATTGGGTCAAAGTTATTTTAACTTCATCGCTGCCGAGTGATTGGTGGGCTTGCGGTGTCGGAAGCCCTTGGGGGTGTGCTGAGGGAAGGCATCATCAAAGGAAATGTGTGTGTGTGTTTTGTAGTCACCCCCTCCCACACACACACCAACTCCCATCTTTTGTGCTTTTAATGCAGCAGCCTGTTCTGCCTCTCATCTCCTTTTTTATGTACCTTATCCAACAATTATTTTAATAATCGCTTAATCTTTCGCTTAACAAAATAATAAATACTAAACTGTCCATCAATCAATACATTTTCAAAACGCTTCCATGTTTCATTTCAGAATAAGCACAAATTAATTGGAAAATGAAATGCAGAGAATAAGACATGACAATTTTGTACCCAAAAGTACTAATAGTATCGGTACGTTGTATCGATAACAACTCAGAAGTTGACTACTTGTGTCAGTCTGAGGAAAAAGTGGTATCAAACGTCACTTTTTTTTTTAATTTCATGTACTGCTTTCGTCCTTAAGTTCAGACAATGGATTTAAAAAACTAATTGTTTTTCAGAGTAAAAGCAGACGTTTATCAATTGCTTAGCTTGATTTAACACAATGGAAATCTGGCTACTTTCATCGAGGAATAAAGAAATCTGATTGTCAAAATGCTGAAAATGGAGCATTTTGACAATTTTAGACGCTAGGTGATTAAGCGATTACCAAAAATATTTGTTTTAATTTGATTACCAGCATTGTTGGTTGTTGATGAATCCAACACTTCTTTAAATTGTTGTACATAAATGCACTTCAGGGGGGTATTTGTGCCTATTTGTGTCCACTGTAGTGGACATTAGTTTTTGACCATTTGACTTGATCAGTCGAGGAAATCCTGGGCCTTTCCAAGGGGGTGCAAATTAACCTTTTAGTCTAGCTGGGACAAAATGGACACAACAGTGGACAGAAATGAATAGGCCGGGACTCGGGAGGCTATAGCATAGCTCCACAACTCATTACTACATTTTCTGGCTTTCACCAGAGCTTTCTTTTGCCAAACTGGCCCGGGATGCTCTTGTGTGTTCCCGGGCAGCGTGGGAAAGGGGAACAGGTCCAAGCCAGAGCAAGAATGAAAGCCGAAGTCTGGCACCGGCGCTGCAGATAGACCAATAAAGCAGGACAATGCATATAGAAATGAATACATAAAAAAGAAATTTTGCATTCTCCCACAAGCGTTGCAATTTGGCCCCATCCCCTATTTTGCAATTGATTTGCTTGCCAGTGCATACGTGTCAGCGGCGCTTGGCAAAGCAGAGTTGTTTGTCACGCTGCATCCTAAAAAGCCCGTTTGCAATTTTGCTTTGTCTCGCTTCTGTCCGACGCAGATTTCGCTCATTGGACAGGCGCTGACCACGCGCAGAAAAAAATAACATCTTTTTCTATCATCAATCAAAGATCTAAAAGATAAGTTTGCTTTTACTTTTTTTTTCCCTTCCATGCTGTTGCATCAAAGTTTCAATGACTTCAGCATGAATTTACAGTGTCCAAAATAAGGGTATTGAATGTGAAAGTTTTTCCAAACTTTTGTTATTTTGGTACTAAACAAGATTTATGTTTTGAAGATATTTGCTGAAAACATGTGCAAAGACCAGGATCCTTTTGTCACTGATTTGACAGTTAGAGCATTGAAAACCTGTTTTCCAAAAATGAATTGGTGGCTTCCCAATGTCTCTCTCATAAGGCCATTCATTTTAAATGGAAAAAAATCATTTAAAAGAAAATATGAATAAATATGGCTACTCAATATCTCCAGCATCAAGGCTACATTTTAAGGTAAAGAAATGATAAAAACAAAAAGTTAAACACAGTAAATTAAATCAAGAAAATATCAATAATGATAGAGTAAAAGAGCCAAAGAATAAAAAAAATTTTGCAGCCCAATATCTTTATCATGCCCATACATTTTAAATCAAAGACATGATTTACAAATATGCAATAAATAAAGAAAATATAAATAAAAGAATAAAGGAGTGATTAAATTAAAAAAAAGATCACTGATGGCTACTACCCAATGTTTCTATCATCAAAGCCATACATTTCAAATTAATATTTTAAAGTAAAATAAAGAAGATATAAATAAATAAAAATGTGACTAATTAAATAAATAAATAAATAAAGGAATGAGTAAATACATTTCAATAACAAGCTTCAGGCACTAACAATTTTTGGGAAGGCCCTTTTGCAGCAGCTTGACTGCACCCCATCAAAACACTTTTTGGGGACGTCACGCCAGGACAGCTTGTGAGCTGATGGATCGCGCGGCCTCGTCGGCACCGCTTAGCCTCGCTAACCGGGCCGCTCCCATTAATAGAGTCCATTAATAGAGTGTGCGTCCCGCCGTTGACCTCCTTCCCCCCCAACAGCACTAACATTTGATTGAACATCTCAGAGAAAATTATGCACTTGCTCCTCCTCCTTGTCAAAATACTAGCACCAGTCATTCCCCCCAACACCCCAGGTGGGCCCGCCCCACTATTTGAGAAGCACTGGGCTAATGAAATGTACAGAAATTGTTTTTTCAGAGTTTTGTGTGGCCATTGTGACAGCAGCCAGGTGGGGGGCACATCATCCCAATCCAATCCAATCCAATCCGTGAAATTGTCCATGCACTAATGAGTTGCCAGCTTGCCGCACAAATCCCATCGCTCTTATCCATCATTTCAGCTTTGTCTGAAATTTTGAGCGCGCACATCTGCTTCTGTCGGGCTTTTGCATTATAACAGCTCGTATATTAGGACTGAGCAATAAAGCCCCAATTATATCATCTCAATGTATTTTTTTTTTTTTTTTTACTTAGTACCCACAAAGCATTTTACTATACAGCATTCCACCAATTTCGCAAAATCTCAATGACCCGAGTATGCTCACCTGAGCTTTTGTGGACACTTTGAGCTCAAGCTTGTCATCCTGGCCCAGCGGCTTGCAAGAGGGGCCCAGAACGGGCCGGGGGACAGGGACGGGCTGTATGTTGGCGCTGGCGGAGGCGATGGCGCTCTGGTGCGGCCCGCTCCAGCGGTGGGCTTCGCCGCTGAAGGCGGCCTGATAGCTGGTCTCGGCTGGGACCGGGAGGGATTCTGTATTTTCTTTCCTCTTACTTTTCATCCACGGCTTGCACTCTTGTCTAAGGAGAGAGAGGTCAAAAGGTCAGCAAGCCCGAATAAAGTTCAAATGTTCTATTGGGCTTTTTAGTTTGTCATGTTTAATCAAAAACCTTAAGGTTTTGAGCATGATTCCCTAAGTTGGGGAGGGGTTCAATGTATTATGGATTTTTAAATTGTGTACAGTATATCTAATGTTATATAAAAATTGTACAAGGGATTTTGATATGAACATTTCTTCATAATTTTAATCAAAAGCCCAAAGGGGTTTTGCAAGAACTTCTAATTGGCATTGTTTATGATTCCCTAATTTTTGGTTTCACTCTATGCTGGATTTTTTTAAATTGTAACTACCTAATTTCACTTCATATTCTTTTGCTGCATCGAGGGATTTTGAGGCGAACATTTTCCATATTGTTTTAAAATATTGTTTTGTTGATTTTAATGCTGTTGAGTTCGCACCACTGATTCGAACTGTTCAAAATTGCACAAGTTTGCAGTCCCACTTTTACCATGAATTTTTATTGTCTTAGCTTTTGTTAGCTAAGTAATATAATTTTAATCAATGGTTCTCAAAAGGGGGCATTTGCAGGCACTTTATGGGGTACTTGGGATTTTAACAGGATTCCTTCAGGTATCAACAGATCTAGTTATATTAATTCTGTGACAGAAACATCACATTTTTCCACTTCACATCGACTACATCACTGGAGGAAAAAAAAGGTGAGTGGTGCTGGCCTATACCACTGCAATTTCGAAGAAACTTGAATCCCTCTACGATTGCTCAAAAATAGACACAGCCACTTTGAATTATCTTCTTGAACAAATGTCAAAAATTGAAAAAAGTAATGCAGATGAGCTAACGGGTTAGCTACGTTATCGCCCAGCCACTGACCTAAACCAACACTACACCCTCATTTGCTGACTTATATATCACTCAACAGGACAGAACCTGCCCTTTAAAGCCACGCACATTCAAAGTCACTGCTGATATAGCACAAGTAAAAACAATACCTGTACCTCGCATGCACATGTTGTAGTGGTATTAGGCAGAAACATGGGAAATCTAACTGCATACTAAAATGAATATGTGGACGCTACTTTGTTGGGATTTTTCGTGCGTGCTACCTGTAGGAACCGCTGCTGTCCTCCTCTTTCACCTCCAAGCTTTCCCTCGGGTTGCCCCCGTTACTGATCCAAGGGTAGTGGTCCTTCCTTGGAATGGGCCAGGGTTTAAAGTCCTGCTTGTACTGCGTGAGGCTGGGGAAAGGCTCCTCCGGGGGTCGGTAGTCCTCCCGGGGTTTGAAGCTGGGCTCCCTGCGCGTCCCGAACGCGCCTCGGGTCGGCGAGCCGCCGGCACCTCGCGGTCCGGGAACCGGGGCGGCGCAGGACACCTGCTTGGTGACGGATCGCACCTCCTGATCGGAGATGTCCGAGTAGTTCTGGATGGTAAGCGGCACCGATAGATCCGATTTGTCGAATTGGTTCCAGAACCGAGCCAGACAGCACACTCTGCTGATGCACGGCCAAGCCATAGCCCCCTCTAACTCCCTTTTCACTTGTGCAGGGATGAAGGGGGGAAAAAAGGAGGAGGATGGAGAACGCCAGCCTTACATTCAAAACGAGAGACTTGCTCCTCGGTCCGCTTGTGGGGTTCTGAGAGGATCCATGTGACAGCAGGGATCAACTGCTCCTCTGAAGTGCTCTCATTTTAGTGTTTCCACTCAGCAGATGGATCCGGGTTAAAAAAAAAAAAAAAATCCTTGTTCAAAATCCGACATTCATATTGAAGGTGTTACTCCCCTCTTCTGTTTACCTGCACCATCACAGCATTTCTTGGGCTCTACTCTGACAGTGCACCTGAAATTATCTTCTGCATTTCTACAACGTTACATAATTGTGATGCAGCGTCGATCAAGTATGCAGAACGGAAATCACCCACCAATTCATAGCACTAAGAATTAAAAGTAACACAATTATATGATTGACTGTCGGTCTTGGTATCATGGTCTGCCCCACAAACTTTGAAGTTTTGGTTTCAAATATTTGGTACAATTTTACTGTGTCAATTTCGCGTGCTCTGCGTGGCGTGATTCTAAAATCCATAAATGTTAGGTTCGTTGAAGACTAAATTAGCTCAAGCTTCCTGCAAATCTTATTATCAATTCTAGACTTGGTGTGATTAATATTCACAGTGCAGTATACAATACAGCATTAACGTAAAGGTCGAGCCACAAAGTAAAACTTTTGTTGTGCGACACTATCACCTACTGGTGAGAAATAGTACTACTCATACAATCAGGATCGTCGGTTTACAACGGAATTACGTTACTGGCGGCGATTAATGCGAACATTTAAGTAATATGGAACAATCCTATGCTAAAGTAATAGTAAACGAAACTTTACATGAATGACTTTCCAATCCTTTATTCTTATTATAATTAAGTGAAACTGCCAGGCAACGTGTATTTTACCGAGTGTTCCTGAAAGCGTCAGAGCAGTAACCAGAGGACGCCACTCCATCCACTCAGGACAGGTGCGCGACATAGTGCACAGGCTCGGAAATGAAACTCATCGAACAAGACCAACACACAAAACGTTCGAAAACGTTTCAAATTTAATTCCCACCTCCAAGCAAACCACGCAGGATGCTCCGCAAGTCTACATTATGACTGGATTCGTTGCTTGTCTTGAACAAACTCAAGGGAAGTCGCAGGGACAAAAGTGCTTTTGATTTACAAAGTAAGTGAATGTTAAGTAAGCAAATGTTTTAACACCTTGACACTGTCTATGCCGTTATTCAAATTACGAAAATGTACATAAAAAACACGCGAAATACGCCAAGCGTTAAGCATGCTCATTAAACAATGTCACGTGGCGATATAGTTACAGTTACAAGTACGATTTTCGTATTTAAAATTAATCGTAAAAAAGATCAAACCGAATAATGACATCAACCTTAAAGAAAAAAAAAAACTGTATATGCAAACCCTGGTGGGACAATAGTTTCTTTTATTTCCCACTGGAAAAATGTCTCACCTGTGGGACAAAAGATCATAGCGATGAAAGTTAGGTGAACAAATGTTACAACTTGGTGGGTGGCTTCTCCAAAGGCATCTCTTTGAAAAATCACACCAGGATGACACAATTTTGTGCTTCCTAACTTCTTTAAAGTAATTTCATGTATTATACACAGAATTACTTACGAGAAGTGACACAAAACTGAGATTGAAACTGATTGGAAAATTTCCAGTCAAATTCTGTGAATTTTATTTTATATTTTCGTTTGAAATATACGCTTGAAACATTTGAAAATGTCCATGAAAACAGATAAGGTAAGGTACATTCATTGAAGACTGTGAAATGATTTTTTTTCTCCAATAACAAATATCATTATTCATCAAACATTACACAGGTAAATAAATGACGCATAGAGGAAGAAAAAAAATCCCAGCATTGGAAACAGATCAAAATCAATCAGAAAATACTTCTGAAAATAAGGCGATAGAGCAAATGTTGAGTGACAGCCACTAGATGTCAGTGTATCCCTGCAAATGAACCCTAGTTGCTCAACTCTGGAAAGACAAGCTCCAACAAGACATTTGAAACATGAAGAGTGTTTCGCCTGCTGAATTTAGAATGGAATTGGAGAAAAATAGAATATCTGTTGATATGACATGTTGGGGTAGTCCATGGTGTTGCTTTGTCCTCACTGACCCAGAACATTCCCTGTGCGCTACCTTTTAACTTCATTGGTGTATGTTTGACTGAATTTTACGTGATTTCTTGTTCTCATCTTTTATCTGACCACTGGAAGCTACTCATTATTATTTTTAAATGATTATTATTATTATTATTATTATTATTTTTATTTTTATTTTTGCATATTATACCCATCACCCAGGCATAGGGGGCAATGGTGGTACATGATTCGTCTGTAGTGGGGATTTTTTTTATTTTTTTTTGGTTTGTTTCTGTACGTGCTGTGGTTAAAGGGAAAGGGGGTTTTGCCTGGTCCTCCCTCAGATGATGTCTAATTTCTGTGGCACATATAGACTGCTTGTCAATAGAGTGCCTTCTGCCCAAATCACTCAATTAGCGGGATTACACAAAACCAATTTGTATGAAACAGGTCTAGTGGGACGTTCTATCTTAAAGGCAAGATGTCTCACAATCCAGCAGATGAAAGCTGTCCATTTCATGCTAATATGCTGTCACTGTGTAAATTGTAAGAGCAGAATTGATTGCTTAAGTAATAGGCAGTTTAGGTTAAATTGTGCGCAGTACTTTACTGTATCCAGCAGAGGTGCTGTTGCTTCAATCTTAACTGTTTGATAACTGAAAATTGCTGAGCAATTCCCCCCAAAATATAGGGACGGCAAGGTCATTTCCTTGGTTTGTGTTGAATACAGAAGATATTTGTTTGAAGCCAAGTAAGCAAAAGTATTGAAACACGTATCATTTAATGAACTTAATGTTCCCAACAAAATGTGTCAGATTTTTCACTTATGATAATAAACGGAGGCTCACCGAAGACCCGTTTTTCCTTATTGTTTCGATGAACCAACGCTTTGAGTGAAATCAGATCCAAGTACAAACCCTACAGGGACTCACCTACAGCAGGAGAGTGAGTGGGCTCAGCCGCTAATATACGGACAATCTTACGGGCAATCCGCCGCGGCAGCTCATTAGAATAAAGAGCGTGTCTTGATTTTTCATCTCCTGAGAACTCTCGTCTCAGAGGGCAAACGATGAAATCACGCGTCCGCGTCCCCGGCACGTGTTTGCGGCCTTGTCGCTTTGCGGCTGCCTATATGGGGAATCCTCCTGTAAAGATGCGCTCACGTGTCTGGCAAACATGAGGCGCACTCAGATATCATCACGCTACGTCGGACAAGCGCTCACACGCATTTCACGGCTAGTCGGCCTCGGCCGGGCCATAAATCTGGAGAGAGCGTTGGCTCGGAGAGGATGACACGATAAATTAGTGTCACGAAGCGGGGGGGTGACTTGGCAGGGAAAAAGGAGACGAGGGCAAATGCGCGCAAACATTCCATAAACGTTTTGATCATTCTGCAGTATTTTGTCCAGTCCCTTGCATTTTACATTAAAGATATTTTACATCAAAGGGAAATCACTGAAAGAAGACACTAGGGGTCTGAAATTTCACCCTAGCTTTGGGTTTTTCATGGTAGTCAGCAATAGCCAACATTTTTCACGGACCCTGGTTCTTTGCTCGAGCTTCATTGACACAGAGTTTAAGGAGGACATCTAGAGGTCATTAAATGAAATGCAAGTCCAATTGCTTTCTTTTTTGCAGCATGCCAATTAGGGGTTCGTGATTTGTTTTGGATTTGTCTATGCACACAATATGATCGTATATTTGTAATGAACACAAGAAGAATATAACTAGTAATGATGGCGTTAATTATTTGAAATGACACGGATTTGAATTGAGCTTGCTACATTTCCTCAACTATAGAGTGTGTGTACTTTTGCCACCTCTGTGTATCTACTGTACTGTGTACTACGCATCTCAATAATAACACTATCTTTTATTTATTTATTTTTTTTTACGTAACAATGGTCATTACTAGCTGGGCCAGCTGCACGCTAAGCCTGTGGATTTTTGTGTCGCCACATCAAACGTTTCTGTGACCCTGCACCTGACCTGTGTGTGTGTGTGTGTGTGTGTGTGTGTGTGTGTGTCTTGTTACTGCCTGCCACACAATCGCGGCGCCTTCTTTAAGATCTGACGTAATGCCCCCCCCGCCCATCGTCTGGCAGTGGTCAGTATTGGGAGTCTTACTCCCCGAGGCTCATGATGTAATGGCTCTGCCAAGCTCCACACTTTTTTTGTGTGTATGTGTTTCTGTATAGCTATACTTGTGAGGACCGTTGTTTTTTATTGACATAATCAGGACATTTTGGCGAAGTGAAGATATTTAGGCCTTTGGAACTCTTTGCGGGCAATACCTGATTTTAGAGTATAAGTTTGAATTGCATTTTGATCGAGCTTAGGGTAAGAGCTAAATTTAGGCGATCCGTTGTGGAAGTTAAGGTCAGGGTTATCGACTAGGAAACGCATCATGTCAATGGATGTTCTCACAAGTATAGCCGTACACTTGTGTGAGTGGTGCCTACCCTGTTGTAATTTTCCAGTCGGTAAGCAGCAGGCTTACCTGCGCATGTGCACAAATGGTGTAAATATCTTGCTTCCTGTTTTAAGCTCAGCCTCTGACTTGTTTGGCCCGCCACTTCTTCTTAGGTTCCTTCATGTCATGAGAGTGATGTAAGCAGCGTTTATTAGCCAAACGCCACGCAGCCAGCTGTTGTATCCATGTCGAAGTAGGTCTCTTGCCTACTGTGCATTTGATAAGGAACATGACAGCGTGCCAGCAACAATTTAACCTCTGGGAAATTCTTCCCTCCTTTCATCATTCTCTACTTAGAGCTCTACGGAGGTTACGACTATCACCTCATTTAATTTTTAATGAGCTATTAAGCTTCAATGTAAATAAAAGTGAATCTGGCTTATTATCTTCTACACAGATGAAGTTTTAGAAATCAACAAAATAGGCCTATGCTTACCAGTTAGCAATCACAACTACCATTAGTGCGCCAAGTGCTCAAGTGTTTTTAAGCAAATGATATCAGCCTTTTGGCCACTAGGTGGTGCACGACAAGCAATTGAGCCATATGTCAAGATGGTCTTTGCATACGTGTTTTTTATTTTTTATTTTTATGAAGTACTTTTCTTTCGGAAGTTGACATTAAGTCAAGAAAAAGACCTCATAGTAGTCCTCATGGAATATTGTTGAAACATCATCTGTAAGTGACATTAAAGACACAATTACTTGTGTAACATGCGTATAACATTATGTAGGTGTAAACTAAATGATAGTTGGTGTTTCATTGACCTTAATGATAATTGCTAGTGTGCTAATGCTATTTTCATTTCAAGCTGCATTTATCTGTCAAATGAAGCAGTTTGGACAGATCCTCTGAATTACTTTTTAAAGTGTAATGTGGGCATGCTAACAACCACTGGCAAATTCTGAAATACGCTGGAACCTCTTTCCTTTCCACTTGTGCGGAAAAATGATTCCCACTGGTTACGGCTTCCAAACTTGACATGCTGAAAGTGGGACTGACTCGCAGTGGTCCTATTCTGGATATGCCTTGCCTTTATTTACTGTCTGTTGAGCGGCGTACTTGGCTACCAGCTGCCAGCTCGGAGCCAGCTTCAGCAGCAATAACTGGGGCCGAGGTGTTTATGACATTGTTTTGGGCGCCTCTTTTCACTGCGCTCCAACGAGCTGCCGCTTGGCTCTAATGTTAAGCCCATGAGAGACATGTAATCTCTGTTTGCTCATCTGACAGCGTTAATGTACAAATGATACTTGGAGTAATAGTTAGGCCTACAACAAGTACTGCTCTTGTAGAACAGGGGTGTGTAAATACAGTGGTGCCACTAATATGTCACATTTATTTGTGTTGACATTTCTACAATCCATCCATCCATCCATTTTCCAGAACTGCTTATCCTCACAAGGGTCGCAGGCTTGCTGGTGCCTATCCCAGCTGACTTGGGGCAGTAGGCAGGGGACATCACACCTGGACTGGTTGCCAGCCAATTGCAAGGCACACAGAGACGAACAACCATTCACACACCCAATCACACCTCCAACTCCACACAGGAAGGTGGATTTGAACTCGGGTCCCTGAACTGTGAGGCGAACATGCTAACCACTGCTATTGACAGACATATACTGTACATGAAAAATGCATTTGAAAGAAAGCCCTATCAATCCCATTATAGCATTTTCCTTTAAGATTATGCAACATTAATGGCAATGCTCAATGATCTTTCCATTTCTATACATTCACTTACAGAAAATGCATCTTAACTCATGTATGTGTATATTTATATTTGAAAATGATCTCACAGGGCTCAGGTAATGGCCATTCACAGTTCAGTTTGCCACATTAGCCAAACAAAGTACTTCAAATTCAATGTCTGGACTTTTAAAAGGCCCAAAACGTCTTTGGGATTGAATGAGGTCATGAGCTTTCAGGCATAAAGGCCTTTGGATCACAATAGTAAAATGGCCACAAGATGGCCGATTCCTGTATTGGTTACCGGCGCGAGTATGGATGTCTGGAAAAAGGCACAATACCAATACTTGTTATCTGCACATACTTTTCGCATCCCTAACCATAACCCGAGTTACTTGGGCGTAGTACACGATCGATTGAGCGTGCCAAATGAGGCATTTCATTTCTTTCCTTTACTATTCACACATGATCTTAAAAATGTGCTATTATGTGCTCCAACACAATGCGTCACACATTTGATCAAATCAAGTAGCTACATTATTAATTTGCATGCTCCGTGCAAGTGAGTAACAGCCACGCCACCTCTTCCCTCGCAATAGCCACATTATTCCCGTAAGGCAATGACTCAGTCATGATGTGTGTGAGTGTGTGCGTGTGGGTTTTCCTACATGATGGGGACCAAATCCCAGCTTTTACTGCCTTGGTGAGGACCTCTCACTTGTGGGGACCCCACAAGTTCAGACCTCTTTTTGAGGGTTGCTCTTCAAGATTTGTTTTGAATTGGATTTCGGTTGAGGTTATGGTTAGGCGATTTGTTGTCATGGTTAAGGTTAGGAAATGCATCATATCAATGAAATGTCCCCACTACAATTGAAAAACTGTGTGTGTTTTTGTATGGCTATAATCGTAAGCACCGCTGTGAGTTTTTTACTGACATAATAAGGACCTTAAGGAGAAGTGAGGACATTTAGGCCGGCCCTCGTAAATTCTGTGATAATCTCACAATTACAGCAGTACAAGCATGTGTGTGAGATGTTCCCAAAAATCACTTGTACCAGACATTTTAGCGAGAGAATTTTTTGTCGTTGAGAGACAAGCGCTGGAAAACAACCCCTGTGTGGCAAAGGCAAAAGCGCAGGAATACACAAACATTGTGATAATAATTGTTGGCGAACAAAGAAACTCCCACTGCGACATCAGACACCCAGTGACACACAGACACACACGCGCCGTGCTCTGGTTATCAGGGCCGAGCCCATCCATCATCCCGGCCTGGTTGCCCGGGTAACCCCCTTATTATTCCAAGCACGCAGCTTGCACAGGAAACCAAACGTGTGTGTGTGTTAGGTAGGGGAGATTCCCCACTGGCTCACACACCCATGCACACACACACACACACAGCTTTAAAAGGGACAGTTCCATTAAGGTGTGGCTGTTAAAATTTTGCGTTCCCCGATGGATTTCCTCTCGGCTTCCTCGCTTACATTTCTCAGCTTCCTCGTTTACATTTCCCACCATCCTTGTTTCATTCAAGCCCCCTTTTCTCCCGACCTCACCCCATTCGCTCCCCCCATCTACTTTTTCATTCATACACTCATGCCCGCATGCTCATTCATAAACACCACCACAACTTACAGCGGCAAAAAAAAAAATTAAAAAATGGGGAGGTAGAGAGAGTTCTTGCAATGACTAGATGGCTGTACGATGAGGGCTCCCTGAAAAGCCCGAAAAAACATTCAATCAGGAGGAATAGAATTTGGGTGGGCGAATCGACATAGGACTCAAATCTTCCATTCATTCAGTCAAGTGAGACTTCATTCACACTGCGTTTTTGTGACGCAATCAAGATTGTGAGGCCAGCAGTAAACCAAAGTAAACTGAATGGGCTGCATTTGTACAGGAACAAGCGTTAAAACGATACAGCAGCTTTTTTTTAATGTTTGTTTTTATTTTTGTTCAGTTTTGGACGACTTCAACGTAGTCCATAGTCTGGCGCTCGAAATAAAAAGCATGATCAACATGTTGATGAAAAGTTCCGATGGCAGACGGTAACATTGGCACTTATTTCAGATTGCACTGATTTTTTTAATTTTTTTTAATCCCATCAGGAGGACTGTGTACGTGCTAGTGTGTTAATGAGACAGCATGAGAAAACATAAGATGGGGGGGGGATGTTAACAGAGTAATAAAATCCGGTGGCTCGACCTACACGTTGCTCCAGCTCTGTGCTCGGAGATCGACAGCGAACATGACAACCCACTGTTGTTGCACGGGTAAACCAAATAAACCATTTATATTCAGTCTTTACAATTTTTTTTTTTTTTTTTTGCTGATGCCACAAGTGGAAGGAATTTGTCTGTAACTACAAGGTCTGGCAACACATATAAAGTTATCTCCGGTGCAATATGGAATTTACATTTCAGACCACCCATAATTTCTTTTGAAATATATACATATTCTCAGTCTTAAAATTCTCCTTCCACACACTGCCATCATTGCCATCAGAGTTATTCAATCCTAAAGACATTCAGTCCCAGGTATTTATTTGTATTTTTTTCCATTATTCTTTCTTGTTTTTGGCTCAAAAATACCAGGTACTAAATAAATTAAGTGGTAATCTTTTAATAAAGTACTAACTTTGAGTTACTTTCATGCCTATATTTTTCTACTTTTCCTCAAGTGTTTGGCTAAAGAATTGCTGGTAAATTAAGTAATAAAGTACTATAATAATTCAGTACATCAGGTACATAACTAAAATAATAAACAACCTTAGGTAATTATAAGCAGTAAAACCATAGATTAATACTAATCAATTACTCTAGCTACTAAAGTACGAAAGAAATCAATTACTTTAGGTAGTAAAGTAATACGGCAATCAATTACTATAGGTAATGGGTGGTAATGAGTAATGGTAAATATACTTTGGCACCTACATTACTTTAGGTACTAAGGTACCAAAGTACTATAATTTTGGTAAGAAACAAAATGTATTTTTTTGTTTTGTTACAAAACAGAAGAGAAAATAAGGGTGGAGAACTGCCGAGGAAAGTAAGTAGCCAGAAGAAAACCTCACCAAAAAGTCAGAGGCGGTTTGACTGTC
Source organism: Hippichthys cyanospilos (assembly GCF_059441005.1). Taxonomy (NCBI): domain Eukaryota; kingdom Metazoa; phylum Chordata; class Actinopteri; order Syngnathiformes; family Syngnathidae; genus Hippichthys; species Hippichthys cyanospilos. The sequence goes on from NC_142380.1 coordinate 8,543,131, forward strand.
TTTTTTTTTTTTTTTTTTTAGTTCTCAAATCCACCAGCTCATTTATCTGTGACATTCCCTCGCATGCCTGCAGTATTAAATCATATTGGAGTTGTTGGAGAGTGCCGAGAGATGAACCCAAGCCGCCGTTGCCGAGTCCAATCTTCTGCTTGTTTCCATGACAACCCCCTCTTAAGACAATGTTCATTTAAAAACAACTTTAATGGCATTATTTTACTGTTAAAATAAAACGGCAGTGCTCTTGTCTCTGCCTTGTGGCCGTGCTGAACGCAACAGTAACTACATCAGCGGCATCAAACATACGGCCCGCGGGCCGGTTTTGGTCCCTAAGCGGGTTAATCTGACCTGGGAGATGATTAATAAATGAAAAACTTAAATGTTTTATGATGAATAGCGATGCTGTGCTTGTAGTAATTTGAAGAGTATTTAAAAGAATACTATCTGAAGTTGTTTTTTTAACGTTATATAAATATATACACCATTGGTCCGGCCCACTTGGGAATAGATTTTCCTCTAGAAAAGCTCTATGCACCCCAGCTCTATACACATGCACATTGTGCATATGGTTATCATTGGCAAAATATAGTGGTAGCTCGGTGTCTTTTGTCAACCTCAACGCTCGTCGAGACCGACGCGCCCGTTTACCTGTTTGCGAGTTTCTAGGTCCGGCGAGGACAAAAAGGCGGCACGGAAAAAGAAATGATTGGGGGCAAACCTTTTAACTACACATTTTCACAAATCCTGTTCTTGGGAGTCTTTCCAGTTCTTGTGTTACCACGCAGATTACATGCCACACACATGCACAAATTGCTCCCCACACACACTGTCCTCTTAACAAGACGGAGCTCAAAGCGCCTGGCTCCTGCTCGACTGCTTTGCTGCCATACTTTGGCTGCTGCATCAAACACGATGGCTGCTGACTAGCATCAGATGCTGACTAGCGTGATGGCTTTTCAAATATGCACTACAAGATAGACTCATATGGTTTCTTCGGGACACATATCGATTATTAATAGTCGCATAGAGTGAGTGAGTGAGTGAGTGAGTGAGTCCTGGACTTGAATTAGTTCATTGTGACATTTATGCACAAGCTATGAATGTTAGGTTTACATTAAAACTGATTTAAAACCAGTATACATAATCATTGTCTAAATATTTTCTGTAGGATTTATTTTTAAGGTGACAATATAGAAGATTTAGACTGTTTTTCGTTAAAAATGAATAAATCAAATGATTATACATTTCAAAAACTTGCAAATAAATGTGTTCTTAACAACCAACAGGATGTTTTAAACATAATTGTTGGTCTAGTCATCATTAAATTATATTACATGGGGCGTGGCACTGCTGTTGCCATGTTTGTTATAGCTACCACAGCTGGTAGAGAAGTGTGTATTTATTTTTATATATATATATAATATGCATGGAGTTTGCATGTCCTTCCCCTGCCTCAGAGTACGTTTTCCTCCCACATTCCATCATTCCAACATTCCACATTCAATCATGAGTGGTAGGTATATTGGTCACTCCATATTGCCCTTAGGTGTGTTTGTGAGTCTGAATGGTAGTTGGTTAACGTTTTCATGCGGGCTCTAGTTATGACCAATAAAAAGGTCAGAAGAAGGAGGACTATGTAATGTAGTAGTACATCGTTTCAATATCGTGTCTCTTTCCTGTTGTTCCTACTCTAAATAAATTTCCTGTCTTCCACCTGCTGTATTTCCCTCTTCATCCATAACCCTGCCCCTCCTTTCCGAAAGAGTGTGGTGCAGGTTACGCAATCTACAGTACGCAAGGGAGGGGTGCATCCACGACAAATGCTGCCGGGATGTTGAAACTTCATCTTGCGGTCTGTCTGAGCAGTCGACGTGTGACACGATACAAGCATTAATTGCACGCGTGTATTCAGACAACGTCATGCCACAACATACCTCCCCGTCTCGAAAAGCCTTGCCAAGCTCATTTTCATCTTCAGGAGCAGACATCTGGACGGCACATCCCCAACTTGATCATCTCATCACTGTCATGATTACACTTTGCCTTGTTGACCTGTGATGATGTAATCAGTTTTTTGGCAGCCCCCCCCCCCCCCCGAGCATTATATTCTTCATCTTTCTGAGATCACCGCCCCCCTCCCCCTCAGTATTAAAAGTCTTAATCTTGTTCCTAATGCCTTTCCCAGCACTAGCTCAATAGGACTAAATAGGTTGCGGGGGAATGGATTTTGGAAGGTTCCCAGATGAATTTCTGCTCCAGCTGTATGGCCTTACGACAGTATTTAGATTTCATACTGTGTTACCTCGTCAAGTCAGAGGTGGAGATGACCAGTGGCATTTGGCAGCCTCCAGGGAGGGGCAACACACCGCTTTCCATGCATCCTTTGTGTATTACCGTAATCCCACAAATATAAAATTCACTTGTGTATAGGATGCAGCTTTAATTTCAGGGTCAAATTCTGGTATTTTCTATTTTACCAAGTATAGGACGCGCCAGTTTGGTGACAATGCAAAAACATTAGCAAATTCTTCATGTTTTCTTGTGTTCATATCCTTGAGTTACATATTTTTTGTGGGTTAAGTTGAATGTGTATCAGATTTCCCACATGCACTCAAAGAAGTTGTTTCTCCTTTTCCTCACGACGCAGCTCAACTTCATTTTGCCATTAACATCCGAAGTTGCTCCCCATCCGTGTTCCACCAAGTTTACAATTTTGTGTGTATATATGTCAAAAGACCACAATAAACGAGTCCAATGGAATACTTTTCCTTGTTCTCTGACCGGAGCACTCGGCTGCATACTTTGCCACTTTTCAATGAATCAATTGGAGACATCATAACCATTATATGATCCACACAAAATTCCTGTGTGTGAACAAGGATGGACTCAGACATTGTTTCAATTTGCTTGCTTCTTTGATTGATAATAATGCCGTAACAACCTCAGCTAACACGAGCTGCTGTCAGCTGCAACTGGCACTGGTTGCTAACAGCCAAATGACCTCCGTCCTCCAGCTTTTCCCATTACGGTAATCATCGTAAGTAAAAATACGGCTGATATAAAAATGTACATCTGTGCAAAAAGTAACTTCCATCTGATTACTTGACTAGAAATGGTAAAGTTAGATTGATTAGTACTTCAAAATATGAACTTGTTACAATGGTCCAGCTGTACAAATCTGCAGCTTTTAGCACCATTGTTTTTCACCCGTGTTTTGTTTTGCTGTTGTGTTTTACCGATACTACTGCAATCAGTGCAGTGAGCAACACAATTTAACAATAAGTTGCTTCATGTTCCAATTATTTTGCTCTTAATTAAAAAAAACAAAACCTGTGTTTCCTGTCTTGCATTAAAAAATCATAAAAGTGGATTTGCTGACAATCTCAGGAACTGTTTTAACATCTCATATCTACACCCTGAAGTGCCTTCTTGTACCACTAGAGGTGTTTGTAATCCCATTTCAGAAATTCCTAGTAGAACCATCACAAAATTGTCATTTTCATCGTACGAAATCTCGTGCCATTCTAAGCGATTACGCAAGGTTGAAACAATAGCTTGACATGGTGATGTGACATGCTGTCATTTCTTCTTTGGCTTCTGTGTTTGTTGTACCTAACGTGTTCCATGACAAATATTTTTGTCATTGCTTGAGTCACAATTTGAGGCTGACTAGTGTGCATTCATATTAGTTCATCAAATATTTGAATGGTCGAAACCCCCTGATGAAATGTCCACACGTTCGTCTGTGTGAGTCACCCTCCAATAGCCCTCTCCCGGCTCTGTGACATTTCGGGCCCGAGCTCGCTCTCTCATCAAGTATGCAGCCGGAGTCGGCGCTGCAGCACTTGCCTAATAGACGAATCGGGAGCCATCGCCAGAGAAACACTCGGAAGACGTCATAGCGCAAACTCACTTCCAGCCTCTCGTCAATTAACTTCCTTTCACTCACGTACATCTGCGTTTTGCTCCGATCCCACCTGCTAAATTCCGCCGCCATTCACACGGCTCGCCCGCCACCAAATTGCACGTCATTCATACCTCTTTTCATTTTCAAAGAGTGGCAGCCCTCAGGGCCGTTGCTAGGACTTTTTCAGTGGAGTGTCCATATTTCTTTATCTTACCATCTACAGCACTCTTTTATTTCAGTGAACTTTTGTGAATCATAAATTTAAGGATCTTCTTTCTTTCTTTCTTTTTTGGTTTTTAAATGTGATTTAAATGAATAAATCGCTTGCACATACTTGAGCAAAGCATTTTGAGACGCCTTTCTGTGGCCAAAGAAGTGATAGCATTCAAGGAACCAATGAGCGCATTGCAAAATGACAATTTCGCTCTGATATGCTCAGAAGCCAGGGAATGCATGATAATAGGTTTTAAATTCTCTCGAAGTGATCATAAAAGTGTCTTTAACGTTAGCTGACTGCATGACGGGCTGACATTTGCCGATTTTTGGCAGAAAAAAAGACCAGATTACCAAAAAATCTTTCAATGAATTTTAAAAATTGTAATTAATAAAATAATAGCATTTGTTTTCACCCAATTCATTTTGAAAGGTGTCAGTTATCTGCAGAGTTTCATTATCCAAGGGCCAATCACTTTTTTGTAGCCTTTCAACATGTATTCTCACCGAACCTGTTTTTTTTTTTTTTTTTTTTTTTGCGGGCATGTCCTCAGCTTCTAAGTTGACGGCTGTGCCTAAAACCATTTACTGAAAGGTCACGGGCGTTTATTTTCCTGATAAGTGAAGATTGGATGGTGTTGAGTGAGAAGCCTGCTAGGTCTCTCAGCCTGAGGGGACACCAAGTCCCTGCCAAATAGGAAGGAGTCTTGACTGAGTCAGAACACGCATACTGTAATTGTTTAGCTGGCTCCATGCCAACCAGTGCCTGTGACGCAGCCCTCCCGTATCCATTGTCATATGACAGTGCAAAAAATACCAAAATGATTTTCTCCAAAGTAGCCCGCAAGCCAGGTGGGATGACTCGAGCTTGTCAAGGAAAGACAAAAAGTAGCGATAAGGCAGCTGCAATATTGCAGGCTGACCAGCGGAGGGAATAAAAGACGCAACATTAATCACCGTCCTCATCTCGCCAGCCTGTCTCAGAGGCTGACTCACTCTTTATTAGCAGCTCCACTGCTGTCAGCTGCTCGCTGGCGCGGGCTTCAAAACACAGCATCATGGCAAGGCACGCATGCTGGACTGTTTTGGACCACCTGTCGGTAGTGCCACATCCAATTGGACCTTCGGGGTTGAGGAGGGAATCATAGCAGGATTACCGTTTTACAAACATTTTGCTAATATGTGAGAAATGTGAAAGCTCGTTGTTGAAAGCCTATCATGGTTCCATTCAGTTCACTGTGGCTTGTCATGTATATTGTCATATTCAATAGCTAACCTGGGAGTGAGTACAGAACATTCTTCTAATTAGTAGGAGCTGCTTAGGAGAGTATTAAGACTTCAAAGGTGGGAGACACAAAGGCTAGATAGATAGTGGGCATTCCAATGAGTCATTCAAGAGAAACTGTGAGAGGGTCATGAGCACATAAAGGGTGTCTTTTTAAATGCCATAGCTGTGTACATATATGCACACAACTGGTATGGCTGGTACACATGCACGACAGAAATCACTGATGCTAACGTTGCGTGCTTCACTTTGCACACTTGTATACCCTACCTAATAGCCACGACAACAACTGAGCTAGAGCTGAACTTTTCTTTTTTTCCTGAAATTTAGCTCCAAGATGTGTCATGCTTGAAGCACAATGTAGTGCAAGATCTGCCAGTTTTTTTTTCTTTATTGAATCGTGTGATGCCACTTGTGCCCAGCGCTCCTCTTAATTTTAAGCTTTTTGAACACTGTAGTAATTAAGTGTGACCATTTGCATTGGACAGCTACGAATGTGATCAGTGGGTTGCCTTTTCCAGTAACACTTGGTATTAAAATAATTAAGCACTAAAATAGTCGATTGTGATTAAAAGTACTAAAGTAATCGATCATTTGGGTACCGAAGTACTTAAATCATTTATTTGAGGTCCTAAAATGATCAATTACATTAGGTAAGTGTTTAAGTACTCAGGTGCTGAAGTTTCAATGAATTTAGGAACTTGAGGATTACTTAATTACTTTCTAAATATTTACTTCAATGTATGAAGTGATTGTTTATTTTAATACTTAATTACCTGAGGAATAGATTGCTTTAGTGATTCAATGATTTAAAAAAAAAAAAAAATACCAGCCTTTTTACACACTCCTTTAGCCAAACACAATATATTACAAAAGCACCTGAGATTGAATGTCTGGAGCCTTAAAAACTAAAAGTAAAAAAATATGTCTTTGGGATTGATGATTTAGGAGAGTAATCTCGGAACGAAAATTGGAACCGTATGAACCCAAAAGGCATACTTTGTGGAACGAACTCAAAGTGGTGGAAACAGCGAACTAAGCCAGGAAACTTTTCTACAGAAGGTTTTCGGTCCTGTCCTGTTTACCTTGCGTGTGCATATGCCCACTTGATTGTTATGTCATCAACTGGTCTCTTTTTTTGATCAGCTGGTAGCAGCAAAGGCCACTCATGACTGAGTAATGCCGAGCGGCTCCCACGTCTGCTTCAAATTGAGGTGGAGGTGAGTGCCAGTGGAATTAGTTTTGTCCTGAGCCCAGTCATTATGTTTTTTGGCCCTTACTAGCAACCGCGTTACATAACCAGAGTCTTGTAAGACCTTTTGCGAAGTTTTGCCTGATGAAACACGACTGCTCACACAGAACTGCTACGGGACTGGCGGATGGACTTTTTCAGTTATCGGCGCTTATTTCAGCCGGAAACGTTAAAAGCAAGCGCGGGCAAGCCTTATGAGACCCATGCTGCTCCCAAACCAGTTCCAAGATGTGCAACCTATTACAAAGTGCACAATCCTTTTCGAACCATATAACAACTATCTAGATATTTTTAGATAGGCTTGAAAATGAGACCTAGCGTGCCACTTCCATCTCAAGTAAAGTTATGTAATATTTTCAAAATGTTGTTGTTTCAATTTTGAGTGTTCTCCATGTTTAGGAGGAGTCTCCTCAGAGATTTAATCAATTTTATTTGGCTCCTGTAATTTGACAACCCAGTTAAACTTTGACAGCCCAGTTAAACTTGTGCAGTGTTGTGTCAATTCCTTGGACAAATTCTTCCACATTCTACATGCGGTATTTTAGCCAAGGGATTGGATATTGGGATATGGGATTGGGGATATATATATATATATATATATATATATATATATATATATATATATATATATATATTATTTACACAGACAAACTTTTATACAAGATCTTATACAATTTTTATGTAGTTTTTATATTTTTAATACTATATTTTTAAAACTTTCTTTGAGCGCCGCCATTGATTCACATCTTTTCAGTTCTGTTCCATAGTTGTTCCATAATTTGACACCTAGAAGAAGTTAAGGTAAGGATTAAGTTAAATGTTAATTGAATGTTCATTTGAGAAAAATCTAGGTTTAGGCATGAAGCGCATTAGCATCAACAGGCGACGGTTAAAATGGCTAAAATAATCTGTATGGACATTCCTTTATTGATGGATCACAGCTATTTTCAGTCACTAAACGTTATATTTTCTTGGGCTCCAAAGCAGCAGAAATAAGAGCCTGTGGAAGTTTAACCCCATGATACCTGAATTTATTTCCCATAATTTAAGCAAATTTCTATTGTTTGCCTTCAAGTAGATGCCAAATATGAAAATGGCAATGTCAATTTGAGATCACAAAACAGATCAAAATTATAGGATGCAAAGGTGTGACGCAAACTGACAAGCAACAATGGTAAAAATCCCTTGCTCCTACCTCAGGTATGTTATGGAGATTCTTTTATTGATGCAACAAAGCTTTTTTTCAAGAGTTAGTCTTGTGACGGTTTTACTATTTTCTTAGGGTCCAAACCAGCAGAAAATAGAGCCTGAACTTTTGGTTATATTTGGAGCAGAATGGGTTTATTGCCAATTCCCAACAATCTGCGTCAAGGGGATAATTTGTTTCAATTGTTGTATTTATGGTAACATTTCTGACAAACATTTAAAATGAGTCGCTTTAACTGGCAGCTCTGGTATCCTTTTCTGCATTTCAAGTGTCCTCATATAGTCACTCAGTGAAGCAGGAAGGCTATATTGGTAAATTATATAACCACTTTCTGGATGCGGCGAGTGGAGGTGGCGTGGATTAATCACAGATTAAATGAAGGACACGCTGATACAATCAGTTTCTTGCTGAATCATGCCCTTGCTGGGCTGCTGCTCCATTGATTGGCTGTCACATAAAAACAGCGCCACTCAAAGAAGCACGACTTTTCGAACGGGTTGCGTGCCGCTGCATGGGTTTTGTTTGAAAGGGCCCCAAGAAAAAATACGTGCAGGCTGCCCTCTCACTGACTCAGAGGGCCTGTAACGAATATGATGGTAAGACAAAGAGGAAGCCGTCGACACAACTGTGGAGTCAAATGGTGAGCATCGGACCTCGTGGAGAACATGTGACTGTAATGAGGATTTGGGCTCAGCATCCTTTCTCTGGGGAAAGATATAATCTGGAGTTTGTAGTGTAAAAAAAAATAAATCACATTTTATATATAAAAAAAAAATATACACACACCCTCATACACACTCTTGTAGGAAGTCTTCCTGGAGTGAAGGCTGTTGTGCAAGTGGAGACTAACTTTTTTTCCATTTGAGCTTGCAATAAAATGCATAATGGCCACCCTAGATTGGATTTCCCAACGCTTGCGTCCGCTAACTGGAAAGCAAAATATTGCACTGGCACTGCCAGAGGCCTATTGATCGGAGCTGTGTTGATTTCACATACTGTGCAGCACGCAAACACACACGTCTGTCTCCCACTCTTCCCTCTTAACATCTTACCCGCTTTGTCTGTCAGCTGCACCATCATTTTCTCGTAGACAATCTCCATCTTTTAAAGCAGTTACTTGACCTTGGTGAGGACAACCAATTCTACAGCACTTGTTTAGAGGTGCTTAGTAACAATCCGTAATAATCAGTGCATTCTACCGTGTAATACTTTGAAAAAAAGACAGCCAAAAGGAAAAGGACTTTAGCGGCGTCCTAATCTCGCGAGATCTCACTGCACGAGATCTCGTCGCCTCCCTAGAACTATTGTCACCTTTTCTCATTGGCATTTATGAAACCCCTGTCTGTGTGACCTGTTCTTTTTGGATCCAAGGCAAGCTTGAGGCACTGCACACGGTGATTCATACAATGGAGTCCTTCCAAAAGTACCCTCAACACACACACACAACGGTGTAGCCTGACTCACCCTCTGGCAGGGTCCTCTTGATTATTCAGCCCGTGATCATGTTGCGGAGCAGAAATTTAGCACAAGGTTGACGCTTTGGAGAGGATTTCATGTGACCTCGCCGCTGATGCAACCTGTCTGGAGCATCTGAAACACCTTGAAAAAAAAGTTCCAAATGAGAGATTGGGGGATGTTTTTCGAGCATCAGATGGCCGCAACTAAAAGCGGTAAACTGTCAGTGGAATTTATGATGTTGAAATGTAGCATGCAGGCACAGCTAGGACATTTTTAACATCAGTAAATGATTTCTTACAGTTTGCTGCTGAAATGATTCCTTACATGTTGCTGCATAACCTGATTGAACGCATCTTTCATGTGGGGGGCGTTTCCAAACTTTTGACAGATACTGTAAAAGTGAAAAAAAGTTGAGTAATGTTCATGCGAAAAAACAAAAAAAAGTGAGTGCTGCCTTAATCCTTCTCAATATTATCACTATTAGTATGTAAGTACTGTATAATTTAATCTTGATTTTTAATGAATGAATATTAAGTTTGTCTGGAAAAATATACTGTGTGAAATGTGGTGAATGAGGAGAGATGCTATCCCTCAGGGACCAAATTATACATTTTGTCCACAGTTGTGTCCATTTTGTCTCAGCAAGAAAGCAAAGTGAATTGCATTCCGCCCAAACACAAAAAGATTCATTGGAAAGTCCAGGATGTCCTCCATTGAGGACACTGGGACTTGGTAGGCTAGCTCTAATGAGTCCAAAGAAAGAGACCAAAAACAAATGTCTACTACAGTGGACACAAAAGAATAAGTAGAGGACATGTGAAGTCATTCTGAGCATCTTCTTCTGCTTTTATTATTTTGTCTTTCAGTTGTCCCCTTTCTCTGATTAAAAAATAAAAATAAAAACAATACCTTTACTTTGACATTGTTTTTCGCTTTTTCGTCTCACCACACTACTTTTTCACTTTCTTTTACGGTCACCTTCAGTCTTCTGCAATGCACATATTAAAAACTGAATCGTCTTTTTTGAGAGGAATGCACACCCCTAATATATATACATATATATAAAAATATATACTGTACATATAAAAATCAGGCAAGTTCACACGGGGTGCGCACCCCGTTGCGTTATTGCATGTCAACTTCATCTTTCATCAGCCCTGGCCTTTCCCAAGTAGTCTGTACCCAAAGCAATCTTGGCCAGGCAAAAATATCCAGAGTGCTTCTGACATCATGGAGTTTCCACTGCGGCTGGCTTGGCTGACTTTTGAGATAGCCGCTTTGATATTTCACACCGCTGGCGCGCACGCAGGGGTTCCCCACCCGCCCACTGACCGTAGATGGGCTTTGGAGCTGCCGTTTGTGTGCAGAGGCGCCATTTGATAGCTCACTGGACTCATCCAACATTCGTGCAAGAAGCAAGAAAGTTCTACATCGGAACCTTAAAGCCATGGGCGTTTGTGGCCCATTCTTAAGGGTCAACCCCGCCTCAATTTTACGATTATTTGTTTAGATTTTACCGTGTCTTCAAAAAACGCGATAACTTTATAATAGATGGTAATTTCTTGAAACTTAATGCTTAAAAAATAATTTACAGCAAAGCACCCCACCTTAAAAAATGGTTCGGTCCACCATTACCATCCCACCTCTCTCCGACAGCTTTTTACGAATGCATCACTGCAATATGGTGCCTTCCATAGAGCATGCTTAAGGTGTCATGATGTAAATTGTAAATATTGGGCTTAAACTTGGCTGACCAAAAATCTCGTTTTAACTGGCGCAGTCCCAATTTTGAGTCTTGTGTCTCGAGTCACTACAGATTTTGGCTGCCCCAATGTTCTGTCCCGGTTTGATGTAGAGTGTGTCCCGTTTTTAGATTTTTTTTTTTTTTTTTTTTTTTTTTTTACCAACAAGCCATTTGTTTGGGCCATGCGTATGTCAATCAGTTTTCTTAGCTATTTATACGATAAACCAATTCAAAAGGAATTCAAACTGTCTACATTCTTGTTATAGCGAAATTAGAACTACTTCCTGCTTGTTTGTACAAATTTTACTACACTGGCACAACACCAAACCAATTTAAAATAAAAGTTGGACCAGTTTAGGGATGTTGAACACTGTTATGTCCTGTTAAGTGAAAAGACCACGCTGCTATAGACAAACTAATGTCAAACTTCTCTTTCAGAAATGTAGGAATGAAATTGTGTTAAAATGTTCAAAAATGATGAACCTCTAAACCTGACTGTTTAAAGCAAACATTTATTAAATTCTCTACTCTTTCCTTTTTGTCAAGTGACAGGAATGTTTAGCAGCTAACCATGCTATGGCTAGCACTAGCAGCTAATGTTAGCAATCATGACCCACTGTCTTCTTAATGTGACTTGCTGTTACTTGCTTTTCTTTTTATACTCATATTTGCTGAAATGAGATACCATGAAGTCTCATGAGGTTTTTTCGTTTATTTTTTTTGTTTTCTGAAATTGGTGGTTTTGCAATTGTACAACACTACAAACTCAACTCATGCTGACCAACTTCTTGCTATGTTTGGACTGCAACAAGAGGAAATGAAAACACTTTTTATACCCGTTAAAACTCTAAAACGAGCTATAACCACTCAGGAAGAGGAGGCAGCTGACTCTCCAGCACAGTTAGTTGCCAAAGAGTTGAGTGATACAAGTCTCCACATTTTCCAGGGGTGATACGACGCCTCTAACTTTAGTCTCTCTCTGTGCCACTCAAGGTAATCCTGTTATGATGCACTCTTGGCCTATGCGGACTGCTTAGCTTCCGCGCTCGCATCTGAGGAGCTAAAGGCTTACGTGCGCTTTTTACATACACTGGGGATGCTGCTTTAATCATATGCAAACTTCATTTAAGTACTCTGTCTACTTTGAAGTTGCACCAATGAACTTGAACCCATTCAATCTTAGACAGATTTGTATTTTTTTCATCCTTTTCCATTTTTTTCACGTGTTTGGCTAAAGGAGTGTGTAAGAATAGCTGGCACCAAATTAAAGGCCCTACTACATGAAATTTTATTCTCTTCACAATTTAATGTGTAAACTTTTGCAGGATATGTCGTGGTTATACAAAGATTACAAACCTCTGCTCCAATGCCATTTTTTGTGATATACTGCAGAAAACTAAAACCAAGATAAAGCCTTTCTAAACTTTTTTTCAACATGTGACCTTTAACCGGTTTAACATCAAAATATTCTAACAGAAGCATGTGGTCTTTGTATTTGTCTCAGCAATAGTTTGTGGTTATTGTTGCATGTGAGCAGTAACACTTGAACGTGTGTGTTTGCGTGTGTGTTCGCGCTCACGTGCTAGAGAAGGCTGAGGTGATAACAAGCACAGGCACACTTTTTTTACAGCCCAAGTGTCAATGCCGATGGATGTGACAGCGCCACCTGTCTCACACCCTCCTTTCATCAAAAAAAAAAAGTTCACAGCAGGAAGAGATTCAATTATATTACTGCATTACCATAACAACAGTAGATAATTAGAATATTTAATTTTCTGAGACATAAGCTTGATTTCTTGAAAAACATGTATGTTATTTATCATTATTGTTATTATTTCATGGCTGAAAAAGTACGTCACTGGGGCCTACATCATTGAAACTCCAAAATTGAAAGCCAAAATTGATAATGATTTTGGTCCAATTTGACCACGCCTAGTTTGTGTTGATTCATATTGTTAAATTCTCATTTCACAAATGCAGTATTAATCAAATGTGCTTTTTTAAAACAGGTGATAAAAATGAACCAATTGAGGGTCAAAAAAGGAGTAGCCCAATATTTGTGAGTTCTTTTACACCAAACAACCCCTAAACTCGCTCGTTATGAAGAAGGCACCCTAAAAAATTGGGTTGTTTTATATGAAGGAACCCAAAAAGTTGTGTCATGTTGTTCCAGATATTGGGTTGCTCCGTCATAGTTTTTGCATGTGACTTTGAATGTGCTGCAGCTCTTTACTGGTATACTCATGACAAAGATCAACATTTGAACCAGAACATTCTGGAGAGCAGGAACACATCCAACTGCATTCAAAAGCATTCATATTATTTACTGTATGTCCTCTTCCTCCCCCTCCCTCTCCTTCCTCCACTTACTGAGTCATCTGCTCTTAAATATGCGAGGCTCCATCTTCTTCCTCGCCAAGGTCCCCCCAAAGCTTCCGACACGCATCAAACAGCTCATATTCACCAGCACAGAGACTTCATCAAACAGTGTCCATCACATCAACAGCAGCAAGCGAGCTGTTTTGATCACACGCCGCCGTTATTTTCATCACACCACATATGGAAAAACATATGCAGCATTTGAATCATCCTTATGTGCAGGTTGTGGCAGCGGCAGAATGAGTTGTGATGTACGGCGGCGGCTACAACGATGGATGTCATGCCCTGCCTGGCGAGTGTCAGCCTCTTTCGTTCGCTGAGGTATTGTTCAAATTTCGCAAAAGTCAATTTCATCAAAAAAAAAAACAGGTGCTCAACATATTAGAGGGACATAGTCAACCTCTAATGTGTATGTGCTATTTAAACACAAATGGTACAGCTACACATGTAGACAGACAGAAGAATATTCACAGTTTATTAGTTATATTATTTTGCATTAAGGCTACGTTATAAAATATTTAGGTACCTTGATATCTTCCTAAAAATCCTATGGGTATGGTTAAAAGGAGACAATAAACTACACATTTACATAAGCCTTGTTTGCTAAATCTTGATTGTTAGGAACCGTAACATTGTCCATCAAGTCATTTATGCGAATGAATGAAACTGCCTTCGAAAAGTCATCCGATGGTTCTGGTCAGCCTGTATGGGACAGTTTGCTGAAAAGTGCCAACACTGGTCACAAAAATAGAGCCCACTGTACGACTGTCCCTAGCAAATATTTTTAGAATTATGTATTCAATCCATTATTCCATTTTCATTGACAAGTTGGGTCAAATTTTATTTTGCATAAGCTATTGAATATCATGCTATTCGAATAGCTTCCTAAACTGAATCAAATAATCACGTATGTATGTATGTATGTATGTATGTATATATATGTATGTGTATATATATATATATATATATATACAAATATCAAATTTACCTGATTTGGTTTATTAAAAAAAGTGACGTCAAAACCACCGTAGCTGGTTTTGTTAGCTATAATGGCACATTTGAGTGAGCCTTGTTTGTTAAATACTGATGACATTTACATCTATTCGATTGCCTTTGGAAAGTCAATTCTTGCCAGCCTATACATATGACACAATTAAATACTGCTAGCTGCTAACGCTGCTAGCATCTACTGTAGTGATCCAAGACGCTAACGCGGTGCTTCCATTAATCGCTGGCAACAGCTAGCAGAAAATAGTAATCATAATGGTTACTATTTTTTTAAACATCCTTAATTAGCACAGTTAGAAATCGAATTTGATCTCAGGGCTGAAGTTGTCAAGTCAGCCGATAAGCTGCGACACGTATACCTTCAAAATAAAAGTGAAGCAAAAGTGAATGAGCGAATTCTCTTCACTGTGGACAAATTGCACCCTTGTGCCGCAATTACTCAGCGAACGTGATTACCCGCCTCGGAAAAACTGTTTACGTACGCAGTTGAAAGTCAGAAGCGTCCGTGATGGAGTCGACGCCTAAGTGGCTCTCAGCGCCAAATCGCCGTCAGTGGCACTTCACATCCACTCGGCTGACTTGCGTGAGGCAGCCCGCCGCTAATCACCGCGGCAACACCTTTTCCCACGCTTGACCTTGACGCCATACGCGGGAACGCCGGCATCAGCTGAAAAGCGCTCGTTGACCCGCCCGCGCGCGGCCAATTGGCGGCCGCGTTGGGCGCGTCGCCGCGTTAGTCCCAGCAGAAAGTTGAAAGTTCACTTACGTTTTGCTGACTGGAGTACGCCAGCTGAATATGTAATTGCGGTAAAAGCAACAGTGCAAAAAAGGTCACAGTGGAGTGGATCATTTTATTGGAGGCTTCTACCACGGAGAGTTCAGCTAATATTTATTCATAGTATATAAATCAAGAAGATGATGACCTTCTTGCCAGATATACTGAAAGTGTGCTACTGCATTTTTCTTGAATATTTTATAGGAGCTTTCTTAGCTCCCGGTGCAAAGTCGATTAGCGCTACAATGGTCGCTAGGCCATTTGTACATTGAGTTTTACTACTTTTTTTTTAGAGTATTTATGTATTTTTTTCCACAAAACAAAATCGGTTCCAGTAGGGGTGTCCTTTTGTGTTCTAGTTACCTTGACAAGTCTTCTGACATGAGCACGTATTGTGCATTTAAATGCAGTCAATATTTCAAACTCATACAGGATAAAAGACTATTGATACATTAAACGTTAATAATAATAATAATAATAATAATAATAATGTCATAATGTCATATAATTAACATCTTCAGGTCCCTGGGATAAAACTGCCCTAAAAATGTTCGACAAAATTACTACACTAGTTCTCAAATTAAGCCAAATTAAGCTTATATAAATGTTATTTATTAGCGTCATCACAGCCCATGTTTCAAACTCATAAAAGAATAAAATTCCATGGATGCGTTGAATATTAATAAATGAAATAATAATATAAAAAATAATGGTAATATTAGGAGAATTATACTCATCGGTAGTAATGTCAAATTATTGTTTAGGATTTTTTAAAGCTTCCGCTTCAGGTCTCTGGAATAAACTTGCCCAAAAAATGCTACACAAAATGAGAAAATTGCTCCTCAAGTCAATGAAAATATCTCTGCAAAAATGATACATTTTTTGCCTTGACATTTATTGATACATTTATTGATATTGTGGAGTGTTTTATTTTTATGCAGTATAATTCCAAGTAACTGAAGTAGAATTTTTTTATCAATAGAAATAATGATATTATTCACAAGTCATTACTATTGATAAAAAAAAATGCTACTTCAGTTACTTGGAATTATACTGCATAAAAATCAAACACCCCACAATATTTTAAAATTGCTCCTCATATTAAGTCAATGGTTTTATATATATGTATCCTTTACATTTATTCTCAACAAAACCACTACTGTGGAAAAGTATTCTAAAATGTATACTAGCCGCTGGGTTGGTAAACAAATTTATTGGAGGAGTACTCAATTCCATCTTCCTTTTCTTTGAGCAGCTCCAGGCAACTAGACATGTGATTGTCTTCTTCTTGGCTGTTGATAAAATGTCGTGCATGTTTTTGTTGGATTACGCAGCTCCACTGGATGTGCTCCGCAGTCACGATTTGCGGCAATGCCGTCTTTGGGTTCAAGCGCTTTGATTTTATTTTTTAATAAGTGAAACTGACACACATAAGAGACACTAAGTGGGAGACGGAGGAGGAGGGAAGCAAACGGGGGAGGAAAATTTCCCTGCGTGGTGGCGGGAGTTTAGAAGAAAAAAGGGGGGAGTCTCAACATCAGCGAGCGGCGAGAGAAAGAGGAGAAAAAGCGTGACGGCGCAGAAAAAGATCGGAAAGGACGGCGACAGCAGCCTAATGAGCGGCTCGTCCACGTGAGCGCCGCGCTCAAGTAACGGCCGCTTTTCATTTCAATCCTGCTTCCAACATTTTTGCCAGCAGAAGCACTCTGCTTCCATCACCTGATTTGCATCTCACGCTTTCCACAAGATAAGCGCAAAACATCGCGCTCGCTTTCCTGAGCTAAAATCCTCTGCAAGGACAAACCAGCCCAGCTAGCTAAAGCTAGCTCACCTTCGAGGTGAAGCTGCGCCGAGGTGTGAAATTTATCCCGCAGCCTAACTGTGAATCACTCTTGCTGTTGCTATGGAAACTATTATCGGATATCATCAACCCTTTTAATTGCAAACTTTTTTGGGTGGGGTGCCAAGCTCATTTTAGCTCAGGGGCCACATGGAGGTAAATCTTCTCAGGTGGGACCGACATGGTAGAAAGTCTTCCCTCATTTTCAATCAATTCAATCAATCATTTTCTTATCAATCGGGACGTAGTGTAGGAAATGTGTTTAATCAAACCTAGCCTACATTTCTTCCCCATGCCCAATGATCTCCGTAGTATGGAAGCTGAACAGGCTTTTTTTTGGCACAAATTTCATATTTTTTTTCATTTACAACACACAACATAAATGTGCCAGAGCGTGGCGAGCAGCCGCTAACTCTCCTTGAGTCTCTGCAGCCTTGAAACATAGCACCCATTTCCTGCGATGGAAGGTTCTCTTAGAGGGCCAGGTCTAGCCTGTGCTGTTCATTCCAAAAAAGACGCAGGGGATTCTCTCAGAGATGAAATCGCCCTCGGTGTAGCGGCCATCACATGTCGACCAAATCGAAACCTGTAACAACAAACTGTGGCTTTTGGTTGCATGACATCCGGGTCAGTTTTATGCATCGCTCACCTAATCATTGCTTGTCAAAATGAAGATTTGCTTTGTTTTGAAGGACAGGACCGCAAAATGAGCTCAAAATAGGATATATTTAATGATATAATGTTATGGTATGGATTTATGTTTAATTAATAATGACAGCAGCATTACCGGTATACAACTGTTGTAAGTAGAGTATAGAAAGGTAAAAAGTTAAGCAATTGGTAAATATTGGTCATTTGAATGATTGTTTTTTTTTTTTTACCTATGTTTGAAGGAGAATTGCCACCCGTTTCATCAGGTTGGCCCTTGTCAATACTATAGAAAAATGTAATATAACAGCAGATAGCTATCCCACTTCTGTCAGCTGCAGCAATGTTTTCACTTCTGCTATGATACAGATATTGCCGCCCGGAGTACTGTCTGATATTAATAAGTATTGATCCGATAAGATACCAGCATTGATGATACATGCCTTTATTTATTTTTTGGTATCATATGATACTATACAAACAAACTATGCAAATTTGGCTCACATCAATTCAACCTCAAACAAAAGACTGCAAATGAACAAACTATAGGAGCCTGAGAAATAAGTCAATAAAAACAAAGTCATTTAAATGTCACTCGTTTCAGAACTAGACATGCTGCTTCAGCTGTAATTTGCCCGTGACCCAATATATTTGTCCCACACCAGCAAAGGGTCACTGCTGCCTTGTTAAGTGCGCTGTCGTCACCCGCAAGACATAATGGTGTCATGACACCATGGCGAGGTGAGCCGGTGTAACGCAGAGAGAGAGAGCGCGAGCGAACGAGGGAAATGCGTTCATCGACATTGATTGCTTGTCTCGGGCTCGTGCAGTGGACAGTCCTCGAAAACTTGGACCTGAGCCCAGGGGAACATTTCTATTCCGCAGTCACACTAAGTCAAAGCTGTTTCATTAAGGAGCTTCGACTCATTTCTGAGGTCACCTTTGCGAAATCCTTCCTTATGACCCAATACTTGTCATTACAATCACAGTAAAAGCCTTAACCTAGAAACACACATTTAGCAAAGTCAAAGTGTGTGTGAGAGTCACAAAGTAGCCTGCCATCAGTCCAGACTTATCACCTAATGAAATTGTGTAGCGCACTGTACAGATAAAAAAAACGGATTATTTTGATGACTCACAGATAAATCAGATTTAAAAAAAAAAATGGTTTTAATTTGTATCCCTTTATTTGAAAAAAGGGCATTATTTCAAATTGACAGTGCAGAACATAAACAAGCATGATTCAGTCACTGATTTGATTCAAAACATATCTGGAAATAGGCCAAACTGCTTTGTTGCAATTGAAAATGAAGATAATCATGGGAAATGGACTTTCACTTATATAGCGCTTTTCTAAGTGCTTGACACTAACTAGTCATTTACCTGCTGATGACGCAACATCGGGAACAACTGGGGGTTCAGTGTCTTGCTCAAGGACACTACAACATGGTCTTGATGGTCTGGGGATCGAACTCACAGCCTCTCAGCTGGGAGACGACCACTCTACCCCACCGAGTCATGCCGCCCCAGACAACCAGTCTACTTTTGTGATGGGCTGAAAAAGTGGAATCGAACATCCCTAAAATTGATTAATTACTTTTACTGAAAATCCCTAAAATGAATCCATTTTTTTTTTTTTTTTACTGATGTTGGGTATCACTTTTTCAGACTGATACAATATCAGTATTTAATTCTTGCGTTCACAAATACCAATAAGACTAGTACTTTTGATCCACAAAATTTGCCCTCGAAAAACACAATGACATCATTTTTAAGACAGGCATACCAACTGTATATTTTCCCCAAAAACATTTTCCTTTAAAGTTTAATGAAAAGGGAATTTTCTATTCTGTCATTTCCGCTTTGTGAACATAAAACTGCTTTAATAAAACAATTGGTATCACTTCCAGTACTGATACCCTGAAACTTGGCCAGGTATCAGCCTGATACCGATATTTGGTATCGGTACTCACCTATCCCAAATGAATTTGCTTTGCTTTAGTTTCTCAACCATTTTTTGCTTTTATGTACCTTTTACGCAACTTGATTGGGCTTGGCTTGGTATTATGCGACACACGACGTCCATTTTTTATTGTATTTTTTTCCCAAGACTCCACGTCTGGACAAGCTGTCCCTATTTCAATGCTGTTTGAACCTTTTGTACTAGGATAAAATGGATTACCTCAATCCACTTAAATCTCTTCGCGTCTCGTTTCACACATCTGTTTGCACTCTCCTCTACACGTATCTGGTAATAATATTCATGATTGTTATTTTTAATCATACAGAATATTAAATTTGCTATTATACAGTATCTTTTTGTGCATTAAAGATGCTTGTTGAGCTTTTGTTTGTTTAGCATTTTGATACTAATTTGCTGCTGTGTATGAAAGGAAAAGAAAGAAGGGACGAGTGCAGCGTTATAATCATCCCCTTGGGCGGAGTCTGTGAATCAGTTAAAGCGTAATTAATATTAACAGCAGAAGTCTATTTTTACATCAGCACTTTTGTAGTTTTTTTCTCTTTTTTTTTTTTATCCCCTGCATGTGCGGTTGCTCCTCCAAACTGCCTGTATGTGCGCACTCACTTGCAATTGTGTATGCAACCGTGGGCGCGTGCTTCAGTGTATATTTTGTGAGATGGGGTGTGGGTGGGAGTTGGCACGAGTGAGAAGTCCTCCCTCCCTCCCTCCCTCCTTGCCTCCCGCAGCTCCAGCCAGAGAAAAGTAGAGCAGTGGAGCACACGTGAGGCGGCGAGAGCGTGGATTATTGCGCTCGGCTCCGCGCGTGCGCACACAACCGAGGGAGGGATCAAAGACTGCTGGGGCAATATGTTCACACTGACACACCATCTTTTTATATGTTTCTGTTTACTTCACGCCGACTCAAAAGAAATGGAGACACGTTTCTAATAAATGCAAAGACCGCTCTTGTGAAAATATATCACACTTGAATATGAGGCAATGGCGTCGTTATTGCAAATCAGAAAGACTTTCTTTGCGTTTTAAGTTTTGCCTATGATAAAGAAATTATCTTAATTGACTCACTTGTTAGTAGGAATCTCTAAGAATCTGTTCCGGGGACCCTTGTTTATTTCCGAGTAAAATTTCCCTTTGGTAAATTGCTTTGCATGTCAGGTAACAGAGAGATTAAGGAGGATGTGGAGATTGTGCTGCCAAGTGCGAGTAAACATTCATATCAAGGCACAAAGAAAAAATGCAGAGCAGTTTTGTGAATCATTGACCTAATTTGAAGAGCAATTTCTGAATATTGTGAAGCATTTCGGTTTGCTTTACAGGTTAAACCTAGTGACCCGAAGAAGCAGTTTTTATGAGGTTTTGCAGGTTAATCCTAAGGAGCTGAAGCAGAGATTTTTAATCAAACAATAAGACATTAACAATTATTGTTTATACAGTAATTGAGTATAAAAGAGAGCAACTCAGTTGACTCACTTTTTGTGGGAATTGCCTAGAAGCCCTTTTGGGAGGCCCCTGTAATTTTTCCCCCATGGTAAATGACTTTGCGAAAAAACGTGCTGTGCAGTTTTGTGAATCATTTGCTTGATTTATGGAGCAATTTTCTATATTTGTGGAGCATTTTTAAAATGTTGTTTTCCAGGTAAACCCAAGGACCTGAAACAGAGATTTTGAATCAAACAATTATAGTAAGACCAATCAACAATGATGATCGTGTTATTATTACTACAGTATCAATAATTAAGCATAAAAGTACAAAAAAATGTGACTCACTCATTAGTGGGAATGTCTAAGACTCCAATTCAGGAGCCTTGAATTCTAAGCAATTTTTCCCAACGGTAAATTAATTTGAACCAAGGTTGAATTAGGGGAGTCATAGGACTAAGTAAATAACATTCATAATAAGACTTGAAAAAAAAAAATCTAGAGTAGTTTTGTGAATAACTGACTTATTTTGAGGAGCAATTTTCTAATTTTGTGGACCATTCTTTTAATATTGTTTTGCAGGTTAATCCCAGCGACCTGAAGCAAACAATATGACACTATTACCAAAGAATATGATAATGCAGGATAAAACAATATAACACGTTGTATGTATGTAAAGAAAAAACAAAAAAGGCTGCAGCCTGAATCTTTTGATGCTTAGTGAACTGAATTGCTGTTTCCCTTCTGCTCCAGCGTCTCTCCTCGATCACGCTTGTTAATCCATGCTCCATCCCAGCTGTGAACAGGGAAGCCCCCTTGAGCCAGATACAATCCCTCCATTTTCATTTTTCTGTGCGCATAGTCTGAAACTCCTTGAGACTAATGGCGGCGCGGGGGAAAAAAGCGTAAAAGCCCGTGAAGCGAGATATAACTTGGCCAACACGGGTCGGCAGATGCGGCGTGCTGATATTAGAGCTCGTAAATGTGACGACGTGCTTTAATGCACATGTCTCATGCATTAACGTGCATTTGATGCGCTCACGTTTACCACACACTTGTGCCCCGCCACTTCGGGACACTCTTTAGGTCACTCTGCATGTGCGGATTTACAGTAAGTGAGGAGATTAGTTTGATTTTTAGTCAATAATAATTTGTAGTGGAGCTGGGCATTTTCCTTTTTTTTTTGTGCTGGTACGTTATTTATAGTCCTGAATGTTAATGACTGAAGTAGAATGACTTACGGCACTTCTTCTCGTTGCCAAAATTCGCTCGCCGCCCCTCAAAGCCAAAGCTAAAGTTTAAATGCTTCCCTTCCTTTTAGTCACTCAATCATCCCAATAAGATGGGCAAAGCTGTGTCAAAACATACGAAAATAACACTACAATGCCTAGCGTGCATGCAGCAATATACACTCTGTACGCTGGCTAAAGAAGTTCCCAAGCAGTGGACTGCAATAAGCAGTTGTGTCCACTAGGAAGCATCATTGTGTCTCAGACAGCTTTCAACCCATCCATCCATCCATCCATCCATCCATCCATCCATCCACTGCATTTACAGTGATGGTTACATAAAACAAAATCCATATATCCATTGTCCATATTACTACATATGATCTGTCACATACACTACAAGTAAAGAGCAAGGTTTTGTTGAAATAAAATAACAATTTTTCTTGCATTGCCTAGCTAAGAGATTGGGATGTGCATTTAAACAGGGGTGTGTAGACTTTTTATAGCCGCTGTACCGGAGTTTCAAAGTTGGTATGTTTACTCCTTAATCTTTAAAAGTCAAATTTTCCTACTCAATTGGCAGATGATTTTGCTTAATTTACGTGAAATATAGCTGATCTAATAACTTTTTCCAAAATGTACACTGTAAAAAGTGTAAACATCCTCTAGCAAAGTTAGCGTATCAGTTTATCTACGTTCCCTTTCTAGACTGACCATCTGGGCATAATTTCCAATAGTGATAATAGCCCACCGCAAATTCCAAACAAGAAGGACAATTTTTCTTCTATGATATCATCAGACATTTATAATACAGGAGTGGGGGTGGGAGCATGGGGGGGATAAATCCAATGGCCCACCGTTATGTCAGAGCGCTGTTTTTTTTTTTTTTTTTTTTTTTAATGAAATTGGATGAGAGTTTTCTGGCCGGCTGGCATGCGTGCTTGCTTGTTGATCTTTTAATGTGCAAAGCGCAACACAATAAGTTTGCCATAAATGCACATAAATTTTAATGCAGGAAAATCAGATCATTTCATTGAGCAGATTTGAGACATTGATGTATGGCTGCCTATGAAACTGTTTATTGTCTCATATCACAAAAGCAGTCGTTTTGTTTCATATGAAAAATATATTTACTGCCACAATACTGATGTATTTACTGTATTTTTGTACACAGCACAAATTATTGCTAGCTAAAGCTCCTTTGAGTTATAAGCACACATGTGACCCACCCCCACACTAATACCCAATCTTACGATATTGTAATCTCCGTCCACACTTTTTTCTGCATTTTTATTTTGGAGCAAAATACTAAGTCAAATGACCACTATATTTGTCGTGAAGTGGTATTTTAATAAAGTGACTGAGGAAAACATATTATTATAGTATGAGATAGAGACACCTTATCCATTTGTGTCCACTGTTGTCCCCACTGTTGTGTCCAGTTTGTCTATGCGGGACAGCAAAGACACTTTGACTTAGTAGGGTAGCTCCAATGAGTCAACAGCTATAGACCAAAAGCTAATGTCCAATACGGTGGACAGAAATGAATAGGCTGGCTCTCAGGAGGATATCCGTAAAAAAATAACTGCAACTCATGAGTTGAGTTGTGAACTGTTCACCTCATTCAAAAAATAAAATGAAAAAACCCTAAAAAATGTGGTTGCACAGGTGACCCCAAATAAAGTTCAGATGTTCTAGCAAGCTTTTTAGCAAAGTTGATTTTTCCCTGTCCAGAGGAAGACAAGTTTTTGTCTTCCAGGCTTATTGGTACAGGATTCGGTAGTGATGGTAAAATGAAACCTCATGAAGCACTTGTGATAATATTTTACTCCTCCAGAGGGCAATCTTTGTTTAAAGATGCATTGGATTTTTTATCCTCTTCCAATGCCTCTTCAAACAAAAAGTGCCATCTGAAGGAGCAAAAAAGTATCACAGGAGCACTTGAGCAATTTTGAAGCTTCATGCTTCAATTTTTTCAAGACCAGTTTCATCAACAGTCATCGTAAGGCATCTTTATCTTGAGCTGTTTAGAACCAGTGTAGTCATATTTCCAAGTGCCACCTGGAAGTAAATCCACTTCCTAGCTGCAGGGGGAGCCCAAGGGCACATTGTCAATAAATCCTGAAGTGCTTGAAGCGAATGTTGGCTGAGGTCCAGAAAAGACCAAGCCCATGCCATATTAAATGACCAATATGACCTTCCCACTCGGAGCTAATGGAAGCCGGTCCCGCTCGGGTCAATTTGCTGCTTAAAGGAGTGGACGGGCCAAGGCCAAGCCCGCTGATTTGGAGCCTCCCGCCACAATTAGACCCCTTTTCTGCAGGTACGAGCGGATCATGTCACCTGTCATCTCTCATCGCAGCTAAACCAGTTTTCCACCACACATGCCCTACTTGCACTGCTTCTTGACCTTTTTTTCAACTATGTACCTCATAAAATATTTTTAGCCACATATCCTTTAACTAGAGCAAAGCATTATTGCATTGCTATCCATGTCCGACTTATTAAAATTTGGAACTGCATTTTAGTGGTATTCACTACTTGGGCCCAACTGATTCGCAGATTCCGATCACGTGATTGGAATCGGAGGGAGAACATTGTGGTCAGGAAAATTTCTTTTTATTTTATCTATTGATTTTTTTTTTTTTTTTTTTAAAGAGCTAAAAACGTCCACAATATTGCTCCAAAAAAGTGCATTTATTTTTAAGATTCCAGACATTTAATCCCAGGTAACTCTTTTTTTTTTTTTCCCCTCAAATGATTGGCTACATTGATAAGTTTGGTACTTAATTAGCTAAAGTATTGATTACTTTAACACCTCAAGTATCAAAAAGAATCAGTTACCTTTGGTAGTTACGTACTAAAGTAATTGATTACTTTAGGTAATAGTAACCAGTTACTTTAGTCCTTTCATACATAATTACTGTAGTCCTTTAGTTCCTACATTGATGACTTTTGTATTTAATTAAGTAAAGTATCAATACCTTAAGTATCTAAAGTAATTCATTACACTAGCACTTATTTACCCAAAGTAAGTGATTACTTTGAAACTTTAAATTCGATTAGAAATGAAATGGCAAAAGTAATTGATTACCATCGTACTCAATTACCTAAAGTATTTAGTTGAGTTCTTAACGCGTTCTTTCGCAGAGATTTGAAGCAAACACTTGGAAAAAAAAGAGTAAACAAGTACCTGGAATTGAATGTTAAAAAGTAAAATTGCGATTTTGGGATTGAATGAGTTAACTGCAAGCGAATTAGCTTAATTTTTACTACATCTCCTAATTTGCATGCACCGCCTCCGCGCTTACATTCTCTCGTGTATTAGAAGTAGCAATGGAAAGACGAGGCCACGTGATCCTATTATTTTCACCTCCAATCCATCAAAGCCAAGCAGGAAAGCCGCTGATGTATTTTTATGTCTCCTGAATAGATTAACCCCGTTGAAAGTGCTCAATAATCTGCCGCGAAACCTTCACCGCCACCCAACATCCCGGAGAGCCTTCGTACACCCGTACGTATTTTCTCTTGGCGTTTCTGACATCCTTGGCTATTTTTTCATTTCCATTTGGTTTTTTAAGTATAAATCCATCATCTTTTGGTATTGTCCCGACCTTCTGTCAAGCACCCCGCTCTCGTCTTGTAATCTTTAGCCGTCTCGCGCCGCATCTCGCCAGATGTGCAGAGGGGATTCCGCCGCGGAACATCTGGGCCCCCCGGCCCAGGCCATGCATCCACAATAAACATGCTTCTCACAAGCATACAGGACATGAAGAAAATAAATAAATAAAGGAATAACAGATGTGAGTGTCAAGCCTTCACAGGTTATTTAGCATAAAAATCTGATATTGAATTAGCTAGAGTAATCAATTACTTTAGTACTTTATTCATTGCGTAACATCTACGAATGAAAGAAATGAAAGCGTTTCCGCTTCAGATGATTGGAACAAATCTACAGCTACGATCCATAGTAGCACAAAGTTCTTTTTCAGAGGGGATCAAGGCCATAAAACTGACGTCATCCTGTGAGGTGACAATGTCAGCCAGAAATTTGAACAAGGACAGACCGAACAAACGATGTTACTTTTAGAGCCAATGACGTATCCGCATCTTTTCTTAGACTTCTGCGCTGCATTGATAGCAAACATTTTTCCTTATGTTAAATGTGTGTGTATGTATTGTGTGTGTACTCGTGTGCGTGTGTATGTGTGAAGCGTGGGCCTGCCAAGGCCTGCTGCTGACAGCTGCTAGCTGCTACTCTGTTGGAAAGTGTCACTTAAATAAATGGCTAGCTTGTCAAGATGTAGCGCTTGTGATGCCCAGTCGTTTGACCCAGCGGACCAACAAATCTGCACCGCAGTGCTTCAGCCTTCACTCGAAAATTCTGTGGTCAGGAAACCAAACTGTCATCAAGATCCACAAAACAATCTTGATTACCCAAAGCAATTAGCCAAATAATTTGAAAAAAAACAAAAAAAACACCCAGGATGGAATGGCTTGACTCTTAAAAAAAACATGAAAAAATGTAATTGATTACTTTAGTACTTAATATATTTATATATTTTTTTTAAGAATACAAGCATTGAATGTCTTGATTGATTGAAAAAAAAAATATAGAAATGTGTTTTGGAGATTTTGAATGAGTTAATTACCGAAAGTGGTAATTGATTTTTGTAGTATTTAATTCATTTATCCAAATAATTGGAAAATTATTGAATGCCATTCTGCTTAAAAAACACCAAAAAAACGTAAAACTATGTCTCTGGCAGTTAATTACCAAAAGTAATCGATTAATTTATTGTTGCCCTGTACTTGTGCAGATGTAATGCTAATAAAGTGCATCTTGATCTTTTTCTTTGAACTTAATTCATCAAGCTAAACAATAGGAACATTTTGAAAAAAAAATGTAAAAAATCCACCCGTAAAAGTCCACCAAAAAGGCAGTGAAACCCAAGATTTGTCCCTACTTTGTTCCAAAAACCAAGTGCGCACACACCCCCTCATCCACACACACTCTCTCTCTCTCTCACACACATGTGAATGTTTGCTGTCAGGGCAGCCTTGCTGGCAGTTATGCAATGTTTGCCGTACGTCGCCATCAGACGAGTGAGACGCATGCCAACGAGGTAAAATGTCCCCGGACTTGTTTGGACACCATTGGGACAGAGCGCCCGCCATCGGCGACTATTATCCCGTCAGTCACAAACGCAAGTATATTAGCGCTCGATACGATTGAGGCGTAAACGCCGCCGCGCTTCCATTTGGCTCGGCGAGCCGGCCGACTACCGAGTCTCTTCCAGGCCCTGTTTCCATAGTAACGGGTTACCATAGAAACTGGGTGACAGTGCGGCGTATCCTGTCTTCTTAATGCGGACGGGAGGTGTTTAAAGGAGGGAAAGTTTCCTTTTTTAGTCGCTGTGTTTGCCCAGGTGATGACTCGATGAGATGTTATATGTTTTAATTCGCGTGCGTGGAGATGCGTCACGTTTAATGAGGCAAGTCACGATAATAGAACGTCTTATCGCCTTTGAATTAAACTTTCAGCTCTCAACATATAGTTAAGGAGTTTAGAAATACACTATATAGTTATGGGCCAATAGAATGGGACCACTTGGTGACATTTTGGATTTTTGACAGTTTTTTCATTCGTCGAAAGTTTTGATTTTGTTTCCGTTCGTCACACAAAGAGAAACGCGATTTTTTTCACCAAATTATGGAACGACAGAGCTCTGGGGAGAAAAAAACAAACAAACATAAAATAAACAAATAGAATGGAACCATTACGTTCCATTTTTTTTTTTTTTTTACGAATATTTGAACCCCATTGCTACAGGAACTCCCATTTTGAGAAAAAGCTAAACATACAAAAAGAATGGGACCTCGAGGGGAAGTTTTCAACTTTCTGCTTTTTTTTTCTTCTTTTTTTCATCCGTTGCACATCGAAAAACATGGTGCCAACAACCTGCAGTCAAAATCTCGTTTTGTTTTTTTCCACAAATTTTTGAAGTCCATACCTCTGGGAACCTCCAGTTTTAGAAACACGCAAAACAAACAAATAGAATTAGACCACTTGGTAAAATTTTCATTATTTGTGATCTTTTCTTTCCGTGGACACAGAGACACAACGTGCCGAAAATGTGAGCTCAAAATTTTGTTTTGTCTTTTCTCTACAAATGTTTGAACTCCACAGCTCCGAGAACCCCCATTTTCAGAATAGAATAGAATAGAATAGAATAGAATAGAATTGTGCTTGCTTGGTAAAAGTTCTTTGTGTTATTTATTTGTTATACATGTAGAAACAATATGCCCGAGGTCGAAATCTTTTTTTTTTCTTTCTTCTTTTTCCCAAATTTTGCTTGGAAACCCACCGTTTCATTTTGAAAAAAACCTAAAACTAACTTTTGCAGCAAATTAGTCTATTTTATTCTGTACTTTAAAACTGTGAATTTCATTGAAAATAGCGTGAAAAATGAACCAAAAATGCTTCACTCTTCTCAATATCGCTTCTTGGTTTTTCATCTTTGTCTTGCGCTCCTTTAAAGTTTGCATTTTCACCACATACCCATTTATATTTTCTATTGGTATTATGTATAAAGCTTTGAAATATATATGAATGATAAAATACAATATATCCTCCTGAGAGTCATCTTATTCATTTGTGTCCACTCTTGTCCATTTTGTCTTGGCAAGACAGCAAAATGAAACACATGAGACATTATTGGAAAGGCTAAGATGTCATCAACTGAGGACACTAGGACTCATTTGGATAGTTCCAATGATCTAAAAAATAAAGACCAAAACCAAATGTCTACTACTGTGGACACAAATCAATAGGCTTGCTCTCACTTTTGATTTCAAAACTATTTTTCCTTAAGGGTGCGGTTGCGTATTCGTAATGATATGATGAATTGTATATGATTTTACCCGTCATAACTGTCACCCCAGGCAAACCATAACTACCATGTGGCCTGTGATGAAAATGAGTTTTGTCACCCCCCTTATAGGCGTCATAATTTATTTCCTCCCAAGTTGCAATTTGGCGTCCCTTTCGGCCACGAGTGCTCAAAATAACGGCGCGTGGAGATAAAAGCTCTTTTTTTTTTGTTGCCTTCAGTCTCGGAAAGCAGAAAAAGATAACAAGGGTCCTCACGTGCACAGTGAGGGAGGTTGGAGGGGGAGGACGCGAGGACTCCGACACGGTTAGACCCGGAGTACTCTAAATGCTCCTCTGTTGATACAAATCTGGGGCACATATTGTGAGAAAAGCCTGACACTGAGTGGTCGTGTTTGCCCCGGATCACACTGTTGCATCGCAACAGGATAATGGGAGCAGAAAAAAAAGCGACGGGTTGAATTTTCACACACATCACAGCTTATTTGAATCCAAATGCTCCTGCAGTCATCGATGAGCTCATGCGAATGAATACAGGCGAGCAGAAGGTGCCAAACAGCTGCTGCTGAGGTGCTACTAAAATGCTTTTTTTTTTTTAATGTGTTTAAATAAACTCCAATCATTTCTTCTTGTTGCATTCAAAACACAATTTACTGGGACAGAGGGACAAATGTCCACACTGCAAATTCTAAAAATCCATTCCAGCCAACCCCCCTCGCCCCCTGCAAAAAATACCTGTGAGTATATATTAGTCTAGTCTACATGTGTTGCTCCACCATTTGTTTTCGAATAACCCTAGGTTAAAACAATAGTTCCCAACCTTTTTTGTGCAGCGATCCATTATAGAGATTAAATTGCCTCCCGGTTACAGTTTTTCAATAAATACACTTACACTTAACATGCAAATTTTATTCCCGAAGAATTAACAAAAACATTTACAAGAAACACCTCCAGTAATTACTGCACTGGTTAATTTTGATGTTGAAAAATTACAGTGACAAGAGTTCATAACCCCACATCCAATTTGTCCCATTTGTCAAATAGGGTGAAAGGGATATAACACAATACCACAACTAGCCTATATGTTAGCCTATCTATGGGATTTTGCATTGATTATTAGCATTAAGCTAAACTGGCAAAGCAATGTGATTGGTACTTAAATCTAACGAGTATGATAATGTATTTGTACTTAGTTGCTTCCCACCACTGAAGGGAAGAATCCCCCCGAAATTATACCATGAATCTACATGTGTTGCGCCACCATTTGAGTTCAAATATCCACTTCTTGAAGGGATACAACACTGCAACACCGTTGCTGGCCTATATGTCAGCCTGTCCGTGGCACTTGTCTCTTAGTATTAAGCTAAACTGACAAAGCAATGTAGTTGGTACCTGGAAATTTATTTAAGTGCTTTAACAAAGCATTTGTACTTGGTTACTCCCCACCACTGTGAAGTGAACTAGGTGAGGTGAACTTGCTTACCTTGTGGCACAGCATGTCTCTTTTGTTCCAGAATGCACACTGCAAAAAATAGCTCCCAAATAGCAGGCCGCTCCTATTTAAGACAAGTGTTTGCTGAATTGCTTGTGACAGTTGTGGATTGGGCTTTGCGGCGCACAGCGGTGGGTCTTTGACTTGACCATTTAACACAATGGGCCACAGACATGTTAAAAAGAGAATTGTAAAAAGTACGGTATAGGTTTTTTCCCATTTTGATGTTGGAGAAGTACTGTCAGCAACGCTTGTCATTTCTCTCCATAGAAGAATGATACGCATGTGAGTTTGATGTCACCTCTGTAGGGCGGAAAAAAAAAGACTTCAGTGCCTGCTTTTATTGAAGGAGAACACTTGTGCATGATGCGCGCTTGAACTAAAGCTAGATATCCCCTACTGTACAACACAATCTATTTTAGTCAGCTCCGTCTGAATTTGCCTTCATTTCCCCGATCCATTTTGGACAATTGTCTACTTTCAAGCTCTTGGGAGCAATTTAGGGAAGTGCATTCCCATTTGACAAAGCGCGCGTGCTCGGACGAGATTGGCGCCGCACAACTTGAGAGCCCTGACCTCAATCGGCTTCGGTATTCGGGAACCTCTCACCAAAGAGGATGAACTTTGTGTGACAGCTGCGAATGTTCTGCCAACAAGTCACAATGATGGTGCATTTTTACAAAGGTGTCATGGAGTCTCTCCTCACCCCGTCTGTCACCATCTGCTGCACTGCAGCCAAGGACAAGGGCAGGCTCCAGTGCATCACTCACTCTGTACACCCACATTTTTTCTGGGGGAGGCGGGGTGTAAAATGTAGGATGCTGTAAACACCAGCTGCTGCCCCTGAGGTTCTCAAATGAGGGGGTACGAATACCGCTGGGGCTACGTGAGAGCACTTCAGGTGGTATGTGAGCATCTTTAATATCAGTAAATCTAATTGTATGCTTTCAAATGCCATTACAGGAACATTACATTTTTGTTAGTGCTGCAATATTTATTTGTGATGCAGTTTTCAAGCGTCAACATATTTAATTAATTTGATTTTTAATGTTTCGAAAGCAATTAAAAATAAAAGAAACGTCCACTGCATTTACATGCATTAGACTTGTGTGACAGAAACAGTTTTCTTTCAAAGTAAGAGCAAACTAATTGCAACATTATTGCTAAAATTGTTGCTGAATTGTTATTTTGACTTCATTGCAAAATGCTGCATGCCTTTATTTTGTTGTTTGGGATGAATGCAGTCAGTAGAGATGCAATTTTCATTAGTGAAGCAGTTTTCAAGTCGCAGTAAATTCCTTTTATTTTATTTTAAACATGGTTTTTAACACAACTTAAAACAAATGCTCATATCCAACTGGATTTACATAGATTAAACATAAGTGACACGCACAGCTTTCTTTTCAAATTGAGAGTAAATTAATTGGAACATGAAGCATTCCTTCATATTGTGGAGTTATATATAAATATAGTGTGCATAGTGGTGATTCAATTTTACTTAGTGATGCAAGTTACAGGGATCAGCAAATTTTAGTTGGTTTTTAATGTTGTGTTTTTATGCATCTTAAAATAAATTACATTTCCATGTCTATGTTTACATACATTAGATGTTAGTGACTGAACCTGTTTTCTTTTCAAATCAAGAGCAAACTAATTGGTACAAGAACCAACTTAATTCCTATACTGGTTTCCTTTGCAAATCTTTGCATGACTCTTATTTGGTTGAGTTTTGTATGAACTTGGAGTCATTAGTGACACAATTGTCATTCCTGGTGTTATTTTCAGGTATCAGCAAATTCATTTTCTTTTTAATATTGTTTTGAACACAAATCAAAACAATTTCCCATCATGTAATTGAGATTGGGACATCCCTTATATTTACATCTATTTATCACGAGCATGAAAATAATGAACGTACAGCTGAAAAAGTGAAAACTGCATGATTTGGAAAACTGTCTATTTACCAGAAAAAAAAAAAAAAACATGCGGCGGATGCCATGTCGCTACCAGCTGACACTACGGGAGCTTTGACGGTCGACGCAAATATTGAATTGCGGGATCAGCGGCTTGAACAATAAACTGAAAGCGAGGGGAGTTGCAGAGCCGAGTGACATTTCTTTCGCGGCTCACCATTGCTGCCAATCAGACGTTGTAATTGTAGCTTTGACTTTAGCCGCCACACGTCGTAAGCCGTAACTTGAAAAGGAGCGCCATGATTACTGTCATGTCTGGACTGAAAGTCTTTTTATCCCCACCGCATTTTTCTACCTCCCTCATCGCCGCTTCCGTCGCTTGTTCTTCGAGAGTTGCGATCAAGCAGCCCGACACTTAAACTGGTCTCACTGTATCATGAGACGTTTTATCCAGTTTCCTCCTAATGGGTATTGATCTGTTTTTGTGTGAGGAAAAACGCCTATGTTCCAAATGCACGGTTCAGGGATTATCTTTTCAGAAAAAAGAGGATATTTTACTGTCATGTAAAAGCATTAATTTATGAGGTCAGAAGCATGTTTTTTTTTTTTTTTTTTCCTCAGATTAATGTGTGTTCCCAAAAGTATAAAATCCTATGAAGCCCCTCTGGTGCCAGGTTATAAGAAAAAATGTATAGAAACCGATAAAACAGATTATTGAACTCAGGGTACAGTTTAGTAAACTGAGGGTACAGATTAGTAAATTGAGAGAAAATATTTGTACATTGGGGGAACAAATGAGTAAACTGAGGGTAGTTTATGAAATTGAGGAAACAGATTAGTAAACTGAAGGTACAGTTTAGTAAATTGAGGGATCTGATTTATAAATTGAGGATACAGTGTTGTAAACTAATTAAATTGTGATCATTTTGCATTAATTTTCTATATTGTAATCCATCTATGCAGCCCTTGTCCTTCTCAACCCATCCCTTAGGGGTGTTGACGCAGAAAAGTGTGAGCTGGAACTTTCTCCTAGCTGTTGGATTAGATCAGAGGTGCCTGACTATCTTCCGTTGGGCTTTTTGTTAAGTCTTGTATTGTGTAATGCTTTGCTGAATAAAAAAGCAAGCGGGGGCGACTGAGCTTCGACGACTCTGAAGCGAACACGAGAGTGGAACCTTGATTGTTGTCCCTTGCTAGCAAGAAAAGTCAATCTTGGCTGGTCTGAGTTACTATTTTAGTCTACTCTGGGTTTGTCGTTTTGCACAAACAACCAAATTTTATGTACAAAACAACACAGAAATTCTACAAACTTCAGAAGATCTAACCTTTATAATCAGAAGGCAGCTTTTTAGAAGAATCAAAATTCTTAAACGGCTCAATGCAAATAACAACAACCACAGGGACAAGACCAGGTAATATCATCCTGTCAAAAACCAGGCCTTCAAAATAAATCCATTTCAATATAATAAGTTCATTACATATTATTTGGCCCTATTTTTGCTTTATTGGGCATATTTATTGAGTGTCTGTCAACCACAATGCAGCCCAAAGAAGTGTAGCGAAACCATTTTTTTTTTTTTTATGCTTAATACTTTTATTTTGAAAACGCATGAAAATCCGGACAAAATTTAGGAGAAAAGGAAAGCCGAAGCCCCACTGTATTTTCTAAAGCTGCACTATTGACCAGGAAATAGTCCTTGCCTGACCTCTGCTTTTAACACGACATAGTGCTGGTTACTGACTGTACGGAACACTCGCTCAGGTCTAAATGAGTGCAGTGTGCGCTGTCCAGCAAAAAGATTGACACTAATAGGCTCTTCCTGTCCTTCATTGCGCACACACGCAAAAGGGTTTAGACAGACATCAAGTGTTTGCAGATGTGCGTTATGTAAATGTTTATCAATAGAGCACAGATTGGAGCCGACTATTAAACCTCGATGAGGGAGTTTTTTTTCTATTTTATTTGATTTTTTTTTTACATTTTTAACATCTTTTTTGCAGGTTGTTATGGAAACTGGTCCGTGGAAGTCTGCAGCATTCTTGTGCTGTACACAAGTGTTTCTGCTGCAGCTTCCCTCCCAAGCGTAAAAGTACACTTGTGCAGCGCATGAAAATCGCACCAAATCGTATGTAGAAGGTGAACCAAGCGACATTTTGTTCATTATGCTACCTATGTGAAATCTACTCTAGTGGATTTAGATTTTGTGTAATCAACGTGTTACCCTTCGCTTGAAATTTCAATCAACATCAAAATTTCAAATTGCAATTTTGGATCCTCTGAAGGTAATTTGATGACGTGAACATCATTCGACGTTTAGGTCTCGGGCAACATGCGAGTTTTGGTTTGGTTTCGAAAAGAAGCCTGAAAACCAAAGAGTAAAAGGCACTGTGTTAATCTTTTGATGCGTTGGGATTCAGTGTGACTCACTGCTTGACTGCAGGCAAGTTCTTTTTCTTTTTTTTTTTTTTTTTTTTGCAACACCAGAGGTGTATTTTGCCAGAACAATTCTGTATTGTACTCCTGCGAGGGCTTTACAATTGCAAAGTGATTGCTATCCTATCATTTTAACTGGTTATTATTGAGGTCCAGTGGGCATTTTCTTAATACTTTGTGTCAATGTCAGACCGTTCACTGACTCGTGATTCTCAAGTAAGGCAAGCTAAGAGTAGTGACGGTCCAAAAAATTGGCAAACTAAAAGTTATGTTCAAAAACATGAGCTGTATACGGCAGAGATGGAAACAAGTCTCTAAGACCAAGTCTAAGTCAAGTCCAAGTGTTTAGGTTCCAAGCCCAAGAATTATTACTATTACTATTTTAATATCTTAAAACCTTATCCCACCAAAGGGCAAGAACATGTCCAAAATTTCCTTGCACCAAGAGTGAGAATGTCTGGCAGTTGCCGGCAGCCTCACTCGACCCCCGAACAGATCAAAGCCACAACATTCGCTGAGACTCGCCAAGGTTCGCCCCTCAGTAGGATCTGCGCTTTATGGGATTTCCTTTTGTTATTATTTGCAACACTACTTTTTTATGTCCTATTGAGTAAGATTAATACACCTGACTTCAGTAAATATTTTGGTTATTCTATCCCACCCTGATGGTACTCAAGTCTTAAGTGGATGAGTCTAAGTTGAGTTGCAAGTGTAGTCCCAAAAGAAGAGTTTGAGCCAAGTGTTGAGAATTTGGTGGATGAGTCTAAGTCGGGTTGCAAGTCTATTCCCGAAAGAGGAGTTTGAGTCATGTGTTGAATATTTAGTGGACCAGTCTAAGTCTTGTTGCAACTCTAGTCCTAAAAGAAGAGTCAGACTCAATATGGAAGCATTACTGGAGCATAGTCTATACTGGACAAGTCTAGGTCAAGTTGCAACCTGTCCCAAAAGAGTCCAAGTCAAGTGCTGAGTCTTTAGTAGACGATTCTATGTGAAGTTGCAAGTCTTGTCCCAAAGGAAGTCCAAGTCAAGTGGAGAGTGTTTAGTGGATGAGTCTAAGTCAAGTAACTCCAACTCTCAAGTGTCGAGTCTTTAATGCACAAGTCAAATTCAAATTGCAAGTCTTGTCCCAAAAGAAAGAGTCTGAGTCAAGTGTCATGTGTTTAGCGGACGAGTCTAAGTCAAGTTGAAACTCTTATCCTAAAAGAAGAGTCTGAGTCAAGTGTTGAGTCATCAGTGGACCAGTCTAAGTCAAGTTGCAAGTCTAATGAGTCCAAATTGCGAGTCTCTATCGCTAGTAGGTCCTGAGTTCAGAATGAAAACTTGTATGTGCTAAAACTTGAGTAATAAACTAAGACGTTTGAAGAGAAGACTCTATGCTTCTGGAATAGGGACAATCAACACATTAGCTGCCCAGTAAATGCTAAATCAGAGGTAAACAGTTAGCATGGTTGCTGTGTCACATTTTCAAGTCCCTTCTGTGCCACAGGCCCACTGACCCATTTGGACATTGCCAGAGTACTGAGCCTGGAGCCCTCTTTTCAAACCTGTGGGAGAACCTCTTAGTAGGCAGGCACACTGGCCCATTTTTTCCTCCTCTTCCTCCATTAGAATATTCAAATCACAACACTTACTAACATTTTGACACCTTGTCACTGTAAGTACAGTGTACGGCCATACTTTATCACAGGTAGGAATATTTTGCCTCAAATAACATCAATATCACAGCCAGTTGCCAAATATGCAAGTGTAGCCTGAATTACAATAAAAGCACAAGTGAAATTGAAATATGAAATCCGTCTGAAGACACAAGATGAGTCTGGCTGACTCATTGAAAACAATAACTGGCTCAGAGCTTCCGTTACTTTCAACAATGACATGAATGAGAACTGAGTAGTTTTACTTGGTTTACGTTGTTTTACTGATTTTTGGGTTATTTTTCTTTTAACAGCTGTTAAATGGCATAGGACAATTTGGGATTTTCCATGATTTTGATCTGACCCACAGGCTTTTTTTTTCCTAATAGAATAGATTCACCCCTGCCACATTAAGAATCAAAGCAAGAATTCTTCAGCATCAAGATAGGAATATAAATAATATGATACACATATTCACTTCATTCAGACTTTGAGGCAGGCTGCAGAAAGTGAAAGAAAACATGTTTGATTTTTGGAACATAGCTATCTTAATTAATGAGGCATTACAAAGAGAAATGTTGTTACTATTTTAGCTGTAAGTAGTTTATTTGCATATCTTGAGAAGGCCATTAAGTCTAATCTATTTACATGCCATGTTAAAATGTATATTTTACCTTAGTTGAGTGATGGAAAAATGTACATATTATGTCATATAATCCATGTATTTAATCAAGGTGCTGATATTGGTAGAACCAGTTTTAACTACTTGTGTATAGAGTGGAATGTCCCTGGCCAGTTGGGGACGTTGCGCAAACCGAACAAAGGCGGATAGATTCCTTTTTGTTTTGTTGGAACTCCTACACCCTGCTTGAAAAACTAATAAAAGGCAGAAGAAAAGAGGCTCTAGGATTGTCATAGACTGAGCTGACGACTTTCTATTTTCTGCACGGATAATCAGTTTTGCGGACTTCGATTGTGCTCCGTCTACCGTCTCTTTTATCGATAACTCTGACATAGATGACATTGAACCATAAATGGTCAGCCATCTTTAACTTAAACACAACTGCTTTTTGGGGACCGCTGTACTGTGCTGAAAAAAATAATCAAACACATGATGGATTAACCGTTTTCTTCCGACTCAAAATAGTCAACCAACATATCTTTAGTCATTCATTTGTTTTGTTCACGACTGTTAGGAAAAACATTGTTGCCTAATGGTATTGGAGACATGTTAATAGCTACAATAAACTAATCACATCAACATTTATGACAAATAAGCACTTAGACAATTACGTATTAGTGGAATTGGGTGCTTGGAATGGATCGTAAGTTTTCCTAGCAATAAAAAGTCATGTAGCGACACATGCTGACACACACACAAAGGGGAGCAGAACATGTTGATGTGAAAGTGTGCCAAATGTGTCACTGTACCAGGCGCTCACGGTCTGCTCCACTTTTTGAAGCGGCTTCCAGTCTTTTGAGCTCTTGGGATCTTTCAACTGCTCCCCAATGTGTGCGGGGATTATTAATTACACATTGGCTGATGAGATACCTTCCCCTCATCGTCATCTCTTCATCACCCAAGGGTGGCAGACATGTTCGTTTGAATCAATCCGGCGCAACTGACCCCAAATTGTACACTGCTTCGACGGCGGAGTCGAGAATTTTGTGTACGGAACTCGGCTGGGAGCACGGGCGTGACAGGCGGGGGGCGCAGTGAGCCTTGTGCACAGCCTGACAGTGGGAGGATGTGGGTGTCTTCAAGTGTGAAAAGTAGCTCAGCAATTAAAGTAAAAACTCTCCTCCAGGTCCCTGCTGGAAAAAGACAGGTCGGGCGAGGAGGCAGCTTGTGGGAGGGAAGCAGGGGAAGTAACCGAAGGGACGTAGATAAAAGACGATTATTTTCCATAAGAAGAGAAGAGAAGGTTTTATTTTAGCTGGGAAAGGCCCTTTCCCACCGAGGGCCCAACGATGAGTGTCGTAGAAAGGTAGCGGCTCTTATCGCGACGGGTTGCTTACACATCTCTGATTTGAACATGCTACCTTCTTCAACAGTCGCAACTGTTCGCAACTCATTGGGATCATTTTAGATGGAATTTCCTTGCGACACCAAAAACAATTAGGACGTTTTAGAACAGGGGTGTCCAAACCTGGTCTTCGAGGGCCCGTATCCTGCAGGTTTTCACTCTTTCGCTGACACACCTGATTCAAATGATCAGCTCATCAGCAAGCTCAGCAGAAGCCTGATCTTTGATCCTGATCATTTGAGGTGGCTTGGGGAAAGAAACCTAGAAAACATGCATGACACCGGCCCTCGAG
Organism: Hippichthys cyanospilos; assembly: GCF_059441005.1. Taxonomy (NCBI): domain Eukaryota; kingdom Metazoa; phylum Chordata; class Actinopteri; order Syngnathiformes; family Syngnathidae; genus Hippichthys; species Hippichthys cyanospilos. Next base: position 8,582,157 of record NC_142380.1, read on the forward strand.
GACCGAGTTTAGACACCCCTGATTTAGAGACTGTTTTAAGTGTAATTTCCTTGCGACATAAAAAAAAAAACCCAAACAATTAGGACTCTTTCTGCTGGAATAAATGTACACATTATCCCATATTTACTCTTCTAGTATTACAAAGCATTTATTCAACAGTATAACCTTGTTTGAATCATAAAAGTGAAAGTTGTCTTTGAAAGGAGCAAGGCGCATGAAGTCACATAATTCACGCAGCTTTAAGGAGAAAGGAGCCACCGTGACCCGTCCACAGGGCGGAATTGTCTATGGATGGCTATTATGTTTTTGAAAAGAGGAAAGTAGCAATTGTATGAACTGAGGACTGATAGTACAGCAAGCCTCCTCCTCGCAAGTAAAAAGAATCTGAAGTCTCTTGTCTTCTTTCATTGTGTGTTATTAAAAGTTGACGAAACCTCAGAATGTCTTAAGATCGTCTTACAAAAAATTGCGACCTTGAACAAACCCTGAGGATACCCTCACGTGAACATGAATTGGGTACTTTTTTTTTTGGAGAGCGAGAGAGTTGCCCAAAGACGAGCGTCCCCCATCTCATTTGAGTGAGCTGACCCAGCCAAAGCTTTCCCTTTTGTTTACGTTGAAAAAGCGCCGCCTCGACCCAATTCGGAGCTACATCAAGTGTCCTCAAATACAAACCACATCCCCCCTTTGAGTACCCACCTGAAGCCAACACACCAATTAGGCTGCAAAGGCACCATTTTTTTTGACACCACTCGACACATTCCCGCGCTCTCCCCCTGCACGCATTTCAAGTCGGCTTGTTAATAAAACTTTCTGAGCTAACGAAGGCAAGACTTCCACTCTTCTGCTGCCTGTTGTCGTTCCTCTCCTGACCTACATACGTTAGCGTGACCAGCGCCAAACTTTTATGATATATATTTTTTTCGTCTCCATGGAAACGCGTGGTATGAAGGTTGGGAAGAGATGCGGCGAGTTGAAAGGGTGAATGTTGTTGTGTGCCTCCACAGCGTGCTGCTGACAAGCCCACACAACTTGCTCTCAGAGAAAACACGAGCAGAGTTAGCTGCGTAGCACCGCACGCGTCTGTGCAGTTTAACTCAAGGGTTTGTATTGTAGTGTAGCCATCAGTTCTGTGCGGAGAGTCATATCAAAGATTCTGAACAATAGTGCTTGCGGCATATTCCGTATAAGCTTGCTGCTTGCTCTGTGAGCAACCAGAACCTTCTGTGTGGAGAGTGAGATGTTTGACATTCCATCTCTTGTCATTCACAATTAGTGATCCAGACGTGATATTTTCCGGTCATCACAGTATCAAAGATTTGAACAGTATTGCGTGTTGCATATCGCCAAAACCTCCTAACTTATATTTTGATTACTTTAGTATTTTTCAAAATGTATACTATTGGTCACGCGTGTTTATTTTCACAAATTTATTGAGCAATCTAAAGTGTTGTGATTGGCTTGCTCTCTCTCTCACAGCACAATGCTAACAGTTGAACAAATGACATTTTTTTGTCCGATGCCAGTGGTAAATTTTTCATGTTTTTACAGTACATACGTAAGAGCTCAACATGGGCCAAAATGTTTAATCAATTTCAAACAAACTGTCACCTTTGTTCAAAAGGCTAATTATTCTTTATTTCAGATTCAAGAGTTTTACTGTCATATGTATAGTATTATGATTAGAACACACAATGAAATTCTTATTCTATTCACTTCCTGAGCAGCAGACTACATTCCATAATCGAGCAAGTAAATAAATAGCAATGAAAAAAATAGCAATAAAACAACAAACAGAAACGATGGTGCTAATAATAAACTGCAAAATATCATGTAGGGCAAAATATAAGTGTGAAATATTATTTATGCACTTAGGAAGAGGCAGATTATTGCGTGAGGGATTTGTTGAGTTGCTTGTTTTGTTGTTTGTTGCCAGCCTGGCAGTCGTGGCCCTCAGGCTCCTGTAACGTTTTCCTGATGGCTGCAGTTCAGACAGATCGTTTTGTGAGTGTGTATTGTCCTTGATGACGTTGCAAGATGAAGGTGTTTGTCAGTTCAACTATTTATTGAAAACCTCTAAGCCTCGATGCAATTTATTTTTCATTTATTCTCCTGTAAGGCACTCAGGTTTTCAAGATGATATACTAACGTTTTTGTATGTTGGGGCGGAGCTAGGTTTAGCCTGGGTTGTTAGTGAGCTCTACAGAAACTTAAGGAAAAAAATATATGTAATTGGACATTTTTTCAAATATGAGGTTGCGCCATACATGTCCATGATCGTACTTGAAAGATTCCCATGACTGATACAAGTTGACGTTGTCAACTTTGTGATTTTAAAACTACTCTGTGGGCTAATATTGATACGTATCGCTACTTGCCCATCCCTAGTAAGTATACTGCACTTATACTGTATGATGTGAAGGGGGATTAAGAAAAGGAGGGGAGGTTTTAGATGTATAATTCATATGTGCAGTGGGTGGGCGGCAGAGATGAAGTGTGAGTTGGACGAGGAGCGGATGGAGGGAGCGTGGATCCAACTCTTCACCCACTTTTTCCCCTTTCCCAATCACTGTGTCAACATGTGTAAATCTCTCAGTGGATCAGCTTGATGAGGATTATGCGTTCATGTGTGCCAATTTCCCCCGGTGGCGTATCAAGGGCAATAGATACTAATTACTTTATTGTATCATTCAAATGGATATCCACTTATTTAGCCATTTTTAGTAGTAAAATGTTTAGTATTTTGAAAATTTTGAGTTATTTTCTTCCCCAGTATTCTGGCTGAAATTAGCAAATGGATGGGATACCTCTTTTAACGTGATAACTAAGTGCTGTATTTCTCGCCAAATGCGGCAACGACATGAAGAGACGGAAGTTCTTTCTCACTGGACAGAATTTAGTGAAACTACTGCCGCCTAGTGGCTTGGCATGCTTGTGAATGAATATAACCGCAGTATGCAGATTAGCGTTGCACTCTTGTTCTTGAATAAACAAAACCACGTGGATGTTTTTTTTTTTAAACACAAAGTGGGGGAGAATCTGCAGGTTTTAAAGTAGTAAGTAGTAAGCGCCAAGTTGAACTTTGGCATGTTGTCACGATCTGGGTGAAAATTTCAGCTCTTTTGTGCCTTCTTTCAATGCTTTCCCTGTGAAATGCGTTTGATGTACTGTAGGTACTAAAAATATTGGAAAACATAGTGCACGATGGTTACGTTGACGTTCAAACTGATTTTCAATACATATTCATCATGTTTGTCTCAATATTTTACCTCGGAGTTTGAAACGAAATAAATCAAACTTTCGAATAAATGTTTGTTGCGTGTATTAAAAATCTATTCTGACTGTAATCGTCCAGAATGATTGAAACGAGTGTGAGTTTTTGTCCATATCGCCCAGGCCTAGCTCGTACCAAAAAAAAAAAAAAAAGAAGAGCATCTTTTGGGCTGAGTAGGCCCGGTAGCCGTCCTACTAGCCAAGACAGGAACGAAGAGCCGCCAAAACGCCCCCTTTAGGCAAGAGCTGCGCTTTGTTTGAGCAGACCTCGTTCCCCTCCCTTTTTCCTTCCAGAAGCGGGCACGTTTTTGCCATGCACATGCCAGGCTGCGGGCTACGGCTGAGGTGAAACAGAAAGCGAGTGGGCTAATGGCGAGCGCGCGCTCCTTCGGGGGAGGTGGGCGGCCGGCCGGCGTTTGACCAGTAAACAAGCGCCAAGAAGACGGGAGGAGGATTTCTCAAGTATGACATGAGAGTTTGACCTAAATAACACAAGCGCCTCCTCTCATGCGTCTACCTCCGCGCTTTTGTGTGCGCGCACGCTCTCAAGTACAAACACAAACGGCCTCACGACACTTATATGGCGAGGCGGTATCTCTAAAGGCCCGTCTGCTGTGGGCCCTGCAGGTCTGCTGTCCGGAGATAGTCCCCCATTGTTGGCTTCACCCCCTGATCGTGTCACCGCGTCACACATTCAGAGTCAAATATAAACACACCACACACACACACACACACACACACACAAGGACCCAATGCGCTGCTGAGGAACTGACAAGTCCGATTTAGGCAAGGCTATTGAGTTGCAACTACCGTATTTTCTCGAGTACAAGTCGATTTTTTTTTTCCCCCAGAAGTTTCAACCCGCATATAGGGAGTCGACTTGTAACAGCATAACTCACTAACTAACGTAACGCATATCTGTATTGAACAACATTAATTCGATTGCAAAATAGGTCGTTTCATGTCAGGTACAATAGTACCTCTAACATAGCAAATATGCGCTTTCCTTAAGCACCGACTTCTTGCTTTTTTATCTTTAAAAACTAGCCGGCACGGTTCATTTTCTCAGCTGACTTTGACGCATTGAGAAAGAACAGAAAAAAAAATTACTACAAAGGAGACGTTGTGTACATTGCCCTTATTTTACAGCAGACAAATTTGCACGTCACAATGGCGGCAGCGGCCATTTGGGAATGTGCACAGCATCTAGGAGTCTCGTCTGGTTGAACCTGGTCAAGGAGGCAAAGAGGAAGCAGGAGGAAAGTCTGGTACCATCGTTTTAACAACACACATCATGATGTTTTTAATTGGACAGCCATGATGTATGGAACCACTAAAGCAGTGCTTCTCAACTATATTTTGCCAAGCCCCCAAGGGAAAGAGAGCATTTTTCGCCCACCCCACTCAGTGCACTGACGAAAAAAAAGAATATTATCTATAAAAATTGTGAAAGTATACCAAAAATTGTGTCTGTTTTAAAGTTAGCAAAAGACAAACATGCTGTATGAATCAACTTTCAATAACTGTTAATTATTTTTTGCAACGTTTATACGGGTTACAGCTTAGCCTAAAACTGAAAAAAAAAAATCCAAGAGCATCAAAGTGCCTTAAATTTAAAAAAATAAAAACAAAGATGAAATTTCTTATTTTATTGCAATCACTCTTCACATGACAAAAACAAAGCCTTTTTCCTGGGGTCATCCATGCCCCTCCCCCCCATTAACTTATTCCAAGGTTTTCTTGTAAAATTCGCCCAAATTGCTTTAAAAACAGTGGCGTCGACTTATACTCAAGATCGACTTGTACTAAAAAAAATGTGGATGTGGAAAACTAGAAATGGAAAGAAACTAGAAATGCAGCTTCATCTTAAAATTGTGACAACGTGCCGCTGAAAATATCAGAAATCGTTCCTTGGCTACGCTCAGGTCTTTTTTTGTGAGGTCATACAAATTTCCAAATAAATGCGATATCGATCCTCCTCCGCTAACCAACAAAAAACAAATAAACTGACTACCAAAACACTTTAGGAGATGACAGAGACCTTGACCACAACATGCGTGTTCCCGTCTGTACAAATGACTTGACGGGTATGCAAGCTAGTCGAGGGGCGATGGCTAATGGCCCTCTTGCTAGGTGGCGAGGCAAACCACAGGCCTCGGACTAATTAAACTGGGTCCCGAATCAACTTTGCAAACCATAACTGATGGACTTATAAAACCTTTCAAGGGCGCGGGCTCTCTGCACACACAGACGGCGTGCTGCTAAAGTGGTTAGCGACACTGGGAAAGACTTTGAGGATGACCGCTTTTAATGAAAAAAAGGCTGCGTACCAAATACTACGTCCTGATAATCATGTGAGTAACCCACCAAACAAATTATGTGCACACCTGAGTATGTACTTGCTCTCAGATGGCAACCCGATGAAAACGTGTAAATACTTTATAAGATTGAATTTGCTGCAAAAGAAGGGCAAAGGACGCCCGTGTGCACATTTAGGGCCTCAAGAGGCCAGGATATACCTGATTACGCAACACCAACCATCCGCTTGAGCTGAGTCACAGTGAGAGATGAAACCGCGCGCCACTCTGTCCCCAGCTGACCACTGCAGTCTGCCGTCTCGCTCGTTGCGCGCCGTCTTTCGGACAACCTTGTCCCGGAGTTGAAAGAACGGAGATTTTAATGTCACTTGCTTGGTTCATTTTTTTTTAGCTTTCTACACAGGCCTTCCAACTTTTATTGGCATGCAAACCAAAAGTTATCCATTTCCAAGAATAACATTGTAAAGCTGCAGTATTTTTATATTTAAAAAAAAAAAAAATATATATATATATATATATATATATATATATATATATATATATATATATATATATATATATATATATATATATTTTTTTTTTTTTTTTTATCATAAAGTCCAACTTTAAGAGGGATAATTCAAGTCCCATTTGAACCCATCAATTTCAAAAGAGCTATTTTATTCTTGGAATTATACTTTTTTTCTGGAAAACATGCCTTTAATCTCTAAAACAATGGTTCTCAAACTTCCTATATTGAGTTAGCTTTTTAAGTTAGGTGAGATAATGTCATTTAAAATCGTATAAATAAATATATATAAAAGGAAGGTCAGAAAATTGAATGCGTTCGATGTTCAACAGAACAAAAAAAATTCTGAAACATTAACTGCAAAAACAAGTTTATCACTTAAAAGTTTAAAAGGTAAATAATGTTAAATACTGTACAACTGACCTGTGCATAGAAAATAACTATCATTAAAAAAAACACACACATAAAAATAATAAAATATACACCGACATGCCAAGTAAAATGCTGCATTTAAAAAACTTTTTGAGAAGAACAAATGCCCTCATTTTGGAGGACACCTTCCCTAAATGTCCTTATTTTCATCACACACGTGCACATGGCAGCAGGACTACAGAGGGATCCTCCTGTGTCATTTTTAATGAGGATCTCCTCTTACCCGCCTTGCCGAAGACAGGTCGGCTCACCCGCACACAAACTTCTGCCACCTTACTGAATAATTGACCCGAGACCACAATGTCGCATGCATTTTTGCGCAGTATCTTTTCACTCATCTTCTCCTAAGTTCTTATGTGCTCAGTAGAGGACATGCTGGCCTTTCCAATCATGTCTCATCTTTGTGTCGGGCGCATGTAGACCTAATTTCTTCATTTGTGTCCAAGGTAGTGGACGTTTGTTTTTGGTCTATATCGTTTGATTCATTAGGGCAACCTTACTAAGTCATGATGTACATAGTAGAGGACATCCTGGACTTTCCAGTGATGTCGTGTTTGGCTGGGATGCAATAGACAAAATGGTCACAACAGTGGACATTTTTCCGTTTTTGCACAATGACAGCGTTCAAAAAACGTACACTATAACCTCATAAATTATACAAATGTTTAAATCGCTACCGTATTTTCCGCACTAAAGGCGCACCCTCAATTAATGACATATTTTAAAACTTTTTCAATCACAATATAGTAATACTCAAAGTACTAACAATAATAAGTCAAATAATAACTCTAAACTCTCAATAGCATAATAACTGAATGTCAAAACAGGTAAAGCTTACTTCATCATTTCATTCCCCATCTACGAATCCCAATCTCAATATTGATCCATATATGAGGCGCACCTGATTATAAGGCGCACCATCAGCTTTTTAAATAAAATTAAGGCTTTTAGGTGCGCTTTATAGTGCGGAAAATACGGTAATTACAACTAACTATACATTAATATGCATTTTATGTTTGTAATTTGGTGGACACAGTGGTCGCAAATGAATAGGCTGGGTCTAAGGAGGATACAGTATGTGGAAAATGTCTGTTATTTTATTTTATTTTTTTACCGCGGTGCCCTATTTTTGCAGACACAAATTGAGCTTCAATTAAAAAAACATTTTGTGGGCGACCAAGTGGCAGCACATGAAAACAAAGTTGTGTGAAAAAAATGACTCACTATAGTCATCACCCGCCGCATTTTCAGTGTTTTTGTTCGCTCGGTGTGAGAACAAAGCAGGACAATGTGTCAGTGTGTCAATGTACTGTCGTAAAAAAACGCTTGCTGTACTTCAGTCGTTGATGGCATAAGATTGGGCGAGTATAGATGCCACGTATTAATATCGAGCTAATATTTTGTTACCGTATCGACCCCACTTGTTTTTCTAATACAAAAAAATTCCCCCAAAGAATAATGACTACAATGACATCCTTTTAAAGAAAGACCTAGATATTTTAATAAGGAATTTTAAATACTATTTCAAGAAATGAATGTTGTACTTTTCAAATTTGTAACGTCTTTTTTGGGCGAGCCTCTGATACTAGTATCGGATTCCATCTGATAAATGAGTGTGGGCAATTCTAGTCTACATAATGCCCCCCCCGTCCCATTTATGCGCATAACATTGGTTTGACATCCCCCTCTCACTTTTTCTACATGTCACAGTGATGAGTAAATAATTCATGTCCAGGCTGCTTCCCAGTGCAGATAAGTCACGTGACCAGGACGGAGCCACGTGCTCGTCTTTCCTTAGCACGGATGGCATCGGATGGAATGGGGGGGTGGAGCCACACATAAACCCGGGATGCATGCTCTTTTCATTTTTAGTTTCCAATTGGAAAAACCTTTCACGGAACAAAAACATCTCGTTTTGAGAAGTCAATTTGAGAAGCCTTTGTGGCCCTCAGTTTTTTTTTTTTTTTTAAATTTCAGGCACTTTGATACATTTGGTTATTTTTTTCAGTTTTAGACTAATCTGTAACCTGTATGAACACCGTAAAAAATGTAGTTAACACGTTGGAAATTAATTTATATTGTTTTTTTTCTTTTATTCATGTTAAAAAGAATACATTTTTATTTATTCCAATACCATTTTTATACATAATGATGTTATTTTTTTCAGTTTTAGACTAATCTGTAACCTGTATGAACAAAAAAAATGTAAAAAAAATATAGTTAACACGTTGGAAATTGATTTATATTGTTTTTCTTTTATTCATGTTAAAAAGAATACATTTTTATTTATTCCGATACCATTTTTATACATAATGATGTTATTTTTTTCAGTTTTAGACTAATCTGTAACCTGTATGAACAAAAAAAATGTAAAAAAAAATATAGTTAACACGTTGGAAATTGATTTATATTGTTTTTCTTTTATTCATGTTAAAAAGAATACATTTTTATTTATTCCGATGCCATTTTTATACAAAATGATGTTATTTATTTATTTATTTATTTATTTTATTCCCTTTTTTTGTGTTGTGCTTGAGAAAGGTCTAAATGATTGTCAAATCTTGTGTCTTGTGTCTGCCTTCCAGACGTCATCAACACCGATGGACACACACACACTCACACACACGCAGAGTAGTTGAGGGCGCCTTGGGAGATAAGTCTCAAGGGCTGCTTCGGTATTTCGGCTGCCAGACAGGAAGTGTGCAGACTCGGAGGAGGGTGCGCATTAATAAAGGAGAAATCATTTATTTTTAATTCCCTACCCAGATGTAATTACGTGCTATTTTTAAGACTCGGCTGTGATTTTTCATGCGGCTCTCTTTTCCTTTCAAGAACAGGTGGTTCGAATTTATGGACAAAATGTGCTTCACCTTTATTATGTATTACCTGCACACAGCAGTTATGAAATCATATCATATATAAAGTGTATTGTTTCGTTTGCTGGTGTGAAAAGATGCTGGAAGGGTCTACTCAAACTGTGTCGATCTCATATCTAAAATAGGGAATTATTGTCATTTGTCATTTGCTAGCTAGTTAGCACAAATCTAACAAAAGAGGGATTTTTCGGTCCAGTGTCTAACTTTAAAAACTCCCTTTGAGCTAGCATGACAAAGTAACGCCAAAGGTCTTCATTAATTGATTTTTTTTTTTTTTAAGGTCGAACAGAATGCTCATTAGCTGGCTAAAACGTCCACAAACATTTCCTTTCAACAACAGCCAGGGTGTTTTTCACTTTTAGTTTATTTTAAAATCATTTTGTGTCATCCGTGTCATGCTAGCTAGCTAGCACAAAGCTAACAAATGAATTCTTTGGTCCAGCGTCCAACTTTGTGAGTAATGATAGCCTTCATTGACTGATTATTTTGCAGTTTAGTGTAAATTTTCCTTAGCCAGCTAAATACTCAAATATAAATTTTTGCTTATGAACTGTAGTTTTCAAGTATCAAACAAGCAAAAGCTGCATTTTTTAGGCATAGCTTTCCAGTGAAAAGCCTTTGCACCCGAAAAGTTTTTTTTTTTTTTTTTTCTCCGGCTGATTGCAGAGTTTGGCTGCAGCCTGGTTTCCATAGTTACAAATGGGCGCATAGCCCTGGAAGGTTGAAAATCAGCTTGACTTCTATTAAGCCAGGCAGGACGTCCAGCAGGAGGGGGCTTATGTAAGTCGCTGTCCCTGAGGGGGGGGTTTAGATTCAGCCACCGAGTGAGCAACAATGCAATTTGTATTTATTTCGCCGCTTCAATTTAGTCCACTATTGAACGTTGGTTTTGGAGCCTGTCAAGTTCTGACTGATGCACAATGACATAGGACCCAGTAAGAGTCATTTAACTTGACTGGACTGGACTCCTCTTATGTAACCGCAGAGTGGGCTTCATGCGCTTCATGCGCTTCATGCGCTTCATGCGCTGGGACTTGAGTTCCTTCAAAAGTGGTTCCCAACTACCAAGTTGGGGACCGGTAGCGAGCTGCAGAAAAACTACAGTGCCTATAAAAAGTATCCCTTTTTAAATGGAACGCGTGTGAGTTTTTATTTTGGAGGGGGGAAGGAATTATGAACATGGTGGTGTTTTGATATACAAGTTGAACCTGTTCCGTGATCACGCTCGTAAGGCAAATCAGTCACATCTCAAATCCTGGTCTTTCAAATAGAAAAGGCAGTCCACCGCATGGAAAAAACAAATGTTGTGGTGCATATTTTAATGATGAAAAATGGCTCTTCATAATAATACTTTAGAAAAAACACAACAATAATGAATAGCATAGAAATGCTCTTGAAATGACTTTTTGTCATCGTTTGCATCAAGTGGATGCTTAGTTCTTGTGTCTTGCGTGGTCGATAGAGGACATCCTGGCCTTTGCATTGATGTCTTATGTGTTTGAGTGGGATGTGATTCACATACCGGTGGACAGAAATGAATAGGCTGTGTCAAAGGAGGATTTAGTATTTTAGAATGCATACAGGAATCTGATGAAATACCAACATTTTTTATTAGAAGAGTGGGCATTAGATTATATCCTCAAGATGTCGTAGTCTCAAAATGTCTAAAAGTGTCGCTGCACCGTTTTTTATTTTATATTTATAATATGGGTAACATGACCTATTATGTGTGGCTCCTCGAAGCATTTGCATTTTTGCCCCCCCCTGCCCCCACCCGCTCCCAATTGTCCTTCATGTTGTGCTGGCCAAGGGCAGTAAGAGCACTAATCTTGCGCAAGCTGGATGCCTTGCTCACTCCAATAGCTCTTCTTCTCCCAAGCGCACCCCCCCCACACACCCACACACACACACACACCTTTATTGATTGGCCTGAGTGTATCCAGTCTGTGCATTTGTGCGTGTGCGTGCTGTGTACTCACGCAAGTCAAACGAAAGCATCACATGCTAGGCCCCAAAGTGTTTGTTTTTTCTCCTCCTTTGTCACAAGTCTGGTTTAAACTGAGTCATGACTGTTTACAAAAGCATCAAGTGCACTCTTTGCTTTTTTTGAGTCTTCTCCACATAATGCACTGCCTTTCAATCTACTTCTTTTTATGATACCTTTTTTCCAGCCCAATAAAAATAAGCATACTCATCTCAATACCGATACCAACACCATTTACCAATACTGCTAATTTATATATATATATATATATATATATATATATATATATATATATATATATATATATATATATATGTGTGTGTGTGTATAAAATGACCAGTCAAATATGAGACTAAACCCTGGAGCTTTACAAATGTGCCTGAAGAGGATAACTATGATGGGAAGCCATTACATGCAGCGGGGGGCAGGAGCACAGCACACTTTGCCTCCCGGGGCAGCGTAATGGCATAATGTAGCGTTAGGCATGCTTACATAACTGGGGGAGGAATATTAATGGAGGTCCACTCGACCACTGGGGGGTTCAAGTGGAATCAGTTGCCCAACATCTCCAACTGTTGACACGGAACATCAAAATAGGGGGAAAATCCCCGCATCATAAACATTTCTTAATTCCTTTACCCCCCCTTTGTAATATAATTTAATGATAACTAGACCCACGATTATACAGTGGGCCCCCGGTTTACGAGGTTAGTCCGTTACGCGGTTGGGATCGTAACGCGAATCCAACGGCAATCCAACCCTATGTTAAATAGCTAATGTAAAGCCAGGTAAAAACATCAAAATTGTACATACATTAAAAATTGGTATCAAAATAGTATATATGGTGAGTGCTACATATATATAATATACATGTATACAATTGAATAACATCATACATAAAAAAAAATATCGAAAGGATTTATTTACCTTTGAGTGAGCGATGAGCTTGTTATGGCCATTTTCCCTTGTGAGGGGAGCCTAGCCTAGGCTAGGTTAGCTTAGCCTTCTTCGTATCTCTTGATTATCTCCAGCTTTGTTTCCGTAAAAATCATCTTCTCCTCTTTCTAGCATCACTAGCAGTCTTGGGACCCATGGCTTATACTTATAAATGTATTCAGGATTCACTGATTGAATGACTATAAATTGCTTCTATTTTTCTCACGCTTTTAATCCTTTGGCTTACAGTCCATTGTAGCGTATCTCCAAGTTTTTTTTTTATACTGGCCAACAGGGGGCAATCTTCCTGTAAACAAAGGGAAACAGAAAGAAGACGCTATTGAAGTATTTTGGGTTTGAGCTGCTATTTCTCTCGCCACCAGCGGGCACTCTCTATTAGTAAACGCACATAGGCATGTTACTGTTGTGCTGATGCAATATTCTCACAATCCAACTAAATCAGTGTTATGTAGAAAATATCTTGGTGGGCTCTTTTTTCGAAACATGTAGGCATGTACAATTTGTGTTGAAGGCATGATATTCATGTTCAAATGCATTTACAAGTTTGTTTTAACGTATGTGAGTAAGACCCATGGTATTTCCAAATCCATTCAAATGTGCTAGTTTTGCATATTGATATTTATATTTTTTTATTGAATATTGTTAATTTTTGATCATAATCAACCCATTCTATTCAGAGTCCAGACATTCCTTTACATGTACCTATACAATATACTGTATATATATTTTTTGTTCATATTTTTGGGTGAAGAAGTAACTAACTTGCATTCCTGTGAAAAGTGTAGCTGCCTCCCGCCCTCCAACACACACACACACACACACACATCGATAGCTGTGTGTGTTGACTCAGCAGCGGATGTGAACTGGACGATCAATAATTTTGCTGATGGGAGGATAGTCAGAAGCTTCAATAATACTTTTGTTGACAAGCGTCTGACCCTAAGTGCGGGTGCATGTTGTTTCACTGTGAAGGTGGCACTTTGTTTGTTAGCATTAGCTAGCAAACACTAATGTAGACATTTAGCGAAGCTATTTGCCACACGAGAAGCCAATTATACACAAATGTCATTTCATGAGGCCCACTGATGTTTTTTCCCACTTGTTTTAATTTCAAAACAAGTTCATCATGACAATATGTTAAAGACAATAATGTTTATTAGTTTCCACATGTTATACAAGGGACCAGATTTGAGGGACGTTTTTAATCTGTTAACAAACACAGCGCTGCTCAGCTTCTGGCAAGGCAATGTCGTCACTAAATAATAACTAACTAAATAATCGCAAAATTTTACACAGTTTTTTGTGATTAATTGCATTTTCAACTACAATTTCCTGAGAAGCTTGAATCAGATTTGTGAATGTGATGGCTAGCTGTAATTTTCAAATATATTAGTGGTCTAGAAATGGAATATTCTTAATTAATTGCAAAAAAAAAATCCATAATTTCTTTTAATCACATTTATCAGCAGCTATTTCCTGTGAAGCTTGTAACAGATATTTACTTGAGTAAAGACTTGGAACACTGCCAGTCCCAGTAAAAATTGAACTTTGATGACTGTTGTCATCAATGGCAGCAAATGTTAACTTATTTATTGCCAGACCGGTTCAAATGTATCGTCGACGTCTACAGCAGTCAACGGCAGTGAATGAGTCAACTTTTTCACTGCCTGTTCAGTAAAAATTGAACTTTGTTGTATATAGGTGTCAATGGTTGCGAATGTTTAATGATTCACTGCTCACCCAGTAAAAATTGGTCTTTGACGTCTATAACCGTCAATGGCAGTGAATGAGTTATTGTACAGGGGTTCCTCTTAATGTGGCGGTCACATGACTGAAGTGTTATTTCATATGACGTGAGGCAAAAAAGAAGACCGATTCCCATTTCCATCTTTCACCATTTATTAGTTCACTAAATACAGTGAAAATGGCATCATAATATACAATGACTCATTCTTAGAATGTCATGACAATTTTTTGTAGCATTTTTTTTTGTTTTTGTTTTTGCTTCATAAAATGATGTTCCGGTATTGAAAATATTAAGGTTTCATGCACAAACAAACCATATTCAGTGTCTTCAAAATGAAAGTAGAAAATAAATCAACTTAAAAAAAACAAAGAAAGAAGAAAATAAACAACACATAAAAATAAACCGTAATGTTGAAAACGGGTCAAATAACTTTGTTATTTGATCGTACTGTACCGGTAAACAGTGCAATATACTCTAAAACGGCCATTTTCTAACAAATTCATCAACAAAGCTCAAGTCACAGTTTACGATTTCTTACTAATAGTTGAACATCGATGTGTGCAAAAACCCAGACACATTCAGTTAGTCTTTTAAAAAAAACCTCCCGGTTCTGATAACCCAACGAGAGCGGTCCAGCAAAAACCGACGCCGTCCCGTCGCCCGCGTCCTCGCCCGAGTAAAAACGTTTTGTTGTTGATGAACCGTAAGACCATATACGAGCATTATCATTGCAATAACAAATATTTAGATATAAAAATACAAATATGAGTTTTCTGTTTAAAAACAAGCGTGCCAGGGTGGTAAGCGTGGCGCCACCTGCGTTGGCACCCGAGTGAGAATCCATGCATGACGTCAAACACCAGTAATTGCAAAAAAAAAAAAAAAAGATCCAAAATGCAGTGCTACCTTGACTTACAAGTTGAATTCCCTCAGTGAGCAAGCTTGTAACTCAAATGATCCACGTATTGAATCAGTTTTCTTCGTCGGAGTCAATCGAATGGAGTCTTGTATAAAATGCCTGTATGGCAATATTAGTGTGTTTGATGTGTGCCTTTAAGGGGCGTGGCCTTTTTTTGTACTTTTTCTTGCCCTCGTTCAAGGGCATTACATTACATGTTAATATGAATATTCACTCATGTAAAAAAGTCTGTGCTAAATTATAATTTCATATTCCACCATAGAGAGAATGAGCTTTTGTTTTTTTCAATGCAGGTACCGATTATTTGTAGCCAAGGTTGGCAATAATCCATAATTGGAGCCAATATTCATTTTCAGTAAAGGGAAAATATTGGTGTCCAAGAAAGCGCGCCAAATGATCAAAAATCTAACTTCAACCAAGGCAATTGTGTGTTGTTTTGCAAAACAATTGAATCTGATTCTTTTAACACGTTGAGTGCCATTGGCGTGAAAAGACGTCAGCGGAAACCTCACTGAGGATTACCACCAACGTCAATTTGCACCAACAACATTTCGTTTTCTATTGAATGCAAATGAGTGGGGAAAAAAAAATCAGTTTTCAGCTTGAAATTGCTTTGCAAATTCCCTTTTTTAAATGGCTGCTATTAAAAGAGGTATTGGCTTCTTTTTTCCATTCCATTTCCATTTTTTTTCCGTCTGAACTTGCTCCCAAGGCAAAAAGAAGCTCTTAACTTGAAAGGTTTGTAAATCGTGGGCACTTGTAAGGAAGGTACCACTGTGTATTGTTTGCCATAATTACTTAAATCTCCATAATTTGGCCAGAGTTTTGTGAAATAATCAAATGCAAATCATCAGAATCATAAATATACCCAACAAATATAAGACGTAACACTTTTGTTTTTGCTCTCATTTTTCCAGACTTCACTCCAGCCAAAATAATCCGATCGGGTCGTGCTAATCAGCATCAAGACATGATTTCATCTTTGTCAACAATATTTGAGAATGACAAACTTTTGTGTGTATTTGTGATGGGTTTCCCCAAAAGCAGGCTTATGTCAGGGAGATTAGCTTTGTGTTCTTGAAAAAAATGTGAACTTTTGGGATTTCAAAAGCTTCAAATTACAATAGAAGTGTATGAAAATAAGTGTTTAATAGCCCATGTGCATCTCTGAAAGAAGAATGTGAGTACACCTTATATGTGATTTTCTCAAAATTTGCCAATATTCAAAGTGCTGTAACTTCATGTTTCTAGCTAGCTAGTGAACGTATTATATATTATTTTCAAGAGAATTAATTCTACGGAACAAATCGAGATCTCAATTTTCATTTTCAGGGACATAAGCTTGGTTTTTGCGAAAACATGTCACATTTTTTTGAGTTTATGCCATGAAAAATGGCAGCAAAAACAAAACCTTCATATTTGCGTCAAAAGATATGCGCAGGTGCAGCTACACCAACCTGCTACTTTAAACCGCTAGCGGCTAAAGTTCGGGGGGAAAAAAGTGGCGTTCCACGACAGAAAATATTAACATTGCACCATCCTCGGATATATGTTTGTACATACAATCTGGTCTCCTTTAGAGAGTTTGCTTGGTTCTGGGGAAGGGGGTAAAAAGGGGTGGGGGGTACCAAAGCAGTACAGCAGAACAGGAATGCATTGGAGCGGTGCTGAAAGGACAGCTCCCCCTGAATGCACCATCTACAAGAAGGGGGGGATGGCAAGCAGAGCCTACTGTACAACGTCGAGCTTCATGTGGGCGCTTGTTTTTTTGCTTGCGTCTGGCGCGGGGGGGGGCAAAAGGAGATAGCGGGGAGCGCTGCTGCTGTTTGTTTACATGACAAGTTCGTCCATCACCTTTTAAGAAAAAACAAATAAAATCAGCACACGGCGACTTGAAACGCCACAGCCTGCTATCTGGCAAGTGGGAAGGGGAGGGGGTTTCCTCTCGAAAAAAGAAACCAAAAAGCGGGACGGTTTGGGGAGGATTGCCAGCAGTGATCCCGCGACCGATGCTCCCATTTCCCCTTGAACGTATCGTTGCTTTTTTTCCCTCGAGGTTTCATGCGGTCGTCATCCTCGCGCCGCCGCCGTCGCCGTCGTCTTCGCCACCCTCCCCCCCGCAATCCTCCAACATGCACGGCCGACAAGTGCTTCAAATCGGTGATCAAAATGAAAAGAGTCTGCAAGGCATTGCTCAGTCGGGAGGGGGTGGGGCTTTAAACGCCGGGCGGCGACTTGTCCGTCATCCCTTTCAGGACCTCGTCTATTCGGTCGTCCTCGATCACCACTGTTGGGGGGGAACAAACAAAAAGCAACATTTTAGTTCCTAGTTTGATATCAGTCACAAAATGAAAAAAAAAATGGAGAGGTATTGAAAAAATGGCTCCCCCAGTTTATGTTTAATGTTTACTGGTCACTGATGCATTCGGCAGACATACTTGAATGGTTCCTGAATGCGTCATTTGATCGTTTAAGTCTGCCAAGCAGTCCTTATTTAAAACACATATTCCAGGAAATTGAACGCACCACAAGATCGTCAGAATTAACAATAATGTGACAACAACAAAAACAGGTTACAAGCTCTTGAATGCACCATATAAGGTTGCATGTATGATAACCAATCACGTGGCATGTTCCCAGTCCCTAAATGCATCTTATGTACTATCGCCTCAGGGGGTTGCAGGACCCTGAATGCATCGCAAGGTGCACGGAATCAGTATGATAATCACGTGACAACATTGGAAAAACGTTCACATGTTGAATGTATTGTGGGGTCACGTAGCTATATACTGTATATACCTATTTATTTTTTTATTTATTTTAATGTTCTAATTCATCATGAGATCGTATGAAAAATCTTTTGAAGGGGGTAAAAAAAAACGTTCTTGTTCCCTAAACACATCACCTGACCTCAGCAATTCAGTATAAGCAATCATGTGCTTATAATAATCACGTGATCATCTTTTAAAATAACATGCTCTTGGATGTCGTCAGACGTCTAAGTTAAAGGACAAGCAAATCAGTGGCCACATTTTGTTTTTAATGTTACTAAATGCATCACGAGATGCATACAAGCAATATGGCGATTACGTGGAAGCATAAACAGAGCAGGTGCTTTTGAATGCATCATGAGATCGTATGATAAATCACCGCATTAAAACAACTACAAACAACATGTTCTTGAACGTCTCGTGAGATCTTATATGACAGGCAATCAGTGGCCACGTTTTATTTGGAATGTTACCGGTATCTAAATGCATCACGAGATCGTTTTTCAAATCTTCAAGATGAACAATCACGTGACATTAAAAAGCAGGTTCGATGTTTTTAAATGCATCACGAAGCCCATCTATGACTAACATGTTCTTGAACATCGCACGAGAGGTGTAAATAATCGCCACATTTATTGGACGTTCCCGCTCCTCAACTGCATCACGAGTAAAATGAGTAAGATGAGTTGCCGGTACTTGAATGCGTCCAAAGATCGCATGTAAACCCCGCGACAAAACAAACTGCTGGTCTTTGAACGCACCGCGCCACTGCACCTTGCACGAAACGAGCGCGTATAAAGCGAAAAACGATTTGCGTTTACCTCTCTTGGCTCTGCCGATCTGGCCGAGCTTCGGGGGTCTCTTGGCCTGCGAGCCGGCGAAAAAGGCGCTGGTGTCCTGCAGTCCGCAGCTAAAGGACATTTGGCTGACCTCGCTGTCCGCCCCGTAACCGCTCATTTTGCCCTCGTTGTATGGCAACACCTCGGACATTTTGGCCGTCGGTCGAGTCGAGTCGTCCTCTTGCAAGCACGGAAGAGCGTTCGCTTCTTAAGATGTTTTTTTGTTTGTTTGTTTGTTTGTTTGTTTGGAGGGGCTGTGGAAGTCCAGGCGTTCGTCGTTGCACGCTGTGGTTCGGTCCGCTTGCAGCAGTTGCAAGATGCGTGCGATGCGTGCGCTCTCGTCGCTTGCTGGCTGATGTCTGCTGAGAGAGGAGGAAGATCCCGGGATCATAAAGGAAACCCAAGCCGAACGCTCAAGTCATCTGTCGGCGTTGGAGGAAGGCGAGTGTGTGCGCGGGCGGTGCAACAGCGCCCTTGACAGTCGATAAAGGGAACTTCAGGCGTCAGGGAGGTTTTTTTTTCAAGCCCTTGCGCGGAGGCTTTGATTTTCAGGGTTTTGTTTGTCCACCTTATGTTCTGAATCCAGATTTCAATTTTTATTGCTTAAACACATGCATCTCAAGTCGTTGAAATGGGTTACAAGACATGAGTTTCTTCTTTTGCAAAACAATAACGACAAAAACAAAACTTAGTAAGCGTGGTCATAAAAAATAAAAAAAACGTGGTTGTTATTTTTCGGAGGAAAACAGATGGCACACTATACCAGGTCGGTTTTTTTCCCCTCAAGACTTTATTAGTTTATTATACTTGGTCTGTTTTGGGACGTAAAAAGTCTTATATAGATTCAAAATTCCAGAGTTTTTTGCATAGTATTCTGTTCACTTCCTAGAGCAGACTACATTCCACAATCGAGCAAATAATAAAGTAGGCAATTAGGGAAATAATAAATGATAAAGCAAAAAGGACAGTAATGATGAAGCACTAAAAAGCCTCAGTGATTCTTTTGGTTACTATAAATGAACGTTTTTGCCCCCCCCCCCCCCCCCCCCCCCAAAAAAAAAAAAGCCTTACTATTCATTGTCGCTTTTTGCCCCCCAAAAAAACCCTTACTGTTGTCGTTAAAAAATATATATATATATCCTAATTATACAATTATTTATTTATTTTTTTTACTAAGTTGTTTGTTGCAAGAAAAAAACGCCTTACTATACATGGTCTTTTTTGAAAAAAAAAAGTCACTGTACATGGTCAGTTTTGTTGAAAAAAAGCCTTGCTATACATAATCATTTTTTTAAGAAAAAAAAAGCCTTTGTATATATATATATATATATATATATATATATATATATATATATATATATATATATATATATATATTGTACAGGAAAAAAAACCTTTGTATACTTGGTCGTTTTTTGCAAAAAGAGCCTTACTATAAATGGTAGTGAAAAAAAAGCCTTATTTGGGATTTGAACTTTGACCCTTTAATTCATTAGTCAAGTGTCTACACAGTGAGCATTGATTCAGTGAGCTGAATCATTTTGAAGGATGTGAAATGATTTAAAAAATGTTTGCCCCATTGAAAACGAAGAGATTTTGAAATTGGAACAGTGCAAATTGGCTCAATTGGGCATGATGTTGAACTGATTCTAACACCTTAAAACGAGTATAGATAGGGGAGAAAAAAAAAGAAAAGAAATAAGGTTAGGGATTCGAAGTAGGGCTTTGAAACTAGGGTTAGGATTTCAATATAGATTTTTTTTTTTCCAAGCAAAGCCCTCGTCAGCTTGGTTTTTATTGGACTCCGTCAGAGTGTGTGTGATTTACTCTCCAGTTTCTGTCGTTCCACTTTGGCAAGCAGCACACCTAATGATCCGCCTCACTCAATCAGCGGCGCACTTCTCTGACAAGGAACAAGCGTGTGTGTTATGTGTGTGTGCTTGGTTTTCCCCGCATGATGGGGACCAAATCCCGGGTTTTACTCCCTTTGTGGGGACCGTTTTGGTGAAGCCCACAAATTCAGACCTCTTTTCGAAGACAAACACTCACTTTTAGAGTATACGTTTGAATTTTGGATTTTGCTTGAGGTTAGGCAATCTGTTGTGACAGTTAAGGTTAGTGGCTAGGAAATGCATTATATCAACGGAATGTCCCCACTACGATAGGAAAACAACCCTTGTGTGTGTTGCGTTTGTGCCGTGTGTGCTCTCGAATCATTGCCTCCAATTACAAATGAATCACCGCCATGCTGAGTCACTACCCTGCCCTCGCTTCCCAAAAGCTCCTATTGATGCCATTGAGGGGCAAGTACACACACACACAAACGTTTCTCGTCTGAAAGCCGAAAAAAAAGTAGCAATAACAAGCCAAAAGGGAGGGTCAGAATCGATCTTGCCATTATGGAGGTTCTCATTGCAGAGGGCCAGTAGAGAAAATCAAGTGTGAGGTGGAAGCTAAACGGAGAGTCTTTTTACAAGCTTTGCATATCTTCAGGAAGCGGCACGCTTAAAAAAAAAAAAAAAAAAAGAATACCCAACCCACAATGGAAAAATACATTTTCTCAGACAACTACCAGCTGATTCACAGCCCTTCACAATACAAAAGTTCACAATTGCCTCTGAATGCCACAGAAGCATTGATTTTGTCCAAATGAAGCTCCTCTACTCACTTCAACAAAAGGTGGCAAAGCACTACATAAAGTTCCTTAACTCGCTTAAACA